>NC_134276.1:198135746-198439882 GCF_949628215.1 Phalacrocorax aristotelis
CCGTCGCACCCAGCCCGCCTCAGCGAGGGCAGCGCCGGCCGCGCGCAGCCCGCTCGCCCCGCCCCGGCCGCCCTAGCAACCGGCCCGCGAGCTCCATTCAGATTTCCGCCTCAGCCCCCACGCACGCTCCGGCCGCGGACTCTCGTTGGTGCCGGCAGGGGAGCGGGGGAACGTGGTCCAATCAGCGCCCGCCACGCTCCGGACCAATTGGAGCCCCCCGCGTGCGCAGAGCGCTGAGCGGGGGGCGTGGCAAAGCGCTGCCTGAAGAAGCAATGCCTGCCGGCCTCGTGTGCTACCGCTGCCATCAAGAGAACAGGCGGGCGCGAGCTTCGTAAAGGCTTCAGATCCATCCGCCATTTGTACTTGGCCGCTGTCCCGGAGCTCTTTCGCCGCTGGGTTCGCGCTCTGCCCTCACCCAACATGGCCGGCCGGAGGGCCCGTCACGTGGGTAGGGGGCTGTATCCCCTCACGCCGCCCGCCCCCGCCTGCCGGCGCCCTCTGCGGGGCGGCCACGTGGACGCCCGAGCGGTGAGTGCGGGCCGGGCCGAGGGCGCTGCGTCCGTGCCGCGGGCGGGGCGGGAGGTAACGGTCGTGTGCGAGGGGGAGCGGGGAGGCCGCCAACGGCCCGCTTGTTCGCCGCAGTCCGGCAGCAGGCGGGCCAGCGGGCGTCCCCAGGAGTCCCGTTCCCTGTGGAGGCGCTGGGCTGCGGCTGCGGCGGGGCGCTGCCGGGCGGTTCCCTCGGCTCCCCGCCTCCCGGGCGCGGTAGTGGCGGCGCGGCGGGAGGGAACAGAGGGGGACCGGGCCGGGCAGCTGCCTCCTGAGGGGTCGCGCGCCCCGCCTGTCAGCGGGTGAGGGGGCGGCCTCCGCCGCGGAGATCTCTGGCGGCCTCGGGGACGGTGGCTCCAGCAGCGGCGGGTGATGCGGCGGTCTCGTCCTGGAACGCCCCAGGGCTGCGTGGGAGCGACTTCAAATCCGCCCCGGCTGCGGGCGTACCGGCGCGCGCCGTGACGCGCGGGCGAGCGGCCGCCTCCGTTCGGCGTCTCTCGGGTTTGGGGCTCGGTGGGTCCCTCGGCGGCGCTTTGCGTGGCTCGGCGGTGGGCGGCCGTGTCCGGCCGGCCGCTGGGGGGGCGGGGGCGGCACACGCTTTGGGCAACAGGCCAGCGGAGGGGGCTGCAAGGGCGGGGGTGGCTGGGTGGTTTGGGTTTTGTTGTCGGTTTTTTTTCAGTTGGGAGCATTTCTTCCCCAGTCCGAGCATCTCCCTTATGAGGAGAGGCTAAGAGACCTGCGTTAGTTCAGCCAGGACAACAGAAGATTGAGGGGGATCTTATCAATACTTATAAATATCTGAAGGCTAGGTGTCAGGATGATGGGACTGGACTCTTTTCAGTGGTGTCCAACGACAGGCCAAGGGACAATGGGCACAAGTTGGAACACGGGAAGTTCCACCTCAATATGAGGAAAAGCTGCTTTCCTGTGAGGGTGCCAGAGCAGTGGAACAGGCTGCCCAGGGAGGTTGTGGAGTCTCCTTCCTTGGAGACATTCAAAACCCACCTGGACATGTTCTTGTGTCCCTGCTCAAGCAGTGGGGTTGGACAAGATGCTCTCCAGAGGTCCCTTCCAACCCCTACCATTCTGTGATTCTGTGGGTTTCTACATAGCTTCATCATACCTTCATACCCGGTGCTGTCCCAGGCTTCGTCTCCTGCCTCAACTTTCTTTTCTCTCTTTTGTCTTAGTTGTTTTCTTTTAGCCAGTCCCCAAATTCATGAAGAGATGTACATAAGAATAGCAACTGTTGTGTCCCTTATTAGATAAGACGACAAAGCAATTGTAGCAACGACAAGGTTTAAACCTGACTTCATTCAAAGTTAGCTTTAGAATAAAGTTGGAAGAGCTATTAACTATGGAGGAAAAAGACCCATGAAAATTGAAGATAATACAACATAGGTTTTACCAAAGCTAGATCGAGCTAAAGAGGGAGGCTTCTGTGGTGGGATGCCTTTGGTGGTTCTGCTTAGATGCCTCCACAGAGAGCATGTGAGGGAGTGAACTGTGGTCTCTATAGACAGATACAACATGCAGATTGGCTGCCAACTCTAATGTATTTATACTGAACAGTGTCTGAAAAACATAAGTGAGCTAAATATGGTATATTTTTCACGGGGAACGTAAAAAGTCCATTACTAGAACTAATGACCCTTCCACAGAAAAAGTATAGATAAAGAATAAAGCACTTCTGATGAAAGTGCTTCAGCCTTTTTTAGTGTGAGAAAACAATTTATTTTCAATCCCAGGAAGGGATTAATTCTTTATGTTGAAAACCTGTGCTCTCCTGTGATTCAGTCTTGATGTAGACATCTCGGGGCGGGGGGGAGTGTCAATGTGGCTATGTTGTGTGGGTCTGAGGAAGGTTCTTCTAAAGTTGTTAGAATGTTAATGGTGGATATAACTATTTGTATTAGCTTATGATATTCCTCTAACCTTCATTATTAAAATATTTTTATTAAGTGAAAATCTGTTTTTGTGGTTTTGGCATTTAAAAATAAAAGCTGTAAGTGCAAGTATTTTGCCTTTATATAGCAAACATCAAATTTGGTGTCTACATGTCTTGATAAATTCCACTTGAATTTTGAGGTTTGTCAGCATTAGTTTGCAACAGAGCAAGTTATCTTGAGGCTTGACAAGACAGCTAAATTTATTAGGCTTTATCTCAGAAATCTAGGTGTTGTCTTCATGCTTTGTTTTTTTATCTTCTAGCATGTTTCCCTTGAGGGAATATCAGTATGTATGATGCGTATAATTATCTTCGAAATGTATGAGTATGCTGGCAAGCTTACTTTCTTCAGACATACAAAAGGATTGGAGTCAACAAGATTAAAAAAGGCCTTGTGATAAACTGTGTATGGGATATGTAGCCTCGCTGTCATTCCAATCATTTAGGAAGTTGGGGACTGATTATTCTTGTGGTGATAAGGTAAAGATATCAGGAGCAGACTATATTGTGGCATGGTCAGAGTATAATGAATGCAATATTTATAGGTAAAGATAACGTCTTTTTATTACACAACTGATAGAGTTAAGAAGGAAAAAAATAGAGCTGCTTGGCACTGGCATCCATTTACAAGGATTCATTGGGTCCTAAAATACCTGAAATGTTAAGAAGCTGCAAACTGAGAGAGACAATACCTATCTTGTTGTTGTATTATGTGCTGCTTCATGTGACACACAAGCTACTCAAATGCCTGTGTTCCTTCATGCAGTGGTGGGTTGATCCTTCAGTATCCTTTTTTCTCTTGGGTAAGTTTGGCCAGAAACATGAGATGCCTCTCTGTTTATTGAAGAATTCAGCAAGAGAGCTTTCTAGAGACAAGAATTTGTACAAGGTAAATTGCCCTGTGCAGAGGCTTAATTCCTCCCAAACACTTCCTGAAGTCCCCCTGATGGCAGTCCCATATCTCTTTTACTGCTGCTGTGGAAAAGTGAGTCTGTCATAGCATAACCCATTTTTATCCATCCTTGTGAAGGAGTAATACTAGGCACAGGTTAAAAAGACTTCTTTGCGCTTCCTGGGATGTTATGTTTATTTAGGCTCTTAACCTTGCAAAACAAGCCGAAAATCCTGAGGACCTACCACAGAACTGTCTTTGACCCTGGGGTGAGACCTCCAGTTACAGTGTGTACCAGTGACAGTCATGAGAAAAAGAGATGCAGTGAGTGAGATATATAAAATAATATGCAGATACATGCAATTTACAGGAAGTACACAAATTTCAGGATTTATTGGTGTTAGCTGTGAAAATAAGGAGCATTAGCTCACTATTTTTACTAATGAGCAGGGCAAACATCAAATCAGAAGAAGGTAACTCTAGGAGGCAGTTGCTAAGTGATCCTAGCAGAACTGCCAACTATCTTCTGTTTGATGGACACATTTAGACCAAAACATAGGAGAAAACATATCTAATTAAAACCCTGGTTGTACCTTAAAGGTGCTGTTTTTAAAGTTTTGTTTCTGTGAGAACAGAGCAAGGATAACAATAACCAAAATCTCTTGTCTTTTATTAAATTGTAAACTTACAAAAAGTGAGAAGCTTAAATTTAAAGAACATGAAATAGATTACCATGTTTTTACTGGAAATGATCATGGAAGATAACTTTTTTGTTACTGGTTTATAATCTGAAACTAGAAAAGATGAGCTGGTTACACATGACAATATTATGCTTTATTTCCTCTGGTATCACCTGGACACATGATTTTATCACCATGATAAAATACATCACAAGTACTACCATAAAAATGGCTCAGCACAGCATTGTAAAACTAAGCACCAGGGAAAGGTGGCCTTCATTTCTGGGCAGGAGTGTGAAGGATGGAGTTCAGACCATCTCATACCATAAGGACACTTGGTGTGGGTGCCAAAGGGGAATCCTCCTTTGCTTGCTGAGTCCAGACCTAGCTGCTCAAAGTACTCCGTTCCAAGCAATGTCTCATCCTTGTGGTTCCTCTCCCGCTAGTTCCAGAGTCCTAGGCAAATGAGAGAGGATTATTCTAAAGATCATGTGTCGATCCAGTGTGAGATTAACGTGAGAGTAAATGACAAAGCTGCCTCTCCCACAAAACGTGGATATAATCATGGTGATGCTTTCGGCAGTGATGTCTGAGGTTTTTTTTAGGTGAAAACTAAAACTTTTACATTTACAGAAGGTGGCATAAATCATGAAATGCTTCCTGAACGTGCTTTTGGCAGTCTCCTCAATTCATTGAAGGTATATTAAAAAAATTGGATGGATTATTTATTAGTTTTTGTTTAAACTTTTACAGTACTGTTTTCCTTGCATTATCTATCTTTCTGTTTGTACACTTCATACAGTGTTATTAATGTATTTTCTTTTAATTTCCTTTTAATAATAATAGAATATATGCAAATTTCAAATCCAGTATGGCTCAGAAGAGGAGCTCGAGTGGGCGGTCATTCCCATTGCTGCTGCTGATTATCGTTGTGGCCTTTGTTCATCTAACTGTATGTCCTTTTACGAAAGTGGAGGAAAGCTTTAACCTACAAGCTATCCATGATGTGGTGTACCACCAACTGGACTTGGATAAGGTAAATTGCAAAGAAGGTGTTCTTTCCTGGACACTGTTAAAGATTGCAATTCCTCGCTATACGAGTAGAATAAATGCAATGTGAATATGATTTATCCCCATTTTCCTTTGTTTCTGATTTGCCTGTCTTACTTAGATTTTCCTCTTTGCAGTATGACCATCATGAATTTCCTGGAGTTGTCCCTAGAACGTTCCTTGGACCAATTTTTATTGCTGCTCTTTCCAGCCCAGCTATATATGTACTTTCTGTGCTAAGAATGTCCAAGTTTTACTCCCAGCTGATAGGTATGAGAACTTTAAATCATCAGAATAGAGATGTTTTTACTATTGGACTGATGGATGACATTGCTGTAACATTCAGTGTGTGGATCAGTGGTTAAAATGTGATATTCATTTCCTTAATGAGGGATTTTGCAAACTGTAGATGCTTAGAGCCAGCAGGGCAGTTCCACCCCCTCTTCGGTATAACTAACAGCATGGAGAAAGTCTGTGCTAACAAATGTCAGACAGTGTAGAAAAAGCAAGCATCTCCAGAGAATACGCTGCCATGTGTACTTCTGTGTATGCCTCAGAAAATACTGTTTAACTTGGGCATAGAAGCATTGACCTTTGTGCAAAAGTATCAGGCACGTTACACATAACAGAGGTTAAAATAGGTAAACTAATTGGGAAGTTTTGTTTTTCTTTGAAGTGGGTTATACTGTGATCTCTTCATTATTACTCTGCATAATTTCTTCCCATTATGTTATGTAACATCGTTGTTCATCAGTGATCCCTCTGATACCACTCTTACTTCCCATTTTTATTCTTCTGATAGTCCGAGGAAGCTTGGGGCTCAGTGTGATTTACACATTATGGAAGTTGCAGAAAGAGGTTAGAAAGCAATTTGGAGCAACTACATCAACAGTCTTCTGTCTCATCACTGTTACTCAGTTTCATTTGATGTTTTACTGCACACGAACCCTCCCTAATGTGTTTGCACTTCCTTTTGGTAAGTATTCATGTAGGAGTAGTTTTAAAATACAGAAATTCTTCTCAAATGTACCAATAGTTAAAGCATATAAAAAGTAGGATCAGACCAAATTAATATATGTGCTTGATTAAATTGTATGATAACAAGACTAGAAAACTTAAGCAGTTGTGATTTCTTTCTATTTTTTTACCATGTATGCTTACAGTGACTGTTGATTCAAGTTTTATTGAGTCTATGTGGAGTTCCTCAGATGGCTTTGGCTAGAGGTTTGAGTACAAATATCTGATGTGTAAAACATAGAGATATTGAAAAGGCAGTAGGTACACCTGCAGTTAAAAAGATCTGTGAACTTGGTCTACACAGGAAACAGCTTTCTCATGAGACTGGAACAAACTCCTACCGCAACCTCCCCACCTTCCTCTTCTGGAGTTAGCTACAAATGTAGCAGTTTTTACACTTAAAGGGGAAAAAATTCAAAGTCAAAACCTTACTCTACACATACAGTTTTTCCCTAGAGATGATGAGAGGAAAGTTTAACCACATGTGACAGATACTAGCTGAGTCACTTAATGCTTCAGTGCAGGTTGTTCAACTAATAAAATCATGGGGTTGGTGTAAGAACCTGTGTAGATCAGCACTGAAAAACAAACCAAAGAGGAGTTGAATTGTCAGATGAACGCTGTAGTAACATACCTCAAATTATCTGAGAAGTTTTAGAAATACAAGTTTTTTCATGGTTTTGTACTACTGATGTTTCACACGCTTTCCTTAGGATCATTACCAGTTTGCTATGCAGTCAGTGTTATGTGATGTAAACTGTGAAAAACGTAGAGGCAACTTCATAGTACTCCCTTAAGGTTTGGTTGGTTCACCCCCCACCCCACCCCCACCCCCCCAGCTATTAAATATACTGTCTAGGAAGTATTCCCATGTTCCTTCTGTGCTTATACTTTTCCTAATTATTTGAGCATCAACAGTATAAAGTTGCGTGTTATTCCAAATTACATTTCTCTAACAGAGGAAGCATTTCTGGACTAGAAATGGTAGGAAGACCAAGAGAGGATTGGTGGGAAGTTAAAGGAACAAGATACTAGCATTGAGAAAAGTTGTTGCCCTTTAAGAAAACGAATACTTCAGTGTGTCAGATGGTGTGCTTTATTTTTGCAGTGCTCCTGGCATTGACGTTTTGGATACAGCAAAAGCAAAGGCCATTCATTTGGTTCTCAGCTTTGGCAATTATAGTCTTCAGATCAGAGCTCTGCATATTCTTAGGCCTCATGCTCCTGGTGACATTATTAACTAAAAGAATCTCCATTTTCAAGGTGCTTTCCCATGCTGTTCCTGCTGGAATTTTTTGGTTGGGTAAGTGTTTGCTTGGAAAAAGCAAATGCCACATAGTAAATTCAACAGAAGTTTGGAGATTTGACTGACTTCCCTGGTGACCTGGCCTTTAGGGCAATTTTTTTTGTCTGATTCCATTTGCTAGTGATATGACACAGGTATTTATTTCTTTGAAAACTTCCGTGTGAGGAAATAGGTGTGCACAGAGCAGTACAAAGATACTGTGACCCCCACCTTTAGATGCTTACAGTATAATGTCCTGCTCGTAAAAAGGCTTAGGTGTGCAAGTTGACTTTAGTATAATTAATAACTACACTGTAGCTACGCATGCATTATTGGCTGTAGTATCTATTGCCATGACAGTAAGCTGAATCCCAGGATAAAATATGACAGTGTGACAGACAGGAATAGTGAGCAAGAGGGTTATGGGGAAAGTCACAGTTCAGCTTTGTTTCTTTTTTGCCTTTTATCCCTTATCCTCCATCTTCCCTCCCACCTAATAAATAGCAGCAAACTTCTAGAGATTTTTTTTCTTAACTTACCAGCTTTACAAAAAAAAAAAAATCCATTTAGTACCATTTGAAGTTAACCTGGGTTTCTTAACATTGATTAAATTTAATGCTCTAATAATCTTTTAAAACAAACTTTAATTAAACCATTGCTTTTCACACCTGGGGGTGGACTGGGGCAAATCTCAATCGGATTCCTGTCTAATGTGCTTCTGTTAAGACTTCTATTAAGAAGCACCTCTCTCCCCTGCATTTGCACTGCAAGACAGGCAGATTCAACCTCCTCTGTGGCTTTGGGTGAGGCTTACAACGCATGATCCAGTTCATGTTGATCTCATCGGTAAATGTGCAATTAGGATGTGCTAGTTTGCTTTTCCCTAGTAATTAATTCACGCAGATTTATATTTCTTCACTTCTTTTAGGGCTAACAGTTGCTGTGGATTCTCTGTTTTGGAGGCAGCTTGTGTGGCCTGAGGGGAAAGTGCTCTGGTATAACACAATTTTGAACAAAAGTTCCAACTGGGGAGTATCCTTTCAAATGTCCGGGGAGAAATCTATTGAACGCTACCAGCCAAATCAAAGACTTGATGTAACCTATTGCTGAGACTCAGTTATGGTGTTAAATTTTACTTTTCATCTAGTATTCCATTTTTTGAAGCTTATGAGACAATATCTGCTTCTTAATCTTTCCGGGGCAGATTTCTTTGCCTTGGTTTTTCATGTTGCCCATCATTATCACTCTTTGATGTGCCTGTCTCTGGTGATGTGAATGTAGTTTGCCAACTGCTTTTATTTCTCAAAGGGTCAGGCAGTAAATCAAGTGTGTGGAAGAATGTGATGTACAAAAAGTATACTGCATATTTGCAAAATTTGAGTGTACTACTCTAAAGAAGAGTTACTTTACTAGTCAGCAGTGAAAGCATCCTTAACTCTGCTTTTCACCTCGAAGACCTCTCCCTTCCTGTGGTATTTCTATTCAGCCCTGCCTCGTGCTCTGGGATGCAGCATAATATTTGTACCTTTAGGTGTAGCAGAAAAGAGAACTCGGATATTGCTTTTGCCAGCACTGGGCTTTATTTTCTTGTATTCGTTTCTCCCACACAAAGAGCTGCGTTTTGTCATATATACTTTTCCTGTCTTCAACATAGTGGCCGCTAAAATGTGCTCACGGATGTAAGTTCAAAATTCTGTTCGGTTTTTTCTCTGAAAATGCAAAAGAAAAGCAAAACTATTATTACGGTTTTTATGCAATTCTTTCCATCTTGGAATCTGGATCACCTTAAGGTCTTCATATGCTTTAGCAAGGAGGGCTGTATCATTGTACCTGTTCGACTAACAAAGGAAACGGAGACAAAGAAGAGTTAAATGATCTGGCAGGACTATTTGGCAAGTCTGGGGCAGAGTTGAGAACAGAGCCCTGATTTTCCTGTTACACTGTTTTATTCAGTCTTTATCCAGGAGACAAGAAGACACATTCTGGTGTACTGCTGTGTTGTTAACATAACTTACCTTAGGAGATAGTTTAAGGTACAGGTGGGGCTTGTGAAACATAGTTTGTATTAAATAGTTAAATTTGGGTATATTGAATAGACAAATTGACTTTAAACTCTGAACTTCCTTGAAAGAGAATGCATTTATAGCTAAAGGTTTTAAACACAGAAATACTTGGCTTTACTGATGAGCTTTTATTAGCTCTATTAATGAGAATATTCTAATATAAATGCCACTAGAAGCTAGTCATTTAGAAAAGGATAATAAATGCATTCCATACACGTGATAGTAATAAAGCTTGCATATTCTTTATTATCTAGCAGTAGCATTTTCATAAAAGTTTTGTCACAATAGTTAATGACGAGTATGACAGAAAAATAAATTTATTCTTATGCATTTTTTCCCCCTCAACAGTCTGAATAACTACCGGAAATCCTGGATGTACAAACTTGGATCTTTCGTTGTTATAATGCATCTTCTAGTTAATGCTGCTTATTCAGGAACATCTTTATATGTTTCACATTTCAATTATCCTGGAGGAGTGGCAATTCAGAAGTTGCATGAGTTGGTACCTTCAACAGCAGGTATGTAAAGCTGGCTGGAGATATGTTCACCTAATTTCAATTGCAATTTTTTTACATGTATTGGATATTACATATTCACACAACTTGCATGCATCTCTGTTACTATTTTATTAATAATCAGAGTGTTCTTACAAGAATTTTGAAATTGTATTTTGCTTTCTTTCCTTATATAGACGTGTCTGTTCATATTGATGTGGCTGCAGCACAAACAGGAGTTTCTCGGTTTCTAGAAATCAATTCAGATTGGAGGTATGTTATGAATAAGGTATTTTGATCTGAAGACAGCCTGCTCTTTTCTTCTTTGTATATGCACAGGGGCAAGCATCACAGATATGGTTTCTGGTACAGCATATTTATTAAGCCAGGTCAAGAACAATGTGAATCTTCAGAGAATTTTGATGTGTGCAGTGCTGTCATTTCAGAATTAGAGCACTGCAACGTTTTTTAATTGTTTTGGTTGGTTCTGGTTTGTGTAGAATAGTGTAGAAGCTTTTAAAGACATCAGGAACAGTGCAAAAAATTGTAGCTTACTAAAACACCAGTATCTTTAATGCAGCTACATTTGGTGTCTCACTAGATCTTGTAAACCACAGCTGTAGATGAACACTTTTCTGCTCTTGGCAGAACAGTGTGTGTAACTGTAGGGCTATCTTCTCATTTTGTTTGTTTTTTGAATAATGAGTGGCAATGTGAGGCTTACCTGCTGCTTAATATTCAAAGTGTATTTTTATGTGGAACATCCTTTGTATAGATGGCATTGAAGCTGCTTTTGTGGACTCTCGGTCCCCTTCATTGGCTCTGAGGGAAAGCAGTCAAGTGCTTTGTTACCATGACCAGCAGTGATGTACAAACAGTTGTAAGAATCAGAATATTGAAATGAATAGTAGGAGATATTTGTGGGATGGCATTGTTTGCTTTTCAGGATGCAGACCAAAAAAAGGGGTCCCTTTCTCTGATTCCTAGGCCTAGCTTTTCAGCTGAAATGTAGGTTTCTAATTTAAAGTGTCATCTTAATAAAAACGATTCAGCAGAAAGTAACACAAAGCCTCACTTCATACTTGCACAAAACAAAAGCAATACAAGCAGATTTTGGTTTAAGAAGTGCTCTGAGCATGGAGTTCTTTTCCCCCAGGTAGTCTTCAGGATCAGATGAACAAACATAATTTAATTATTGCTATGTTTAGAGATAAAGGCATTTTGGAAGTGAAGAGGAAGAGGGGGAAAAAGTATGCTTCTGGGGGAATTACAGAAATCGAGCTGGCTATGCCTTACTTAATTTCTGTGTTCTCTCATAGTATTGTGATGGTGTGGAGAGTTTAAAGCTGAATTGCCCTCAGTTACCAGTCCAATGTTTATTTCAAATTTTTGCATGTTCAATCTAGAGAAAGTCTTAAACCATGAACAGTCAGGAGGAGATATTAAACTATTAATAATATTAAACTATATCACTACAAGTGATAGAACACACATGATAGCTAAAATGTTCCTATTTCAGTTTTTTGAATATACCTAAGTACACAAGCTGCTCTAGATACAACTATACTGTCCAAATACAGTGCTTAATTTCAGTGAGCTTTTTAAGGGGGTGGGTTTTGAACTGTTTTGGGCTTGCAAGGTTGTAGTGTAGTGTGGGACTGAAAGGTGAATGAATAATATCCCTGTTACCAATGGATGTTTCATAGCATTGCAGCTACAGAGCAGTTTGTTTCTCCTGCTTTTATCTTTACTCATGAAAAAGCCTCAAGGGAGGGCTGATTCACTGTAAAGTTTCACATGAAAAAAATCAGGCAAAATCCACAAGTGAGCACCATACACAGGTCTACCACTTTGTCTGACAGCACAATAGTGTAGAGTTAGTGACACCAGCTGTCCCATTTTCTCTATCCAAGGAAGCGACAGCCTTTCAGATGGGTGAAAGCTAATTTACCATCTTCATAGACTGTGTACATCAAGTAAAAACAGATTTATGGATGGAGTGTCTATGAAGGCTGATGATTCATCAGGGTAACTACAATCCATAAATAAAAGTGTCTTAAAGTTAAGAGCTTTCAGTGGCGTGCTCAGATTAGATCTATTTGCCTCAAGAAAAAATGCAAGTGATCCATTATTTTTCTTCAAAGAGTGATTGAAAGAAGCTTGATGGAGATTCTTATGCAGAACAGGTGTTACAATCTTGTCTTCAATTAGTGCAGTCTCTTTGAACCAGGAATAAATAGGCTGTGTAAGCTTGAAGTATTTAAAAATAATAAAATTCAGAAATGCTTGCAGACAGATGAAAGGCCCTTTATTTGCTGATGAAGAAAATGCAAAATTAGTAGTTGGTAAAGCTGTTACAAAGTATGCCATTCCTTCTGCCAGTTTGGACACATGTACCATCCTAAGTGGTGGTGTGATCTTTTTGGAAATAGCAGATGAAATTGGTGTGTAAATTTTTTTAAAAGTAGAAAGCACTTGTTCAGTGTGCAAAGTCTAATTCTGCATTATATGATGTATTTATTGACATCTTTGGAATCTGTCAGCCTGGGGTCTGCTCTGGGTTGCCAAAATTTTAGTTAACAATCCATACAAATCCTCTAGTTGGCTCTAGAGTACCTTAAATATCTTAAATGTTAATGACTGCTATATCAGGGAGTGTTGTAAAAATGAGTTGAGATTGTTTCCAGTTTTTCACAGAGAATTCAGGCAGATGAGAGGCCAGGCCTGCAAAAAACATGTGGTGAAAGATGCAGCCTGGATTTATTCCTCGGTGCATTTAAGAGTGTGTAGGGTTGGGATTGCACCACTGCCCTACCATTGTCCATGCCTGTAAGAAAAGCCACAGCCTTGAGTAAGTTGCTTGTGAAATGCGTGGGAGGAATTGGGTGCCTAAGAATAGGAGCTCCAAAAGCTGGTAGAAAACAGTTCACAGAAAAGGGCAATAGAAAGGGTGAAGAACTGGGCACTGTTCCTTACTAGAGTTACAGAGCACAGACACTCTTTTATAGTTAGATGTGTAAGACCATCTTGTCATAAACAAATTAAAGGTAAGTAACCTCCATCTTAACCTCTGTCTTCTGGACTCCTACCCAGTTTTAGCATAGAACATTTTTCTGGGATATAGAGCAAAGATTTGAAACCAGGTCTCCCACTTTTGGAAGATGTTTAATTGTCATCTGTGCAGTGTTTTGGGGTGGACTTATTATTCCCCGTTGAAGCTGTTGGACTGAGGACTCGATCAGGCTGCCATGCCTAATGTAAGCATCATAACCCTTGGGCTACAATTCCACCTGACTCTCTTCAGTGAATTAATAAATAACTATTGCTAAGTAGAACAGTGTCTTCATGAGACAGTGAGGGAGACCTACCTTGATTTCTAGAAAATTGAGAGGTTCATACAGCTCTGTGAGATAATGAACTTCAGTTCTGGGCTTAGGTCAGACAGGAGTGGCTGAACCTAGATCTTTCACATCCCTGCCAAATGCTTAAGTCACTTGTTTTCTCATGCTGTAAATTCCCTCTGAATATAACTCCTTTTAAGAAATAACGGTTAAGTGTACATGTTAAATAGTTTAGAATTCACTAGTTAATTTTATGCATTTTTAAAAATATTTTTATATATTGAGGTACCTAAACAGGTTTATAAAAGCTTACCCAAAGTGACCTGCCCAAACATGTAGTACATCAGGGAACTGAACCCAGAAATAAGTGCCAAGTTTATATTATAATAGCGAGGCTGTTGGTTCGTTCTTACAGTGTTCAAGGAAGTATTCACCCTGGTATTCTCTGAGGCTCCTAGTTTAATGTACAACTACCAGACGAGAGAGGTTTCTGCTAAAGTGCCTCATAACACTTTTTTAAAATTAAAAAAAGGCAAGCCCCCTCCCCTCACCCCCCCAAAAAAAAAACCAAACCCAAAAAACTAACGCTGCACTTAATCCAAACCACAATTCCTGTAGAGTAAAACTTAAAAATTAGTCCAGTTTTTTACGGTCTTAGGCTTTGGGGTCCTTTTTCCACAGAACTCAAATAGGGGACTAGTGAGAAATTTTCTAAGAGCAATGATTTGTATCACAGTAGCAGCAGAAAGACTTGCATGGAATGCCTGGCTCCCTAAACTTTATAAAGTACTATTTCCTCCTCCAGTACTAGTTAATTTAGACAAGAAATATAACTGAGAATGTTACAGTTCCTTGTGTGTTTCATCTTAGATGCTACATGCTCTTGCAATAATGGAGATCTTTAGTAGGTAGAGGTATGTAAATAAGCCGCCTTTATTGTTTTACAGGTATGACAAAAGAGAAGATGTTAAACCAGGAGACCAGTTGATGTTTTCTTACACGCACATACTGATGGAAACAAACCCTCTTCAAATATCACATTACAAGACAACCCACAGGCCACTGGCAAATATACCTGGCATCAGTAAAATTGGGTTGAACCTGACTGCACTACCTCCTTTTACTTTAAACTTGAAACCAAAATTAGTACTGTTGGAAAAACTTCCTCTATCATCTTGACTGTGAATTTTAAGTCTTTTGATGTAATTTTGCTGATGACTGAATAATCTAAGATGGCAGCAATTTGTCATTCCAGCACTGCAATTCAGTTTCTGTGGGAAGGCACGGAAAAATCTTTGTACCTATTGGTATTTAGTTCCGTCCTGTTTCTTACATTAATATTACAATGCATCCCTAGTCAGTATATACTCGAATACTGAGTTGTATTGTTAGATATGTTTGAGAGAGGCTACCTACAAGTTCAGTGGTATTAAGTAAAATCTGTTTGGTTTGGGTAGCTGTCTATTTCATAATGTAGCACAGGTATGTCCTAATTGTTCAATATAAGATACATAATAGAACAGGTTTGTGCTACGGCAATAATTTGATATGTAATCTGTGTGTGCAAAGATGTATTACTTGATGTATCTGCAGGATTGTAACCCCTTGGTTGTCAGATTGCCTGTGTGAAACTTAATGATGTTATCAACATAGGAAAGCCATATTCACTGTAGCTTCATCACAATGCTTAATTGTATCCTGTAGGCTACCAAACTAATTAAAGATTTGCTTAAAAAGCAGTTAGACATCTTGACAAGCACTGTCTCATAACAGATTTGAGTATTGGAGGATGGTTATCTTTATTCCAACAGTTCATAAATAAGCAGCAACTTGGATTTCAGAGGAAAAATTTTAAAAATAATGTTTCTCTCTTCTGCTGCAATGATATTATCTTAATTTGCAGTGCAAACACCTATGAAAATATTCACTTGAACACACTTTGAGAAGATAGGTGCTGTTCTTTTTTTAAATTAAGTAGTCCCTTTGGAAAAAAGAAATAATATAATGTGCCATGTGTTACATCCTATAAACTAGGGTAAGATAGCATGCTCTGTAATCTCTTTATTAGATGTTTTTGTTAAGGATGTCTGCCTAGATTGCTGAATGGAACAAGTTAAGGGGTAAACTACGGGAAAAAAAATTTTGGTTGGGGCCAGTTGTAATATGACAGGAGCTCCATTCGTATAAAAAAAATCAGTATTGATGAAGTAATCATGGGCAGAAAACTATTCCTTGCTGACTGGAAACTTGCGTAAAAAATTCTTACTGAATAAAATGGTTGGGTTTTTTTTAAAAAACTCTTAAAAGCATGCTTTGTTCAGAAACTATATTTACCCATGCGTGTTTCATTAGGACCATGTTTTCTTTTTATCCTTTAGATTATGTATCAGAGGAACTGATCTGGTGGGGTGGAGCCTGCTCCCCCATGGGTGCCTGTTGCTGTTGGGCAGGCTTCCTCACACTGAGCAGATCTGGCAAAGGCAACCTGCAGAACTTGTTGGTCCAGTCTCTGACTGCTCTTGAAATCACTCAAGTATTATCTATTTGACTTGTCTTTGGAAGAAAACTCAGCTTCCTCCAGAGCCAATTTGAACATTAAACAATTCACGGCACAGAAGGAAGTACATGTGCGAATGGCTGAGAATTTGGAACAATACAAATTACTTTTGAGTAAAAGGATGTAGGCCCTTATGTTAAGCCTAATCATTGATTTAGTGTAACTCCCCCCCACTCCAATCCACAACTTGAGAACCTAAACTAAAATTTATCCTGCCCAAGCACAGGCAAATGTCTGCACTGCTGAAGTTAGGTGTAGAGTTACTCCAGCTCTCCAAATCCCTGGTTGTCAGAATCCCTGTGCAGAAACTTGCCTCTATTAACCGCAGAGAAAATTTAAGGGTATTGTTCTTGTAACATAGGCATCTCCAGCTAATGCCTGAAGTGGCACAGAATATGTGGACATTGGGCATCTGAAGTGTTTAATCTTGCTGCATGTCAGTCATGTGTAGCTGACTAGGTCCTTGTGCAGGCTTTGGTTCTGGTGTCTGGGTGCTACCTGTTGGACTTAAACCAGTGATGGTGTTCAGCTGCAGCAGTAGTGTGTACTAGTGCTCATAGCCCCACCGCTGATGAAAATAGAAGCCATTAGCTCAAATTGGCCTGTTAAGTGCATTTGTTTGGGGTAGAGGTAGGTAAAATACATAAAAGAAGACAGGAAAGATACTGGATTGCAGTTTTGAATAGTGTCTGAAATTCATTTACATCCTGTTGTATCTTGCTCTGCATATGCAGTTCTTGAAAAGTGCTGAGTTTTAAGATCTGAAACATGGTTGGGTTTGTAGACCAAGGGCTAAGTCATGACCCATGCAGTGCAAGCAGCACCATAGCCGGTGGCTGTGACTTCTGTGACAGCAAGGGTAACTCTCCCAGTGTAGGGTATACCCTGAATAGGAAGGGACATCTGTCAAACTGGGATGAAGATTACTGCAATTTTTCCAAGGACCAAACAGTCCTTGGAATAGAAGCTAAAGCCACCTCTTAAATGAATCTTCTCATCTCCAAGTCCCATGTTGTTTTTCCTTTAGCTCCACAAGAAAGAGCTTGTTTTCTCCTTTAATATAGATCAATATTCAGTATATTTCCATGAAGAAAGTGTGGGTGTAAGTTCACTTAGATATAAGAGGGCCTTAAGGAAGTCTTACCCCACCTGCAGACTTGAAGTGGGGTATTATACAGGTTCTTCTGCATTTGGGGGACCATAGGGTCAGGCCTCAAGTTACTACATGAGTGGTGCAGGTAAGAAAACTTACATGGTAGAATTTTTGAAGTGACTTTAAAGTAAGAAATTGTTCATGACTGTTCAAGTTCTTAAAAGTTCCTTTTGTCTTGACTGATTACAAAAAACCTTATCTTAGAATGTAGCTTTTCTTAATAAAGGCAGAAATAGGGTGAGCATATTCAAATAATCGAGGGTTGAATTAATCTGAATAAAGCACAAGCCAGCTAGTACAGTCCATCTATAAATGGTTACATTTATGACATTTAAACACCAAACTGAATTGTCAATAATATGCATTCAACATGCATAATGCTGCTGTAGAATGAGATTTATTTTAGGATGTCTTGTTAAACTCCCCAAAGGTCAAATGTTGCACAGCATCAGGCATTGCCTTCTGAAGTTTGACTTAATTTCTTAACAGGCAGTACTTGTTCCTGTAAAGAGCAAGGCTAACAAATGATTTGGAAACAAGCATGTCACCATGTCATTTCACACAGAGGTGGTGAATAATCACTCTCAGAGCATGAGAATTAGGATACTTGGTGTTGTAAAACTAAATGAAGTAATTACATGAAGAGTTGTGGAACTCCCCAGTAGACGACATTTTTGGATGCTGAAAGTAAAAGCAGCTTCAAAACATGGTGAAACAGATCACTCTCCCGTCAAGAACTTGAAGAACCAAAGATCAAGGAACAACCTCCAGTTCACAAAGTCTTCAAGTAACAAAGCCTTCAGAGCTGGGAAGAAATATCAGACTCTATTTACCTTACACCTACCCTAAGTACTTGCCATGGGTCTTCTCTCAAGAGTAAATTTGGGGCGAGGGGATCTGGCAAATGGTTGTATTGGATTTATCTGTTAACACTGAGAAACGCCAGAACACGTCTGAGGTTCTTCCCTTTGCTATCTGTTTCACTCCAGCTGTCATAACAGAAGCTCGATGCAACGTAACTGCATAACACATTTTGAAACACTGATCACACCCTTTTTTCTCACTCTCTCACCATTTCACTTATCCCTCCCCTTGGTGAGACTGGGTGTGCATTCAGGTGAACAAGACTGAGATGCGCTGCCTCTCCTACTACAACTGTTCTAGGACGATTCCCATCTTCCTGAATACTTCTAGTTCTTTCCATAATGCTTAGGAGCTTGAAAGGTGATACATGATTTAAGCACTCATTTGCTGTATCTCAATTTCAGTGCACATGCGTGCGTTTCCCTTGCATCCAAGAGCACTTTTTCATACATTAGAGGTTACACAGACGTCTAGTGCTGCCTTCCTTGCTTTGTCACCTGTGCTCATTCTTACATACTCCCCTTCGCCACCTCCCCCAAGAGCTTTTCTTGTAACTTAGTATTCAAAAAGTCTTTCTTGTACAAATGGCTTCACTTTCTATGCAAGTAAAGAAAAAAACCACAAGCTGAGCTTATCACCGATGTAAGCAAGGCTGTTTAGCCACAGCCGTCTCAGTTAGCTGGTTACATAATTAGTTTCAGCTATGTCTCAAACCAAATATATCACTATCGTCTGCTTAACATACGACACAGAAAATTAAAGGGTGTTTGCAAAAATTCCGTAAGTTAAATGACAAAGAATACCTCCTTGAAGGTTTTCTTTGTTTTTTATTTAAATACGTACAGTTCCTAGATGTAATTGAGCCATTTTGCATGCAGCTACTTACTTTATAGCAACCCCTTAGATCAACTGGAGCAACTACAACCACTTTTGATTGTTCATGTCAGACCTTTGTTAATGCTAGCAAAGACAGCCAGCGTCGCTTCTGAAACTCGCCATCTTACTATGACAGGTAGTCTTTCACCGGTTCTGCTTTATTTCAGCTGCAGCTGCCCTCGGTTCTATACCAAGGCTTGATTTGTGTCCAGTTATGTCCAGTATGAGGTAAAAGTGCTGTCTGAAGTGGAGTCCATCTTTTCCTTTTAAACTGCCAGTTTAAATCAAGAAATTGGAAGAAGGAATGGGTTTGGGGGGGTGGGGGGAGACTTCTTAGGCATAGAACTAGCCCTTGGAACCCACATTGATACCCGAGCTGGGGACGTCGCTGTGGTTGCTATTTCTGGTTGGCATATTCACTTCATAAAACGAAGCGGTTTTGGGTCAGTTTTGCAAGGAAACAAAGGTTAAGCATCATTCTTTCTTGCCACTAAGAATAAAGCAAAGGATGAATATATTTGTGGAAAGACTAAAGTGCTTAGTTTATAAAATCTAAATAATCTGTAATTAGAAAGTGTTATTTGCTAATTATATGTTTATTTTTCCTGTGTTTGGAGATACCTAAATGCAAGTTTGTTATGGTCAGCTCTGGATAGTAGCAGAAAAAAATTGCTACTTCAAGGGACAGATCTCAACAATTGTAAACACCTACTTTGAGCTCATCATCTAGATCTACATTTGATCAATCACACCCTTATGATAGAATTTAAACTGTTTTAGACTGAGATTTTTGGCTGTCTGTAAATTCAGAAGCTGCTCTTGGAGAGCAAGGAGAATATGTGAGTGTCCTAGTAAATGCTCACTGGCCAAATTCTGCTAACAGGCTTATGTCACTTTTCCTTGCGGGTAGGGGAAGAGGGCAAATGGGAAGGGCAATGCAAGGGGAGCATTATCAGAGGCTCCCGGAGCACGATACAGATCTCTGTAGATACTTTCCATTATATACCCTTCAAGACTGGAGCTCTTCGGCGAGGCTGTTGCAGATCTCCAATTCTTGCCCTTCCTACCTTCAGTACTACAAAATATTTATTGCTGCAGTGTGTAATTAGTTGTCACACCTGCCTACTCTTGAAGGAAGCAAAAGCTGGAAGATCCTTATGATGACACAGAGCATCATCTTTAGTACCCTCCACACTTTACTTTTTATGCTACGAGGGAAAAAAAAGTCTGCTTACTAAATTTATTTCTGAAGCTGCTAATGTACTGAAATTAACTGTTTAAATAAAATCAGTACCTCTGTTGCAGGCTCACCGTATCATTGCGCATTAAGGAACTATCTGCTGCTGCAGGGATTGTTCCATCACCACCAACCCAGCTTGATGAAAACTCCACTGTTAATAGGGCTTGTGCTTTATTACAGTCAGAGAGGGTAATGTAAAAGTAAGGGAGTTTTCTATACATTACAAATGTGAGAAGGGGCGTGGGAAAAAAAAAAAGTTTTAGCAATCACTAAGAATTTATCTTAAAAATAATAAAGTAAACCCAGCACAAAACCCACCCACTCAATAACTTACCTCAATACTTCAATGACAGCTTTCAGCCCTTCTTTTGAAGTCATTCTTTTCTCAAAGGCAGCAGTGCCTGAACTGAAGATGGAGATGCTCCCATAACTCCTATAGAAGGATCAAAGCTTACATCCAAAAAATAGCAATATTGTGCTTTCAGTCTCTCCTATTTTTATTTAAGAATTATGTGTTTTGATTTTAAGGCCTTTTGGACCTACATATTATCTTTAAGAAAAATTCTAATGTAATTATTACTTCTTAGCCAAATGATACAGAAACTGTGGTCTGAAGAACTAAGCCCTTCAAATAAAAGGGAACTGCACGTACAAATAAAGTAGACTAACTTTAACTGATAACATTTTACTTTTTAAAATAGTGACCAGTTCCTGTGCTCTCAGGAAAAGTTTTAATGCAAAGCATGACTATACAATTAAGTATCCATATGAATAAGATGCAAATTGGGGGCTACTAAATGCCATCACTTTACCTTTCCAGATGAGAGTTACATAGGAGCTACATTAAAGACCGCCGTCAGAGGAGCCAAGCTCCTTGTTCCCAGAGAACTGGGATTTTCAGGTAAGCCTGTCCACTGCCAGCACTCCTGCTGGTACGATGCGGTTCTACAATGCTTCAAGCCAAAGGCCATATTTATATTCAAGCCTTGAGTGAAAATTATATCACTTGATTAAAAGAAAAAGAAAACAAAAATAAAGCAACAAAATGTTTCTTCATCCTCTACCTCCCTCTCTACTGGTTTGGAGAGATTAAACATCTCCTTTACAAAGGTCAAGGTTATATTCGCAGTTAAAAATGTAGGGGGGAAAAATAGAGATAATAATTAACCAGTAACCATTTAAACATGTTTCCCAATAAGCTGCTTCAAACTCACCTAGTTCAAACTATACATAAGCTAGAACAAATTGTTTTATTACTGCAGAAAAAACACGTGCTGCTCTCATTTAACCCTAGAAGAACAAAGAAATGCTGACTGTTGATAGAATTAGAAGTTACCTTTTGAAATACTGGAGACAAAATGCAGTATTCATTTTTTCCCAGGTACACTATATAATAATTTACTTAAATAGTACAGGTGTAAACATAACTGATGGAATGACAGTTGAAATACCTGAAACCATAAAATGCTCAGAGAAACGTCACCAAAGCCACCTGGGAAAGAATTAAACAAATTTTCCTGAGGTTGAATAGCTTGAGTGAAATGAAAAGAACCAGAATCCAGGCTTAAGTCCAAAGAGCTAAATGGAAAACCAATCTTTTCACATAGGATGTTCTGTGGTATATTTATGATTACAACTGTATAAATTTTTATTCAATGGTTGTCTTAAATCCATCTGAAAATAAAAGGCAGTGTTGACTACCACTAGAAAATTGCAAATAAAATGTTTAATTTCAGAAACTGAGTTCACCATTTATAAATACACTAAAACATAGTAAATGCAAAATTAGATTAGGCAGCGGTACAGTATTTTAACAAAGCTACAACTTTTCTAAAAGGTCATAGGCAAATGATGACTTGTTTCCCAAAAAGTATTCAATGAAAACTGAAATGAGAAGATTAATCTTTCTAGAGTTAAAAAACCATGGAGAACATTCCGTTCAAATTAAAATGCTGGCTATTTTTTTTCCATCTTATTTGAAGTTTGGAGGGCTCTACATCCCATTTGCCTGATGGACACCAACAGTTAAGAATCAACCCTACTACATAAAATTCTAAGCAGTGCACCATATCCATAAGGCTATTACTGAAAATCAGAAGATCAGTTATTTCTGTACTAGGAGCTTTAAGACAGGCTGTTCTACACAACTGAAATTACGTTAGGAGTAAGGGCTCAATTTTTACAATAGGGCACCTTATAATTTCGATGCACTAAAGATAAGAAAAGACTTTAGAATGACATTAGCGTCTTCATGGTAAATTTCTTGCCTTTTTTGAACATGGCATTAAATAACAAGCATTAATTCACGAACTTTGATAAGACTTCCAAAGAGCTTTTATAAATACCCAGAATATTTCTGTAGTTCAGTTAAAATGTAAAACCTGAACAGGAGAACCCAGAATGAGAAGTTTAACTGCCGATTGCTGTGTAACCGACATTCCGTATCACCTCAAATTTAAGATTTTCAGATACTAAGTCAATAGTCTCCTGTAAACACATCTTCAATAACTCTTCGTAATCCTTTAAGTACTTTAGGGTTTGCAGTTAAAAACACCACATGATAACAAGATGGCTTGAACCCCATCTTTCACGTACAGCTTTCTTTTGACAACTACAAAAGCTGTTCTGTTGCAATTAAAGCAATGTTCAACTAAAATACAGTACCTGGTTTATGGTTTTTACATAATAATTGAATAAAAAACTACAGAATAGAACTGTTTACATCTTTTTTTTTTTTTGCCATTCTATTAAAACAAATGAATGAGCTTTTTTAAAGTTCATTTACAATTATGGATTAAAACCTACATAATTTTGTATAATTTGACAAGACAGGCTATCTCTAGTGTGAACTTTTAAAAAACATATATACAATATCTGGCCTGAAGTACTATGAATAAGGCACATGTAGACATATTGAAAGCTGAAAAAATGAAACTAAAATTTGGAATTATAGTCACTGATTAGATGTCATACATGGCCCCCATTGGAGCAATTCAACAATCCCAGTTATAGATAGTTAATATCCAGTGAGCAACAATAGATTTAGTCTAGCAGTTTGTTCATTAGTTTCAATACTGGAAGTATATTAAAGGAAGATTCACTTTCAAAAAGATAAGCTTTTCAAAGTGTTCAATCATTAACCTTGACTGACTAAAGCTGTTGCTTTCATTGGATGTATTAAACAATCTCTCTGAAGGAACAATGCTTGGTGGACAACCCAAGAACCTGACAGCCAATTTTGACAGTACTGGCCAAGATGACTTCTTAAAGTTCCAGTAAGTTAAAGGATCACAGTTATGCTCAAGCACTTCTTCCTCCAAGTAAGAAAGCACCATTTCCTCTGGTAACTTTGCTCTTTCTTTCAGGTCTTTTGTTTTCTTCATGTCACCCATGAGCGACCAAAGATTATCTTCTCCATATGAATTTGTAGATGGTGAACCTATATCACATCCATTGGAAACAGGTTTATCATCATCTGAGGTAGAACTCATTATTTCCAGCTCCCTGATTAAGTCTTGTTTATATTGTTCAGCCTCCTCTTCTGTAAATAAGGATGTTTTATACCGGGGATCCAGAAGCGTAGCAAAAATGTACCTTGGATCATGAAGCGTGGAGGACAATCTACTCACCATAGCTTCTTTCAAAGATTTCAGCATAGTATCTATGCCCATTGTTTCCTCAAATAGCATTTCTATTTTCCTGTTAAGTATATGAATCATTGGAATCACCTGGCTTAGAGTAGACATGTGTGTACTCATCTCCCTGCTTGCAGCTTCAAAAGGTTTGAGAGCATGACACACCGACTGCATGACTTCCCACTGATCACAGCTTATTAGCTCCCGAAAGCTGCACTCGATTGACATTTCATCAATTGCTCTTTTCTGTTCAATAAGGCGTTCAAGCATATGAAATGATGTATTCCACTTTGATGGAACATCTTGTATTAGCTGGTGCTGAGGCAACTCGTACTCTTTTTGCAACTCAGCTAACTTCTCTTTTGCTTTTGCCGACCGATGGACGCGTTCACAGATCTTTCTTGCGATACTAAGCAAATTCTGAACCATTCTCTGGCTTTTAATAGCCTCATTTACAATGACGTTAACAGTGTGACTAAAACATTGTACACTTGAATGATCACCTTCATTTAAAGTTTTTTCTATACTCTGATTATCAGTAACAGTAATCCCAATCTGAAGGCCAATGGAAGTAATCCATGTTTCCCACCAGTACTCTAATTGCTTTTGAATACTGATTCCATTGTAGTCGCAATCAATCTGCGATACATTTAATAGTGCTGAACAATGGTAATCCTCACACTGTGGTCGAAATGAAGACTCAAATGTTACCCAATGAGCTGTCAGGGTTAAATATTCTCGTGTTTGGTTGCTCATCCATATTCCAGATGTAAAATGGATCACTCCACTCTCAGCTTCTTTAAGGTGTGAAATAATTATTTGTTTTACATTATCATACATATCTGGAATTGCTGTCCTAGAAAAGTAAGATGGAGAAGGTAAAGAATATTGAGGTTGCAAGTATTCAAGCAGCCTGTTAAAGCCAATGTTGTCTACAAAAGAATATGGCTGAAGGTCAAGTGCAATCATTTCAGCTACAAGACTTGTGATTTTTTTGGCAACTGGGTGAGAGTCACAAAACTTGTCATTGGTTTCATCAAAATTTGAAGATCCTAATAATTCTGTGCTCAGTGGCATGTGATTATCCGTAGATGAGGATAATACTGTCTCTGAGACATCAGTTTTCAATACATTGTTATGAAACCGCTGCAAATGTCTTAGAAGGCAACTTGTGCCCAGATTTGTTGGCTTTTTCCCCCTACTTATTGTACGTCCACAGTGCATACATATTACTTTTGTTGAATCTGCAGAACAAATTGAAAAGTGATTCCACAGTTTTGAGGTCTTCTTACTATTAACAGGAAATATAATTTGATTATCATGTGTAACCATTGTAGGCAAGTCAGTCAACTTTGAGGATGAACATTCTGCAGAAGCCAAAGTGGCGTAAGGAGAATTTGCCAAACTCACATCAAGAAAGCCCTTTTGGTTTCCAATTACATCAGGATGGCGTCTATATAGATGTCTCATCAAGCAGCTTGTGCCCACATCTCCTTTTTTACCGCGACTTATCATACAACTGCAGTATCTACACACTGCTTTTAGACTGTCTGCAGGTGACAGTGAAAAGTGATGCCAAACTTCTGATTTAAGCCTTTTCATAATCCTTTTATTTTGCTGAAATACAGCAGTAGGTTCAAATATTAGTGGACCTAATCCCTCACACTGTTTCTCCGGAGAGGAAACAAAGGAGACTTCACCTATATCATCAGAAGATGACAGCATTGAGTCTTCCACCAGACCATCTCCAGAAGAGATATTAGTATGGATCTCCTCAGAGATTCTGTCCGGAGAAGAAGAAACAGAAGTTGATTCTTTAATTAGTTTTCCAGGAGAGGATGACATAGAATTCAGATCACTATCTGAGGGTAGTAAAGAAGGCAACAGCGTTGGAGGTGCAGTGTAGAGAGGTGGTATGCTGGTACCACCCCCGTTCTCTTGCAGGACAATGGAACGATGGGCTCTCCACATGTGTCTTATTAAACAACTTGTTCCCAGGTCTTTCCCATTTTTTCCTCTACTGAATTCATTCATGCAGTGGATGCAAACAGCTTTAGAATTATCTAGAGGTGACAAATAAAAGTGTTTCCAGACAGCAGATCTCCTTCTGGAACCTGATGTGCTCTTTGGAATTACAACAGTTTTTTCTGCTACATTCTCCACAGTGTCGTCATATTGGTTGTTGGGTAGCTGTGGAGATGACCCAACCATGACTTCTTCTTTGCTGCACTTTTCAGGAACTGAGAGATCTGATATTTCTTCAGAAGAAACAATAGAAACAGATTCCTCAATTATTCGATCTGGAGATGGTATTTTAGAAGCCATTTTCTTGACAAGTTTTATAGGGGATAACATAGAACTCAGATCTCCAACATCTGCAGACTGAGGTGGCAGTAACAATGTAGGTGAAGAAAAGGAGGATATACCTGGCATACTTCCATTTTCTTGAATTAGTACAGTTGGATGGGCTCTCCTCACATGTCTCATGAGACAACTTGTACTCAGGTCCTTTTCATTTTTACCCCTGCTGAATTCTTTCATACAGTACATACATATTGCTTTAGTGCTATCTCTAGGAGATATAAAAAAATGGTTCCAAGCAGGTGACTTTTTTCTGGAGCTTATGTTTCTGCTAGAAAGGAGGCTTTGTGTCACAGCTTCCATTGCTACATCATACAGCGTACTACTATACTGAGAGAAAAGAGATCCATAATCATCTTCATTTTCTGTAGATAAATATTTGCCAGGGTTGTTGGTAATGAAGTTCTTTTCTTTGTCTTCTTGTTCATCACTACTGTCTGCATGTTTGAAATCGTCTTGTTCTGTTTTGATATCCATTCTTTCTAGAGTACAGTTAATGCTGTCTTCCTCCTGCTCTACTTTTAAGTTATTGATTTTACCCAGTACGAAATTACCATCCATTCTGGGGGAACCTGCTTTACTCTTGTCCATGGATGACAAATCCTTCTTGCCAAGTCTTCATTTATAATAAATATAGATAATTTAAAAGATTATTTTAAATTTTATTAAAATGATGTATCTTGTATACTGAATGCACAAACACAAACGTGCGTATGTGTTAAAAGAATCTCTGGTTTATGAAGTCTATATCCGTGTTGTGCTTAAGCAAATATGATTAGTCATAAAAATGCATTTTAAAATTATAGACTTAATTAATGGAATCTCATTTTTTCTCCAGGATCAGGACATTTCAAGTAATAGATGAATGTTCTCAGAGACAGCTACTGTTAAATGCTTCATGTTGTAGACATAATCCTAAAAAATGAATGTTCTATTTTCTTGTTGAAGGAAGCCATTCTGTTCACCTTGACTGGGCAACTGTAATTCTTTTGCACCATCTAGAAATAAAAAAAGCAGAAGAGAAAGTTGACTAAAACACTCTAAATAACTATAGTACAGGTGAACTGAAAACATGCACCAAGTATTCTGTGTTTTGGTTTTTTTTTTTTTCCCCTTTGAGATAAAAACAATTCAATGTACTACTGGGAAAAAAAAAAAAAAAAAAAAAGAAAAAAACCAGCATTTACTCAATACATTTATTGTGGGCAAATACATGTCTGCACACATAGCTCTGGTTCAGCTTTGACAAAACCTCGAGTCCAAGCATCACTTTTGTATTTGCTTGGACATACCTTTGCCTCATCCTACATCCTAATTCAACCACTGCATAATCATACATACACACACATATATACATATACTATGTAGGTATGTATCTGTAGATATAGACATGAAAACAAGCAGGCATTTAGTCGTGTTAGCACAGAAATATGTACTTAAAACCAAATATTAAGCTATGCTCTTGTACTTGTGAGCCCTTCGTCACTGACAGTGGTATTTGAAAATACAGTATTTTACAAGAAACCTCTGTAAAGGTGTCCGGCGTTTAGTCACACTAATCTCCCTCAGTTCCTCTAATCATAGTCTCACAAGGTTATATTCACGCCATAACACTCCCAGACAGCACCATACTGTAGAAACAAGCTACTTCTAGAGTTTCACAATTAAAAACTGAAATGCTTAATTTAGGATAACTGGGCTATGCAAATACCATACATACACTGAGGTCTCCCAAAAGAATAACCTCACTCAGAAGCAAAGATACATACAGTTGCATACACTGGTGCCTAGTGCAGCACTGCCAGCTCGAGTTCCTCAGGTACCCAAGGGTAATACTGGAAAGCCCATTGACACCAAGATAGCTCGTTTCCCTCATGGGTAAAGATCTCCCCCACCAACAATTCCAGTACAAAGAGTAGGGTTTTGAAGTATAGCTGTATATAAATCACAGGGGGTAATACCAGGCTGAAAAACCAGAACCCCACACTGGCCCCACACAAACCTGAAGAAGCTGTCTGCATTTGTCAGCCAGTCTTTGTTGTGTTCTTTGGGTTTTTTTTTTTTTTTTTTGGTTTGGTGATTTTTTTAAATTAACTACATTTCTGTCAGAATTCTAAATTTTGCCAAACTATTTCCTACTTATTCTCGTGTCATTAATGTAGTTATTGGCACCTTTATTCAAGATAACAGCATTTTTTGACCACACAGGAGTTGCTACACTATGCACTCCAGTTTGTGCAAACTGGATTTTATGGGACTCTTTTCTCCCTAGCTGAAGACAAAACACAAATTTGAGTTGGTTATTTTAAAAACCTCTCACAGAATTTTCATGTGTCACTCAAACTAAGCAGGATTTCAGCAGACAAATGGTAAAATTAGCCATAGCTACAAGACACATAAAAAACGTCTAGGTTGCACCTACACAGGCATTTCCCCCCTATATCAAGACCAATGTCATATTAGCTTTGTAACTTATTTTAATTAATATTTTTTTGAGGACTCTTTACAAGAGAGGTCAGAACCACTTATCTTCTGTGGATTTCAGACTTCTGGAAAGCCTATTGCAGTGATAACTTACTTTTTCCAGTGCAGGGGAAGGGGCAGGGAAAAGGAGAGGCAATCAGCTTATTGCAGCTATTTTAAGAGAAGGGAGATGGAGCGGTCAGAACTTGCAAAGAGGAAGGCAGTAACTGGTCTTCTTTCTGTGAAAGTTTTAGGATTTGTGCTCTGCGTTTCTCTCTCCTTCTCAGAAAAAAAGAGATGTTTTCAGACACCAAAAGATATGAGGGCTGAGCATGAAGAACATCAGTTCTAACGAAGGGAAACGCCTGAATAAACAGAAAAGCCTTAAATTTAACATACTTTCCCCAGGTTTGTGAAACTACTCTACCAGCAGAGACTAAATTTACATAATTCAGTATAAAACTGAATGAAACACAAGTTAGTGATCACAAACAAATTGATGATATGGAAGCATGTGCATCTGGGACAAGAGAGAGAGCATAAGATAGTCAACATTTTTAATAGAAATCAATCTAACAGGGTTTGGTGGGGTTTTTTTCGATCTTTATTTCGATCTAATCTGTGAATTTGGAGCTTGTACTGCAAACAGGAAAAGCAAGAATATATAATTAGCTATTGTGACTTCAGATCACAGAATGAAAGGTGCACAAGCAAGTGACTCCATGCAAAGCTTACAGAACATGAATTATGCATGTCAGTGCCAAGTTACAGTAGGCACATTACAGATTCCTATCTAGGTTTGCACAAAACACATGCATGCACCCATTGGCATTGTGTTCTGATGAAGCTGTGCACCATTTCTTTGCCTCAAAACTAGTAATCACATCTCTATTAATATATATAAATTTATAATATAAATCTGCAACTGCTGAAAAAAAAAAACAAACAACAAAAAAACCTGCTATGCAAAAACAATTCCAGGCTTTGAACAGAAAAACCCACATTGATGCTTCTCTTGTCCCTGTCCTGATAAGCAGTTACTGCTTAACATGGCTAAGCATAAGGTAGCTGTGATGGGAAGATTTGGAAACCTCATAAATAACACCAGTCGCAAACTTCGCAACAATACTTAACTAGATTGGCATTCATTAACAATGCACGTGGCCAACGGTTAAGTTCTCAATCATTATCAACCATTATAACTATATATTCAAACAGTTAGGCCTTAATCATCTTATCCTAAATTAGCTTTGAGTACACAATACCCCTGAGCTGGTGCCATGTGGTTAAATACTGATGGCTATGGTCCTTGATGGTCTTAGTTGCTGACGCTGAATAGATGAGAGTGCTGTTTGGACTCTGATGCAGGAACCCTGGCAGTAGACTTCTTTCTTCCCTACTTCTCCTTGCTGTCGCTGGGTGTTTTTAATGCTCATAACCTCCTCCACCAAAAAAGGGTGTGGGAAGCAATCTCATCTGCTCCTGACATTATTTAGCTGCTTTTCGTTAGGACTAGAACCTGTTCTAGTTCCACCAGAAATCCTTCCTCCTTATTCTGTATCCTTTGTTTTTGCTTGCAGATTTTACTACTTGAATTGTTGATTCATGTTTTTCTGTTCCTATTTGTGCAATTCAACATAGGTCTCGCTTTACATGTACATATTATTTCTGTACTTATGCTTAGCTGTGATATAAAACGCTTTAATGCTGTTAGGAGGGTTGTGCTATTAGCACTGTTACAAAGCACTTATATAGTGTGGCCAGTTACACTATTTTAGCGTACTTATGACTGAGTTCATGACAATAAAGCATTAATTATATCTTGCCCACTTTATCGATTTACAGGTCTCTGGCTACATAATACCTATTTTCCTGGGCATTGTTGCTGCCTTCTAGGAATGCAGAATAGCTGAGATTCTTAGAGGAGAATCGTTAGAGCTGCTCGATCACTTCCTAGGAAATCCCCAAAGTTGGATGCCCCTTAGAAGATTTTGCATGGTGGTTTTTTTTCCAATATTTTTCAAACATCTAAGCATGTTCCCTGTTGCTTTGAGCGCTACTACATCATAATGCGAAATTAAGTCAACTCCCTCCCTTCAAACACCCTTGAGGATTCAACCCAAATTTTCTTTAGAATACAGTCCCAAAAATGCTCAAGGTTAGAAAGATAAATATTTTTCATCTCCCCCTCCCATGCCAACTCTATGTAAGAGTCAATCTGCTTTACAAACAAACAAAACACTCCACCCTAGTTTTAAATTTTATAGTAACCTGGAACAAAGTATGAATTTGGTTATGACCACCTGTACATAACTTATTTACCCTTGGACACAAGCTACTCGAAGGTAAGCACTACTGCTAAACAAACAGGATACGCAAGGAGAAAGAAAATGTTTTCAAAGGTACAAAAGGCTACAGGCAGTGAGCTCAAAATTAAAATGATTTATGCCTTTGAAATCTCAATTAGATTCAGACAAGCAGCAAAACAAAGAGAATTAGGAGTCACCTTGCAACAAAAAATCTTCAAAGAAAATAAATGGAACTAGGGAACAATTATCTACTCAAATGTACTACTATAAACTATCAGCTCCTGAGCGGCTGTAGACAGTCAGTGGTTTGCTGTGGTAAGAAGCCTGCAGAAACATTTTATAGGATTTTCCATTCAAAATGGGATTACTGAAAGTGTACGGTGGTTGACAAGAAATGTCAAGAGAATGGCACTGATCCAAAGAGTGCCACAGCTGACTGCTGTGACCAGAAGAAATCACTGCTGAATGAGAGAGAGAAAAAAAGAGAAACACCAGTGTCTTGGGATTGCAGAGACATATATTAACATACAGAGTAGTATGAAAAGTAGGCAAGAACACAGAACCATGAGCAGATTATTTGTTTGTAAAGCAGATAATGGCCTGCAAGCTTTAAACAATTTTAGATTTTAGGTTGAGTGGTCAGGCAATAATCATGGACTTTCTTATAATACAGAATCTTAGTACAAATAATGGTCTAGAGAAAGTAGTTTAAAACAAAACTGAAAACCCTTTAAATTATTATACAAGTACATATAATGTAAATATAAACACACACACCTGCAAAATGAAAGAGTACATGTTTTAAGAAAGATGCAAAATGTGGAGAGAAAGTGAAAGCAAAACTATTTACTAGTTGAAAATAACCAAACAAAACAGAGACAGATTTTGAATGTAGGAGGAACAGAAATGCGCATGTGCTGGTTTCAGCTGGGATAGAGTTAATTTTCTTCATAGCAGCTAATACCGGGCTCTGTTTTGGATTTGCGCTGAAAACAGTGTTGATAACACAGGGATGTTTTCATTACTGCCGAGCAGGGCTTACACAGAGTCAAGGCCTTTGCTGCTTCTCACAACACCCCACCAGCGAGTGGGCTGGGAGTGCACAAGAGGCTGGGAGGGGACACAGCTGGGACAGCTGACCCCAACTGACCCAAGGGATACCCCACACTATATGACATCATACTCAGCATGTAAACCTGGGGGAAGAAGGAGGAAGGGGGGGGACTTTTGGAGTGATGGCGTTTGTCTTCCCAAGTAACCATTATGCTTGATGGAGCCCTGCTTTCCTGGAGATGGCTGAACACCTGCCTGCCCATGGGAAGGAGGGAATGAATTCCTTCTTTTGCTTTGCTTGCGTGCACCACTTTTGCTTTACCTATTAAACTGTCTTTATCTCAGCCCAGGAGTTTCCTCACACTTTTACCCTTCTGATTCTCTCCCCCATCCCACTTGATCGAGTGAGTGAGCGGCTGTGTGGGGCTTAGTTGCCTGCTGGGGTTAAACCACGACAGCACATTAGAAACAATTTGCACAAACGGATGTCAATTTTAGAATGACTAGTGCTGATCTTGTTTATTTATGGAAATCTAGAGGCATCATTAAGAACAAAGTAAAAAGAAAATCCCTAAAAGCAGGCAATATAAGCAAAAAGGAGGAGATATTTTAAGAAATTTTTATTAACTTCCAGCTCAATGGCAGGTACTATGCTAATTAACGAATATCTGCTAAAAGAAACAAACAAAAAACCAAAACAAAACCAAACCACAAAAAAAACCCAAACAACAACAACAAAAAACCCACCACAAAAATCCAACCAAACCAAAAACTCGAAAAAACCTGAAAACACCACACACATTCATAAACCTGTAACAAATAAGCAGAACATATTTTCATAAATATGTAGCCTAGATGAACCTTACAACTTTTCAGGGTTACAAATCCCTTAAAGATGGAGAACTAACAGTGATGTATTTTTCATAGAAATTTCCTCTGACAAAGTATCAGTACTAGCTCACTGATAAAGAACTGCAGAAGTTTACAAGATACTGAGCAATTAAAATGTGGTACTAGAAGAGACTGTAAAATTAGCATGCTAGTCACACTTTCAAACAGGGTGGGTCCTACGCTGAAGTCTCACTGAAGCTCACAGGAGTCTGCACAGATGTATAAGCATGAACTAGTGGATGTAACAGTGTAGTTGGGATCAAAGTACAGAAAGTTAAGCTTAATAAAAGAAGCAAACTGTTTTGGACCTCACGGGAGGTATAATTGGTAGAGGACTGTTGTGAGAGAAGGAAAGAATAAGGTAAAGCCACCTTTACTATTCCATTACTTTTCCAGTCACCTGAAAGGCAGATCTCTACATTAACCAATAATTGTTGTGATTTTACAAAGGTATTTTCTCCAATTTGCCAATCTCTCATGCCCACAACCCCAAATGCTCCATCTGGACAAAAAAAGAGTAAAGTATGGAAACAGCACCACCAATACAGTACATTGCTCCTTGTTGACATGAAGAGTCTTCGTCCTAACTGAATACTAGAACAGAATATAACCGTTAGGTCAAGTAATATTAGACATTTTTATTAATCCTGTATGAAAGAATTGAAGTTTATAGGAATCTATGTAAAAAAAAAATTTGGAGAAGCATATGTTAGAGGAAACATCATAACCAAAATCATATCTAAGTCATTTAAAAAAAAAAAAAGGGGCATACATGGAAAAAGGAAAAAAAAGGGGAAAAAAAGACAGAAGCTATTACTTTTTAAAGTGCTCTTTTACTGGAGAGGAAAACCCTGATGTTAAAAACTTAAAGTGTTTTTATTCAAAATGTCAAGTATTTACTATGCCTTTTTCCCTACTTCTATCTGAAAAAAAGTGATATATGGAAGTAAGAAAAATACAACATTTTTTAATATCGGTGAGAAACAGTATCTAGGTCTAGTGCTTGTTCTGTCCCAAACTACTGGTCTTGCAGAAGTCTAAATTTCTTCCTCTATGACCCCTCCCAATTAGGAGGGCTGTAATATTTTATCTTTCATCTTTTGTTTTTGTTCCATATATTCTGCCATGAGTTTTACAGGGTCATCTTACTACGTGGCTTATCCATCAAGGTCTCATGCTCACTAAGGCTCCCTAAGTACTCCTGAGACACTTGTAGCATGAGGGGGAAAAAAAAAAGCTTTTCTAATTAAAGTTCCATTTTGGAGTGAGACAAACATTTAGAAAAATCCTATTTTACACATAGAAAACATTCCTTAACAGTTTTATATCTTCATGTAAACAAGAAATTCAGCTTGTAAACTGAATTGTAAACAATTCAGCTCTCAAGACTGGGGCTGGTGGTGGAAAGGGAAAAAACAAAAAGGCGGGGGTGGGGAGTATGGGATTATTTCCTCCAAGGCTGGAGCGTTTCACAGATGCGTGGCCAGCCAAGCAGGATGCCACACGTAGAAGCTGTAACAGGCTGGGAGGCAGGAACCAGGCAGCTCCTGAGGATGCTGCAACTGCTGGGCTTCAGCTGCTGGAAGAAATGGGGGAGTATCCTGGCAGGGCAGCTGATGCCCTCAACTCCCTCATCCCTGAGGAGAAAAGAAGCCAGGAAAAATTACAAAGAGAAAATAACATATCCAGAGTAACGCATAAGAAAGGAAAGCGTGCTTTGGAAACTGATGGGACAAAGGTACATGCTCAGAAGCTTGGGAGACAAAGCAGGAAGAATGAGAGCCCTCCAAGAAAGGTATGTGAGCTCCCCAGTGTGCTCATGGTACTTGTCGGGACACGACACAGAGACCTCCAATTTATCCAAGTGAAAAAGATCATTCATGCCTCTTCATGTTGCTGAAAAACTCAGTGCTTGGTGTAAGCTGGGCCTAAATCAGTCATTCCAGACAGAGGAAATCTGAGTAAAATAGCCATAACTATCATCATTAGACTCTGGGTATTCAACCCTAATTACAAACCCAAGAGTTTAGCTAAAGTAGAGACTGAAAAGTTAGAAAGACTGTAAATTAAATGTAAATACTTCCTGCTTTCTTGCCTCCTGTCCTCTAAAACATCAGATAATTCTACTGTGAACATGGACTACTTTATATGAAGCCGTAAAATAGACCTGCTAGGGCCAAGTAGTATTTTCTTGGTTTAGTGGTCACTGGACTCTTCTCTCTGTCTTCTGTTGTCTCCACCACCACTAAACTAACAATAAAGCTGGAAGATAACAATCAATAGCACAGCTCAGGAGTGACAGTTTTAGTCTTAGACTATTGTTAAAGGGACAGTGTCAGGTTAAAATCTAACCAGCACAAAGAAAACACCTAACATTGCACAAACCCAAACTCCTCAAACTCAAACTTAGCTTCTTACTCTTTTAAAAGCTAGTTTATTTTGTACATCTGTTTTATCCTCTTGCTGCTGTAAACATCAAGAAGTCTATGGGACTCTGTTTACTGATCATCTTCAGATACTCCCTGAAATCTCAGGAAAGATTCAAGAACTAAAAGCCCCAGCTTTATACAAATATCTCCATCTCAAACCCTAAGTCATCTGCTCATGGTATATGGAAGAAAGCGTGTGCACCAGCTCTCCCTGCACAAAACTACACTGGCTCTTATAGTGATGTGTAAAAGGAGTGAAAATACTTCATGACAATGGCAAAACTGAAGAGGAACTGTATGATTTCCAGATTACCATAATTTTACAAAATACTCTGAAATAGACACAAAGCAGAAATGAAGTAAGATTTAATTTTAAAAATGTTTTTTTTGTAAAGATGATCTGGTTCTTAGTTCAGCTCTTACACCAGTATATCCTCAACCATAACTTGTCTTAAAAAGATTGAGATAATCCTTTTTAAATATTATACATTTCATAGTCATTATTTTTGAAGTCTGATATAAATAAGGATGTTTGTGTTAGCATGCATATTATTCACATCTGGCTGACATTTAGTTCTGGCATCCCTGTTTAGCGTCCAACTGGATTTGCTAAACATGTGCAGTACCCAAATGTTTCATTAGACCTCAATGATACAGGATGACTGCTCAGCATGTTTAAGAATAAAGCATGTGTCTGAGATAGGGTAGGGAGTCAAAACTCAAGTTTATTTCTGAAGAAATCAGTCTTCATAATTTCTTTGACAATTTATTAAGCGTATATCTATTGAAGCATCATCCTCCACCACCCAGGTTTAAGCAGCACTGTTAAACTCTATAAAGCCCATAGCTCAGAAATCCCCATTCCACATGATTTCAAACAGCATTTATCTTAAAAGTAAAATAAAAATGCAATGCTAAAATGACAACAACAAAAAAATCACCTCAGCCAAAACAACGTCACTCCCAAGTTTTCTATAAAAAAAATAAAATATCACCATGTTGCAAGTACCACCATGTACACTATACGTATCACCACAAATAGCAACACTACTCACACCTACAATCACCTGATAAGCCTTTAACTGTTGCTATTTTTTTTTTTAGTGCACTAAAAATACCATCAGATCTCAAACGGGGGTATCTTCCTTCACACGTCCTTTGCTAACTTCCCATAGTGGCACACTACAAGAAAGGGGGGGGAGGGAAGCAGATTGTACACATGCTAATCATTTCTGTCCCAGCTTTTACTAAGAGATTGCTCATAAAAAAAGGGATCTGTCACAGTAAATAAATTATGTCAACATTTGTCTAGGATCCAAACTGTCTCTTAAGTGTGAGGTGTTCTTTCTCATTATCTGGTACGATACTACTGAAGCAATACTTGCAGGGTACGTTTCCATGCTGTTTTTCACACCTACCAAATGTCAGATCTGTCTCTCGCTTGTTAAAATACTGATGTTTTAAGCAATAATTTCATTAAAACTTTAAGCAGGATTTTCCTAAGTCTTATGCATCAGTTCAATGTTGCTCCAAGTGAAAGCTACAGGAGAGTATATTCTTATTTTGATATTTCTATCATTTCCAATTCTTGACAAACAAATATTATATGCTATTAAGATGGGGAAATCCTTAATGTTACAAGAGAGAAGGTGGTTTTCTTAAGAAAAAAATTTAGGTTTTTTTTAAACAGCTGAAGCATGTATTATTTGGCTTATAGCATTTTTAGTGCAGTACGTCAAAGCTGCTTTTAGTATCTCATGCCGTACAATCTGGGGCTGAGGGGAGGGTAGGTGAACGAAGGTTGCAGTAACACAACATGAGGTAAAATACAGAAGATAAAAATAAAAATAAGAACAGAGTAGGGAAGATACATCAGTATTATCATGGAACAGGAAATAATACACAACCAAAACCACAGTAACAACAAATAAGTTCCAAAAGAATGACAGACAAAACAGTTACTCCGTGTTGCTAGAGAACAGCAGCCTGCTTTCAGAAAAGCATCAGAATATTCAAAGTAAAGCCCCTCTGACACTTCTTTTCCCCAAGTGATCAATTCCTCTGCCTAGCCCATCACAGTCTTACTCCTGTGCAGTCTACAGCTCACAAAATAAATGGGATAGAATTAGGAAAGGAGATTCTTCTCCTGACTAGCCACAGAATCACAGAATGGTAGGGGTTGGAAGGGACCTCTGGAGATTATCTTGCCCAACCCCCCTGCTTGAGCAGGCACACCCAGAGCAGGGGGCACAGGAACGCGTCCAGGTGGGTTTTGAACGTCTCCAGGGAAGGAGACTCCACAACCTCCCTGGGCAGCCTCTTCCACTGCTCTGGCACCCTCACAGGAAAGAAGTTTTTTCTCCTATTCAGGTGGAACCTCTCCAGGCTGAGCAAACCCAGGTGTCTCAGCCTTTCCTTGTAAGGGAGGTGCTCCAGTCCCCTGATCATCTTGGTAGCTCTCTGCTGGACTCTCTCCAGTCATTCCCTGTCTTTCTTAAACTGGGAGGCCCAAAACTGGACACAGTACTCCAGATGTGGCCTCACTAGGGCAGAGTAGAGGGGGAGGATAACCTGCCTTGACCTGCTGGCCACACTTCTTTTAGTGCAGCCCAGGATACCGTTGCCCTTCTGGGCCACAAGGGCACTTCCTAGCTTGCAATATTCTAGAAAACATATATTTTTCAATGTCTATCTTTAAACTCAGTAAGAGTGAAACTTTAAGCACTTTAAGGATGACTTCAAACAGTTAAAAAATGAGACACCTGTAAAGGAGAAAGCTGAGGGTTACACGGCTGAATAGGCAGCATGATGAAGAATGAAAAAGCAGTTAGGAGAGGCACACCATGTCTTGTGTACAGGAAGTCTTCTTGGAACTCTTGCTGAAAACTTCCATGTAACCATAAAGTGAAAAACCTCACAAAATGTAAACAGGGTCGTTTACAGAATGTAGTATTACATTAACCTGTTTGAACTATCATTTTTCTAAAATAAAAGAAAAAAAATTGAACAATATCTGTTGAACTGGTAAGACTACCATATATTAGTATCTATTTTGATACTAATCAGATTGAGTCTGAAGAAGTCTGTTTTAAAAACCCTTCACAGCTACCCATTAATCCAATTCTGTGTTCATATTGATGCCAGGCAGTTACATGCCCTCAGATAGTTTCACTTGTGCTATCGAGATGTTTTCCATGATTTATACATATCATACTTGTATATGTGTAACATGACATAGTACTGTGCTTATATTGTACGTTTGTGTCCTGGAATGCTTGTGAACATACAGGCAGGTTAGAAACAAAATGCAGTTTGTCCCTGAAAGGACAAACAATATTTTCAAAAGGATAAACAGCAGTTTAAATACTTCATAGGGATATTTTTACAGCTAAGCTTTATCATTCTTTTGTTGCAAAACTTTATTTCAAGTAGAAAATACACTCAATTGCAGACAATTCTTCAATGAATGTTTCTCCTCTGTACTAGGTGTCTTCTTTCCTCATCATGCAATAATTTGAAGAAATATGGCTAGAGTTTACTTGAAGCAAGGAAAAGACCACCTCTTTACTAAATAAACTAAATACAACAGAAAATACCATCCAAGATAATTTCTACAGAGTTCGGAAATACTCAGTTTCATCTGGCCAATGAGCACAAGAACTGCAACAAAAACAACAAAGTAACTTTAAAGTCAAGCTTACGAATCACATGCAGGCATAATTGATCATGCCCATGATAGGGGTGAACTTCTTACGCCCCTTTCAAGTGTTTTTTTTCGTCATTCGGTATTTCCTAAGTGAATTGCACATTCATCAGTAGCATCTGACATTTTCACCTGATATCCCAGTTTAAAAAAACCCCATAACCTCAAGTCTGTCCCTCTCAAAACAAACATTCCTATTCATAAAAGAGGGGAGAGGGAGAGAGAAATGAGTGTACATATCTCCTTACCAACTAACCTGTCCCCTGCCTCCATGACAAGGGGTATTTTCCCTCTTAACCTCATTTAGGGACATATTCTCTTTGCCTTCTTCAAGGCAAGGTGAGACTTTGAAGCAAAGACCTAGATGACGCGGACAGCCAAGCCAGGAAAGCCAACATTGTTTCCACTAGCATCACACTGAGCATCAGCAGGAAATCCAAAGAGACACTCCTGTACCTGGTGAACAAATAGCTCAGTCTTCTTTTCCCAAAAGAAATGGTTTACAGGGAACCATCCTACTGCCATAGACACAGATTTTAATTTGAACAAATAGGGTTTTGCTTGAGAAGCTAATGAAAAATACAAAAATTTTAATTAAGAATAAAGCTTTTTGTAGTACCTATTCTAACTAGTACAGTTCATGAGCTTTAATTCATGTAAAGAAACCTGTAATTTAAATGAGTTTTACAGAATACTGTTACATAGGTGTTTTATTCAGAGCATGATCCACAACATTTTTAGTACAAGAGCAGGTAAAGAAAGGATAGCCTTTGCTGTTCCCATTTGCTTAATTTCCATTATTATATAGAAGCCATAATAATTATTTAAATAAACCTAATATTCTGTGAGGTATAGAAAATGGAAATAAATAAAAATAGATAAAGGAGAAGGATCAGTAATCTCCCTGTTCTTTACGAGCATCACTGTATTTTCTTTCATAAATGGATTATGGTCTCCCCACAGTGCTGTAAGCCACAGAAGGCAACTCAAAAGTCACTAGAAAAGGAGAAAAAAAGAAAGGAACCTCAGTTCCTCCTGTTTTCCAGTGCCAAAAGCAAAGATGCTGCCAACAGCATGGTCTGCACACTGTTTCGCTCCCTGAAAGCTGACCCACTCTTCTGACTATCTCAGTGGCTACTAATGCAAGTCACAAGTGAAAACCTCTCATGTAATGAGTACTTCCCTGTCGTCTTTTGGTTGTTTTTTTCCCCGTCTGTAGATATGCTCCCACAGTTATCAGCATATCATGTTCCCACCTTTAATGCAGAAGAAAGAAGGGGAACCACACAGTAAAAATAGAAAATATGATATGATTGCCATTATCTATGCTACCTTTTAGCATGGATTTGCGGTCCCAAATTTTAAATAAGAAAAGCTCCCAAGAGCTGATGGCCAGTAGCCTGGTGGGAGTTATAAACAGGCAGCAGTTTCCACACTGCTCTTTCGTCTCCCACCTCCTCATGGCACGTCTAACGCTACTAGATCCCTTTAATCAGGAACTAGGCTTTCTTCAACAATTTAAACCACACATAAAAGCTACTGCATAGCATATGGACCAGAAGACTTTAATTCTTATAGTGGATGCTAAAGGATGTAGACCTATAACATTTCTGACCTACCAAGTCTTAAAATTTGAACAGAGAGGATAACATCTGGGCAGCAGAATATTCCTATCTTTGTCCTCAGAAGACTCCAACTCTGTCTAAGCACCCATTCTACCAAAAGAGTGCCTTCTTAATCACAAATGAAGAAAGCATCATGGACAGAAGGAACATTTGCAAAATGCTCTCTGGGCTGCACTACTCAACTCCAGGAGCTACTGTGCAATAACTTGTTCTTAATACGCTGCATCGTGCAATACGTACTGGTGAATATACGATATATTGCATATTGATACACTGAAACACAGAGGGAAGAGAACTTTCTTCAACTACTATTCCATGAAGGAAAAACAGCCCAGCAGGAAGTCGTAAGAGATCACTGACTGAACAGTGATCACCTGAACATTCAGTTAAATCGTCAATATCAGTTCATATATTCCTCACATTTCATGTTTCCCAAAATAAATATGTAAAAATGACTGTGGTTCTACAAAACCGTTAAGGAAAAAAAAATTGTTGCAAGGAACTCAAATTATGTTCTATAAACATACTTTTTAGGCTGACCAAAATTATCTAAACTCTATTCCAGAGTTCTTACAACCAGAATTTAAATGAAGCACATGAATATGACAAAAACAGGTAATAAAATGTATACACTTTTCTGTTGGTGCTCACAATGGGCATTTAATTTCTTTAAGATTGACCACTTACATATTTTATTATCTATCAGAACAACTGAACTTGCAGTCAACAGTTATTTCATCTGGGATTAGAATTCAAGAAATACTTCTTGAAGATACTAAGACCAGATGCTCATTTTCAGTTGACAGGTAGCATTAAAGTGCATATTTTCTTTAAAGGCTTTTAACCTTGAGAGCCACAATAGTAAAGTGCTTGAGGTAGAACTATAAAATGCTACAGCGCAAGACAACAAGTAATGACACAGTGCAAAGCATACAGTGACCCAGAGATGAGTATATTAGAGTTCTGCATTAATTATGACAGTGAACTTTTGGATATTCTGGCAGAAGCAACATTGTTCCTGTTATCAAATTTTTTTACAGTGGTCTAGAACTGATTCAAAAGGCTGCTGCAAACAACGACTACTCTTTCCTGCTCTTTGCCTGTGCTACAGACTTGGAAAGCACTAGCAGTTCATTTTTGCTTAGACTCTGTTGAAGAATGATCAACAAGCAAATTTAGTATATAACAAAATCCCCCACACCTTCTGTATGTGTCACCTAGGAAAACTTCCCTTCAGGAAATTAATCTGAATCACGTTTTTATTTTTCTTTTCCTACGGAGGACAGAGTCTTATGAAGAAAGGCTGAGAGATCTGGGGTTGTTCAGCCTGGACAACAGAAGGCTCCAGGGAGATCTTATTGCAGCCTTTCAGTACTTAAAGTGGGCTTATAAGAAAGACGAGGACAGGATTTTTAGTAAGGCCTGTAGTGAGAGGACAATGGCTAATGGTTTTAAACTAAAAAAGAGGTAGATTCAGACTAGATAGAAGGAAGACCTTTTTTTTTTTTTTTTAAATGATGAGGGTGGTGAAGTGCTGGAGTGGGTTGCCCAGAGAGGTGGTGGATGCCCCATGCCCGGAAACATTCAAGGTCAGGTTGGACAGGGCTCTGAGCAACCTGTCCTAGCTGAAGATGTCCCTGCTCATGGCAGGGGGTTGGACTAGATGACCTTCAGAGGTCCCTTCCAATCCAAACTATGCTGTGATTCTATGACCCCACCAAGACTTCCTGGCTCAGCATTTTACCTGTCTTAAACGTTTTGTCCATCTGTTGCTAACACGCTTGTTAACCAACAATATAGGCAGCTTAAAAATTGAACTATTTTAGTCAGGATGGGGGGGGTGGGGGGGCATGGGAAGAAAAAAAATAAACAGAAAGCTCTGAAACTCTATACAAGAATAACATTTATTGTTAATCTACACATAAATGCTGATCTGCAGATGAACAATTTTTTTTCCTACTGCATCTTAGTCAGGAATCTCAGGCTTCTGAAAAATCTGTACTCATCAGCTCATACTGAATATGTAAAGAAAAAAACATTTCAGACAAAAACCCTAGAAGAAAATATTAAACTTTAGTTTATCAGTGAGGACATGAAAATCTGAATAAGACAAGTGTAATTTGAGTATAGGATGAATGTAGCATGGAAGTTACTTCTCCCTTTTTAAAAGGTAGACTGCAGGGTGAGGACGTATATATGCCAGCTGTTACCACAGAGTAAGAGGTGCCCCACAAATCATAAACTAGTTACTATTACTGTAACACTGTAAAGATATCCAGGCTTTTAAACTTAATTTTCGAGTCTCAGGCACTCAGAAACTTCCTGCTAAATTATTAGGCTTCATACAAGTCAGTGCACAGGCATACAATTATTCAGTACTTTTTTCCATTGGCTTACTCTAAATTAATAACAACAACGATACAAGACCCAAAACAAACAAGCTGCCCACTAGTTAATTGAGAAAAACAAAAAAGTGAACAAAAAAAAACTTACACATGTGTTCCACTGCATGCAGGTAGCTTCATTTGAGGTTAAGTACTTGCTAATCAAACTTAATGATGATGATTGTATCTAAGGAAAAGAAGAAAGTAATTACTTTTAGTATTTTTTCAGTCATGTTAACTGTCACAGTGGCAAGTCACGGGGTGTTTCAAGTTTCTCTTTGGGTGACAGCTCCAGAAGTTGCACTTACGTGACTAGCTCTTGTCCTTTTTCAAAATCCCTAGCCTTCATAATTGTCAAGAAAAACTACACATTTTCAGCTCTAGAGCTCCAAAGCAAAAAATAAAAATGCCACCCCCTTCAAATGAGTAGTAAAAAGATTTAACAGTCACATTTTTATACTTGCCTTGGCACTGCTCCATTTTTTTTTATGCTTAGGGATGACTATATCTCATGATGAATGAAACCAAGTCTACACTACATGCAAGATTTCAAAGGAGCTTGCTGACACCTTTCAATGGACTACAGGATTTATCTGGCAGCTTGTAACACCTTTTTTTCATGAGCTAAGCATACTGCTTACACACTGCACCTAGCACGTGTATTAATCAACATGCAATTGCATAGGATCAATGCAAGGTTATCATTCCCCACGTATGAGAAAGGATTGCATATGGAGCATATTAAGTCAGATATCTTGACTTGGCAAAAAAAACAGACCAAAACAGTCTAACGTACACTAAAAAAAACCCAACCAACCAAGAAATCTTTTTGCTATCTTAGAAAATCTGGAAAGTAAACTTTGACTCCAAATCCAAATGCAGAAAACGCTAGGCTCGGCAAATGCTTAGTGGTCAGGATGGTACTTTTCCTCTTTTCTAAACTTCATATGGATCAAGCATCAACAGGGATTAAATCGGCAAAGCATTCTCCCCACCAACCAGTGCTTACAATTGTAAGACAGTGATTGATATGTGTACACATTTATACACACACACTTTTCTGTTTTTTTCCTTCAGACTGAGAACACCTCTCACAGGGTGGAAAGTCCTGACTGCTGGCTTACTATGCATTATAGAATGAATTATATGTAACTTCTTTTACTGACATTTTCACTTAAAAATACTTCCATACTCCCTCTTAAGCAAGTGAAAACATCTCCAGAGCTGTGCGGCTGGCTAATTTGACTGTTAAGATGAGACAGTTCAGCTGTCCTACAACAGTGAACTTTTAAATAATGTATACAAAGAGGAAGGTGTCAGCCCAGGAGACAGAGACCCACCCAACGCAGGGTGCTCCGCAGGAGCAGTTAGGGAACTTTAACTACATTACAGTGGCAACCCCATAGCACAATAGGCTCTTTCTGAAGATTAGAACTCCTACAAATTTAAAGCAAGCCTCAAAAGACAGGATTTACAAAATCCTCTCATACAGAGTCTTCACTGTGAATGGTGGTAAAATGAGGCAAGGTGTTGGAATATACATCTGCATTCCTTAATTCAAACTTCCTCAGTCACAAAAAAGCCTCTAAGAAGTTATTGTATTTAGGGTTCTAAAAATTAGAAGAGAACAAATTCCAAGAAAAAAGGGGAAAAAAAATACAACAGCCTCAAAGGCCACATAAACCAGCAACTACTCCCTGCAACCTAAGAGTTTGCCAGGACTTCCTTCTGTAATACCTAGCTTTTAAGGATCTTTGATAGGAGGGTATTCTACTTTACGTGGATAGACAATTTTAAATAAACATGTGAAATTCAGTTGCCCTCCTGTATTTCCACAGGACCTGTTATAAGCCTTACTGATGTATTACATGTACTGAAGTAGACCGCTTCTGCACTAACCACTCATGACCCCATAACACTAGCTGTTCTGCAAACAGAATTCTAGCTCAGGACATTTGCAGTCTAGGTTTAAAATGAGCCAAAATAGGTGGCAACATGAAACAGAGAGAGAGACCATAGCAGACAAGGTAACAGAAAGGCAGTAAGCACTACTCTAAGCTCATCACCTGTCTAGCCTTCTGCTGTTACATACTTTGTCTTCCACATTATCATTGATGATGCTGTATCTGTCACACACTTCCTTTATACAGAGTAACAGTAAGAAAGGTATGGTTATTCAAAAGTACAAATGTTTAGAAACCTTTTCTCTGAGGTGCTTAGTTTAGATATTTCATTTTACTTTCATTTTACTTATACTCAATCAATTCTTACATTTCTCTACTCTGGAGAAGTTCCATGGAATAAATGCCTCAACATCTGTTAAAGTTGGAAGATACTAGCAACACCGAAAGTACCAAAGTAGATAGACACCCAGTCGTATAAAATCATTCAGCACCTGGTTTCTTGGTCTGACACCTAGCAGACAGCATTTCTAAGAGTCCACAAAAGAATTTCTGCCGCTTTTAGTATACCATGAAGTGATACAATTTTTTTTTCTCTACAAAATTAATCTCCCGAGTAAATAATAACTCTAGAATGCCCCTGCTGAGTATTTGTACAAATACAGGCTTTCTAGCAGAAGCGTGGTATCTTGTGGATAGTTGATAAGATATTCTAGTTTTCACTACCAGCAGTATGTACTCCACAAATATCCTCCCAAGGGTGCACGTCTGTGCTTTAAGTGAAACATTGCATTACTGAAGATAACCTTTGGAAAAAAAAGAACTGCACTCCCTCTCTTGAAAAGCAAAACACATGCACGTACATTGTGGGCCGTACAGGCAACAACACATAAGGAAAGCCTGAGAAGTATGTTATGTGGGCTTGAAAGACTTTCTCTGCTTGGCATTGTAGGCACAGCATGACAGCTCACGCTAAATAATTGAGGTCTCTCAAAAACAGCCCCCAGAAACCAGACACGACTGCTTCTAACACATAAGCACCAGGGAGGAAGGACTGGGGAAAGAGGACTTCTTTTCTACACTGCCAAGCAAAACACTACTAAACTTAGCAACAATAATTAGAATCACCATTAATGCAAAAAAGGTCTTTTACCTTTCATTGCATTAATAAATGTTTTTACACTTTCAGTAGACTACACGTGCAGCAGGCAACTTTAAGGGTATCACACACCCTCGGAAATCCAGTATGCATTATAACACTGCCAGCCTCTACCATCCACAGCTGTCTCAGTGTAGACCCAGAGGTTACAGAAAACATTTTTTAAGCAAAACTACCGCGTCCCAAGGAAAAACCGAGAGGAGCGATGAGCAAAAGTTAAATTCTGCTGTTTTCCCATGCGCATCTCTCTTGAACGCTCTGCCCAAGAGAGACGGGGCCGGGAACTCCAGCCCACACAGGAAGAGATGCGGTGTTTACGCCGCGGCAGAAGCCGCTGGCGGGCGCCTGCCTCCGCCGTGTCCCGCGTTCTTGAAGCGGGGGGAAGGCGTTTTGGGATATTCTGGGCTTCTCGGCCCCGGCGCCCGGCCGGCACGCCGGAGCCCGAGCAGTCCCCGTTCCCCGCGGAGCCCCGGCCCCGCCGTGCGCCCTGCGCGGGGCCGCGGCCGCCGGCTGTGGGGGGCGGCGGGCTCCCCACCGCCGGGGCTGCCCTGGCCGACTTCGTTCGGGACGGTAGAGCGGCCGCATGGCCACGGCTCCCCCCGCGGCCTCCCGGCCCCGCCGGGTGGGAGCGGGCGCGGAGCCCCAGCAGGTCCCGCCGGCCCGGCCCGGCCCGCGCCGCGTACAATGCTGGGCAGGCTCGGGGCGCGGCCGGCGGCTCGGCGGGCGCCCCTCCCGGGGCGGGGGGCGGTAGAGCCTGCCGGGCGACCCGGGCCAGCGCCGGGCCCCCGGGGACCGGCGACCCCCGCCCGCCGGGCCCCCTCCCGGGGCCTCGCAGACAATAGAGCCAGCACCGCGGGCCTAGTCCCCGGCTTCCTGCACCGCCCCACCGCCCCACGCCCCCTCCCCGGCCTGGCGGCGCTGTCCCAAGCGGGACGGGGCTCCGCCGGGCCAGGGGCGCGAGTCCCGGCCGCACAAGTACCGGCGCCACTGAGGCAAAACCCGGCGGTGGGGTGGGGATGGGCGGCAGGGCCAGGGGAGGGCGAGCCGGACAACCCTGCTCGGCCCGGCCCGGCCCGGCCCGGCCCCCCTCCCGGTACCGGAACGGTGCCACTTACCTCCCTGGGCGGCCGCCGCAGGGGAAGCCGGAGGTCGCCGCCACCACCTGACCGGGCCCGAAAGAGTTAAAAGGAAGGGCCGGGCGGGACCGTCCCATTCATTAGCCGGGCGCTTTGTCTCCGGCCGCCGCCGCGGCGCTGAGCCGAGCCGAGCTGAGCAGAGCAGGCTGCCCCGGCTCGGCCGCCACGGGGAGCGGTGCGCAGGCGCGGGGGGCGGTGCCACGCACGGCGCGCAACATGTCATCCGGGCGGCGGCCCGCAAAATGGCCGCCTCCGACGCGGCGGTAGCCCAGGGAGCAGCAACGGCGGCGGCGGCGGTGGCGGCGGCGGCGGCGGCGGCGGGGTGGGGGGGGAGAGAGAGAGAATGAGCCAGCCAGCCAGCCAGTCAGTCAGTCAGTCAGTCAGTCAGTCAGTCAGTCAGTAAGGTGTCCTGCTGCGCCGCCCCCTCGCCGGGTCCGGGGTGAGATGCGAGCTTTCTCCGCAAAGGCGCAGCCGCGATGGCTGCTCGTTTCCGCCCACCTCCTCTCCGGGGCGGCTGAAGGGGGAGGCGGTGGCTGCCGCTGCGGCTCTGAGGGTGGTGGGGATGGGGCGGAACGGTGCCTGCCTGGGGTGGCTCCTGCGGCGCCCCAGGCCTCCAGGGGCTGTTGGGGCCGCTGCCGGCCAGCGTTGCGTTTCCCGGCGGGCCGTGGGCCGGCGCCCGAGCTCTCCCTGGGCCCGCCGCGGCTAAGCCGCCAGTCCCGCCCTGGCGGCAGGGCAGCGCCCGGAGGTGGTGTCTGGCGAGCGGCGGGCTCGCGGCGGGCGGCCCCCCCGGCCGAGACCCTCGGGAGCGGCCCTCGTGGGTGGGCGTCGTCCCGCTGGAGCGCGGGGCCGCCGCTGGCCCCAGGACAGCCCCCGCCTTTTCAGGAATTGCATCTTTAAACGGGTATTTGCCTTTAAAAAAACCCCACCTCGATGTGTATTTGTGGTCTCGTGCACGCTCGGCTTGGGTCTGGGCTCTGCTGTGCTGCCCCTGGAGCCGCTGCCTGCCTGAGGAGCGGCGCTTTCCGTGACACTTCATCTGGTCTCCGGCGTGGCCATCGCGGGAGGGCTGTTCGGGGGTGGGGGACAGGCATTGCGGCCGTCCAGCCCGCTGTATGCTTGCGGTCTCGGATTTCTGCTGGATAAGGCTCGTCCAGTTTTGGTGTTCAGTTGTGGGTCAGTGGCTGTCTTATGTGACTGAGGAAGATTAGTCAAGGTTGTCAAGTGGACTGAGGGATCGAGGCTTTTCGGGTGGGGTGGGAGTGAAGCAGGGTAGTTTGTTTTCATACGTCACTTCTTGCAGAGAGCTGGGTAGAGATATGATGTGGTGAAACGTTGACATTTGTTGTCAAATTCCCAGTGGCAGTTATAGATTTCTGCTTCTTAGACTTTAGTGTTGCTGGTTATAACAGCTTGCATCTTACCTTTGGGAGTGGAAGGAGGAGAAAAACACTAGTAGCACTGGTTTGAAATAATGCACAGTTTCAGATTATGACAGTCTATACGGAGAGATACAGTGCTTAAGCGAGTACTTGGTTTTTGATCTGTTTTCATCAGTTAATTGACTATTTTTTTTAATTTAACAGATTTAGTAAAAAATATTTTGTTGTATATATGGCAGTATATGAAGAAATCTATTTATCACTTTTGAACTTTTGGACATTCTTCTGTAGTATTTGTATGTTTGTACTTCTATAGTACTGGCATGGCTTTCAAAATGGATGGTGCCAGTCAACAAAGTAAATGATCTGTTATGGTTAATGTTTCCTTTGGAAATCTCATGTCAGGTTATTTTTTTTCACTCACATGCTACTCAAAATCACAACAAAACAGCTATTACACTATGTGCTGGCAACCCTTCTTAGTTCCATATTACAACTTTGTAACAGTGTGTGGTGTTACTGATGCACTGAACTGCTGCTACAGGCAATTGAGGCCGAAGTGATTTGAGGTGAAGTTACTATGACTTGCCCAGCTTCCACTGTCACAAAAGTGCATTTATATGAATAAAACTACTTAAAAATGAAGTTTGGTCTTGGCCAAATCTGCCAACTAGACTTGGTAATAGAGGTGTGAGAGCTTAGCTAAGAAGCTTCTATCACCAGTCTGTTGAGGGGTGATGATGGTGATCATTTAACAAGCAATAATAAATGGAAGTATATAATCTCATAAAGTATCTCTTAGAGAACTATGAAATTGTAACAGGTATGTTGAGTTTTACTTGGAATTACATAATTACACTCACCATGCCACAGAAAGCATGGTAATGTTAGAATATCTGGCTCCTTTAACTGCCTTTTTTTTTTTTTTCTGGAAACAGCTATGACTTAGTCTACCAATTTATAGTCAAAAATTGTACTGTAAGTTAAAAAAGACTGGAAATTCACTTTGTGCTTTCCCACTGCATGTTGCTCTTTCTGTATGCATCTCTGTACCTCTTCCTTTTTTTTTTTTTTTGTACATCCTACTCCAAAAATTTCCTTAAGGGTCGGTGAAAGTTGAGATTGGTGCCAGTTGGTTATTTCTTCAAATTATCCTCTAAGTGACTTGAGGACCAATCAGTGGTTCAGGATGTAATTTATAGACGTGTATCACAGATGGAGTCAAATAGCTGAAACTTCTCTCTGTTTTACAAATACACACTAGAAACATAAGAAAGCAGGTCTTTAAAAAATCTGAGCAAAGCTGGGGCCAGAAAGTCTTCTCACAAACAACGAAGTAATATGAAGAATAAAACAACGAGATGATGGTGATCTGGTGATATGCCTGCAAAGGAAAGGAAAAGTAACTGCTATGAATAGGGAAGGCTCCAGACTGCCAGCTTGTGGTGAATGTAGCAGCATTGGTGTAGTGGTAGTCTAAAGATACAGATTCTAAAGCACACAGTCTGACATGTAAGTATGTGAAAGAACATAGTCATCTGGCAAGAAAAATATTAGGAAAGTCTGTGCAAGACATCTTGACAGGAAAAAACCCAAAATTTTTATTTTTTTTAACTTCAGAAAAGTAATTTTTTTCTTTCATTTTCCCCTACTTATGTCTTTATAAACTTGTTATCTGTTTCAGATATTGTGAATAAACATCTTTATTTGTATGTCTAACTGAACCTACCATGAATTAAAAGTGATCTGTTATTAAATGAATATAAAAAAGTAATTTCTCACTCCAGTCCCTGGACCAAACTGCAAGTACCTGGTTCCCCATTACGTTTTGTAGCATATCAGAAAGCTAAGAGAGCATGCTCCCAAATAAACTGTTTGGATTCTCTGGAGAATAGGTGTTACAGGTTCAGAGAAGGCAGCATCACTGCAGTAACGGTAAGTAACCAACTCTCTGCTGTTCTCAACACTGGGGTGTACACTGAACTTGGAAGGCTCACAGGGAGGCTATAACAAGAGCCTAAAACCAGTTGGAAACTAGGTGACATCCTTGTATCCCTTCCTACTGTGACAGAATTTAAAATATGCCTTAAATATACCTATTTCTTTGTCAGTATTATGTTATGTGTTATTAGAAGATTTTAGATATCCAGTTGCTCCAGATAAAGCTTTGTGTTCTGTGGTCTCAGAGTCTCTCCAGTCACTGAGCTGTTCATCTTAATGGGACTTTTTTTCTTCCTTCCATCCATTTCTTTCTTGATAGTAAAGATAACATTGTTAGTACAATGACAAATTGATGTAGTTTTTCTTTCTGAATTTGAATTCCTTTGGAAACATTTAAGTATCATAATGGCATATTGATAAACCAGTGTTGGGTGTATTAACCATTTTGCTGCTCTTGCTTTAGCAGAAATGGGCAGTTAATATATTTATCTCCAAACCCGCTCTGATAAGATTGTTTTCCTTACTGAATCACTCAAACCTTTGGCTTCTCCTCTAGAAACTCCTGCATTAGTGATGCATTTTCCATATGAAATTGTGAAGACTGTATCAAGAACTAATAGTTCTTAAGGCAAGCACAAAGAATTGCTGCCTTTTGTATGTACAGAGATAATATATTTAATAAAACAATCTCTTTTCCTCCTAGAGGCTTCAGCCTCTTCCAGGACCCTATCTAGGCAGTGCCAACTTAATGATCAAAACCTTAAAATAGAGGTTAGAAGTACTAAATTTGGATGACCAATTTAGTATCACAAGGGTACAATTTCTAAGAATACTTAACATAGGAGAGTACTTATATATTTAACCTATATACCCCATTATCTTCAGCAGGCACTTGGCTCTGCTCATCAGATCCAGGGTCTCCAGTTGGGTGATCAGAAAATAAAGAATGAACAATTTGCAGCAGTTGTGAGCAACTTCAAGCAACATTTCACTGCCAAAACCATGATGCCTTTGTGCTTTTGTATTAATTACTTTATTTGTTACAGACACAACCGTCTAATCTCTTCATCATCCTGGATTTATAGTAGATCAGAGATGTACATCAGCAATTTGTGACTTGGAGCTGAGCATCTGATAGGAGGTTCACAGAATTTATTCATACTTACCCTGTATGTGGAGGGAGGATGGTGCTGGAATATGTCTTTCAGGAGTGCTCAATTCAAAGTTCTTATTTTAGCTTTTCTTTTTGAGCCTACTGAGATTCTGTCTGCATTATGAAGCCATATTGTATATCAAAACTGAATTATATGTGTGTGAGTTTGGAAAATCTCTTTATTAGCCAGCATCAGGCACTGGGTGAGGTGGTAGATGTGTCTGAGACAAAGCAAAGAAAACCTGTGTCGGGCTCGTTACTATTTGTTAAATGATACATACAAGTTGGGCTTCTCTGAACAGAGGGAGCTATGAGCCATGTCTGATTCTCTTGTTTGTTCGGGGCTTTTTGTAGATGTCATGTGTTGAGTCTTGCTTCTGACTTATTTTTTCACTTCATTTTTTTCTTCCCCAGATTTTGATGTCACCTTGCTTTGTAGTCCTTCCCCATGTAAATGAGGAGACAAGGTTTTAATTCTGAATGAGCCCATCTATTTTGGGATTTCTTCTGCAGCAAATGACTAGGGATTCTAACAGCACAGCTTCTTCCACTGCATACTGTCTTAATCATCTACAGACCAGGTTTGTCCTCTAGAATGAATGAGGAAGAGGTAGTAAAGTAATTAAGACTGGATTTTTCTCTCATTGCTGATTGAATTTTAACTTAATTATACTAAGGCTGAAGTATTAATTCATTGTAAACATTGGAGATTGTTTCTTGGAGATACAGGTTTGTGAGTGACCTAACTAGGAAAACAGCTTCACTCAGGGTTTATACTTCATCACATATTATACTTGCAATTTTTGATACTGACAGCAAGGAATTGAGAATAGAGAAGTTGCTCTAAGGGACTTTATAAATAAAATAAAATTAATAGACTTTATGAAGGCAGTGAGTAACTCTTCTTTGCTTGGATGAAGGCTGATCCCGGTGCAGAGGAAAGGATCAAGGAGCAGGAAAGGGTTATGAGAGAAAGTAATAATGTATTTGCAGTAATATTCTTTAAACGGGTTATGCTGGCTTAAGCAGTTACCTGAGTTTGTGCTACACAAAGTGTCTTCTGAAATCCAAACCTGATGAGGAAAACAACCACAGGGAGAAATTGGAATAAAAATACTGAAAATGATGTTTCATTTGAGGAAATATATTGTGTATCAGATATTTTTGTAGACAGCATTTTGTTTTCCTTTTGCTGTGGCTGCCTTTGACAAAAATCTTCAGTTCAAATAGGTGCTTTTTTTGTTGCCTTAAATTTCTATAACTTCCGTCTTTATCTGCTACTGAGGTTTCCTCAGCATGCCTTGGAAGAAAAAAAAAGTCAAAATCCAATGTAAATTGTTTAGCCAGTGTTTTGTAATTTTTTGCTATGCAAGTATGATATTTTTAGAACTTTTCACATAGCAATTATTGTTTTGCTTTTTGAATCCTACTTGTTACCACTGACATTTTGTCTTTGCTCATAACTTGGCTCAGTTAGTTACACAATGTGAATTGACAGACACTGTAATTCTAAATGTGCAGCTTCTTTTGATGGCTAATAACTAGGGATGCTGAAGGGGCATTCCCAAAGCCTGGATTTACTTTCCTCCTGCCTCCCCTGTGCTGGCAATCATTTTCATCCAGTCATGCAGGGAGGCAGTTCTGGGAGCTAGACAAAAAATTGGTGACTTGTTTATGAAGGGTTATTTTGATGGCAGTTACCATTTGGCAGGAATAGCTTCCCATAAAGACCTTTGCAGGTGGAGTTACTATGCAGAACATAATAAAAGTGCCAAACTGTAAACACTAGGAATTGAATAATTAATGCCAAAGATGCAATGACTAGAGAAAAGGGGAATACTACTCCCTTGTTTGTGGCTCTGTCTGCCCTTTTGTAGACAAAGTATTGTTAAACATAAGAGCAAAAGAACTCTGCTCCAAAGGGTTCTGCTCAATAGAATGGTGTCCAGTAGATAGCAGTTTTGCTATTTAAAGGACCTACATGTGAGTAGATGGCAAACTTTGTGCTTTTGGTGTAGCATTTTGTAATTTGGGGAACTGTGTTTTGGTTTTTTTTTATTTTTGGTTGAATAGTAGTTTACATACAGTTTCATGTATATCTTAACACTGAGGACTTTTTTTTTAAATCTTCGCTGTGTCCGTAGGGGTGAGCTCAAGCCCCACCTTCCATCATGCAACAGTTATGAGTGTATATGGTAGAGACCTCCTTATAACTGCAAAATCCAAAAGGTACATGATGTTAAAGGATTCAAGCTAGATAGTGGGAGGGTAAGTAAGGCAGGAAGCAGGTTCCCCTGTCAATTGTGTATCTCAACAAACTGCTTAACATATCTTTCTGTCTGCAAGTGACAGTCTACATACCTCTTCTTGCAGTAGGTGACTCAAGCAGTAGTTGCCACAAATGCTTAAATGGAAATGGGGTGAGGGCCTTTGCATAGCAGCTGTACAGCTTAAAGACCGCTCTGTCAAATAGTCTTTAAGTATTATCTGTAGATAACATTCCATAGGACTGCTTTGCAGATGCAACTCAGAGGCATTTCTTAGCAAGCACGCTGATGTGGCTTGAGTTCTGGTGGAGTTCTGATGATAAGGGGGCTCTGCCTTTATCAGTACCATAAAAGGCATTGACACAGCCTCCAGTCTGTTTTAAATCTCATGTTTTGGTGAAGACCTTTAGTTTGAATCAACATGAACAGTTCTGAAGATCTAAAGGGTCTTCTTACCAATTTTGTAGAGACCCGTTTTGGTTCTGAGAATAAGAAAGATGGTACGTGCAGGAAGTAACAGTGAGGCCAGAAGAAGCAAAAAAACCTGATTCCCTAGCTGCTGGTGAACATGGATGAACACCAATATTATTTCATCTTTACTAACCCTTTTGTCTTCAAGTTCACCCTTTGAAGGCTAAAACTTCAGGATCAGAGGAATGAAAATCAGACGATTCTTCTTAACCAGAGAACAAGGAAGATACTCAGTAAATATGTAGGGGTAAAAGGGCCAATACATTTCTCCTGTATTTGAAGCCAAAAGGTTGATCCCTGTTCTGGAATTGTCATCTAAGACTTCGGACCATATATTCCAGTCAGCCTAGTATCAAAAATAAGTCAGCTTTTTCTGCCAAAGTATCAACGATAAGTAGATGGATCAGCGATATGTGGAATTGTCTTTAAATACAATAGGTTGCAAAGATCACGTGGGAGAGGTGGAGGGACACTACACTGCCTCACGGGCTGAAGGTAAACAGTTGTGGTTTTGTTTGTCAGTGCACTGCTGTAACATGTTGATAGGGTTGCAGCATCTTTTCTGCAGTGCATGTTGTTCTGGCTTCTGTGAGGTTTGGGAATAACCTCTCTTTTGAGAAAATCCAGCCTGCAAGTAATTTGCCAGTGCCATGTGCCACAACTGATGAAGTAAGGGAGATAAAAAAGCATCCCCTTGCAGGAAGCGAGGTACCATAGTAATGTTTTGTCTTATGAGACTGTATTCGCAGGGGCAACTTTCATCATTAATAGATGAGTCTGAAGGTGTAAACGGTATAGTGGGGAAGCCAGACTTGAAAACTTTATAGGGACAGATTGGCTTGAGGCATTATACAGAGGTACCACTTGACTTAGCAAGGTTAGGCTTGTCATCATGATAGGTTTTGGACTGCCATAACATGCATGTGTGGGTCATCCTCCTATCTTGAAATGGAGAAGTGTCTTGCAGGTTCTAAAGAATATGTGGAGTGGGCTCTGCCTCTTGTCCTTTCACCAGCCAGCTGTTCAGACTGGGAGAGGGATACAGAGTTCTATGGAGGGAAAATCAGCGTCACTGCCAATATTTAAGTACTGCGGCAAGTCTGAGTTGATCATTATTAATCTGTAAAGCAAAGATGATACTACGTAAGTGATACACTTTAGCAACTTAGAAATGTGCCCTATGAAGTTTCCTTCTGCGAGGAAGGAGAGGAGGATCCAATGCAGATAAATAGCATTTGTGTTTGTTTACATGATCCTTCCTTTTTGAAATGTTTCTCTTGAGAATTTGATAACTAGTGCTGGTGAAAGCCAGTAGGCAGAAGATATTCTTTATGTGGAAGTCTTCCATGCAGGTGAGTTAGCAGTGGCAACTTGAAAAAAACTTGATGCTGCCAAGTAGGAGTGTGAAGATTCCGATGGCGTGGGACTGAAACCCCAAGTACATGTTGAGCTAGTGCCAAAAAAGGTGGTGAGGGTCCTGTTGCCATCAAACTCTTGTTCAGAGGGACGGTTCTTTTTTCCTTGAAATTGTATGGTAACCCAGTAGAATTAGTTCTTCCTTGTCCAAAAACAGAAAGAATACTATTTTGAGGTACCAAGTCTCACGGGTGAGATGGAAAAGGCAAAGGGAACAGATCTTTGAGATTATAGAAGTGTGTGCTAAGGACTAGCCAAATGCCCCAGACGATACTACATACTGTTGCATTTTGAAATAATATGGGCTAACACACTAATATTTAACACAGAGGGGTTGAAGATTCTGATCTGGTAGCCTGTCATCAGGTCAATGAGATATGATTCAGAAGTGTAAAGCTCCTAATAGTGAACTATGTGTTGAGCCTGCCCTGGTCTTTGTGCTGTTGCTCTGAGGTACTGTATCAAGGAATGGCACATGTTCTGTGCCAGAGCCTGGATGGGCTATAGCAAAAACTCATCATACCTTCTTATTGAGAAGAATTGACAGGATCTGGAACGCTGATGAACCCTGCCTGCATGTTAGTAATTTGAGGTGGAGCCACCGTCTTCAGTATGGGCACCAGGGAATGAAGCTCAGCAGTTCTTTGAAATTCTGTAGGGAATCTGAGGAGCAGGGAGGCCTTTCTGCATCAGAAAGTGGATCAGAAGATTTTAATTTGAAATCTGTTAGATCAGCTCCTGGTACCATAACACATTGTCATGATTGATTCAGGCTGTGCTATGAGTCCTTGGTCAATAGGTTGTGGGAATCAATGCTGCTGCTGCTGTCTCCTTAATGAAATCATTTGGAACTGCCACTTCCTGTTTTTATCAGCATGAAGTTTTAGATCTTACACCTTGTGGATGGAGTGTTTTTACCAAATGTGCCCTACGCATGGGGCAGGCAGAGCTGGAAGATGAATCTCAAGAAAAAGTCATGTAAGTAGAGCTTGCTAGAGAATAAAGCTCAAGTTTAAAAGAGATGGTTAAATGATACAAATACCGGTAAGGAGCACTGCATTATTGAAGGTATGTCCAGCTACGGAATGCTGTAGTCCACCTGGCAGAAAAAAGAAACTGGAAAAGTGCCAAACTTCCTTGTGGATCAGACTTGTGAGAGTATGGACACCATCAAGTTCTCTGGAAAACTTGTCTCCAGTTACACAGCCTTCGTACAGCTGCAGAGCAGACACATGTGGATTCTCACTTAAAAGATAAAACAACATGTTTTCTATCATAAATGAGATTATTATACTCATTATTAGCTTCTTGACATTATTTATCATGTCTAGGCATCCTTATCCTTTGTGTGCTAATGTATATGATGTAGTATGCTGCTTCCTCTTTAATATCTTTCTATCACAAGCTGAATTCCAGTGCAACAACATTTACAGCATGCTGATTTAGGTTAGGCTTGCTGAGACTGATGGTAGGATCGCTTAAGTGATATAATGGGAGAGTCATTCCTCACAGGCAAGTACAGAAATGACCAGAAGGCCTCTGTAGTTCATACAATCTTTTTTTGTTTTTGTTTTATTGGAAATTGAAGTTAAGTGGGCCTATCTGATTCTAAAGATCTATTTCTACACCGAGTGCACCGCACAGATGTTAGCTGTTTTAATAGCTTCTGTTTTGTTAAGAGGTCGGTGTGCTGGATGGTCCCTGATGGGGAAAAAGGAGCTGGAAAATACTTTACCTATTCCACAGGATTTCCTTAGCAAAGTTACTTAAGCTCTCGATCTTAATTCACTTTGTACAAGTAAGTAATGACAGGTGTATCTATCTCTGATTTCCTAGTCCTAAATTTATTGTAGGACTAACTGCTGTTTGAGGCGAGGAAGTGGAGCAGCACTAGAGAAAATGTAAAAATGAATTGGCAAGTTGTTTTGAAGAAAGCTTTACTCAGCGGATGGTTGTTACAGATGGGCAAAGAGGATGATGCCTTGTCTTGAGTGTTTGCTTTTTACTACACGCTGGAGGTGTTCTGTACGATCAGCAGAGGCAAGGGTTCATCCTAGGCTGGGCTAGCTACAAGTTGTTTTTTAAGCATGTGGGTGCTGCTGCCTCACAGAAATGTATTGCAGTAGAATCCTCCAGATCTTGAATGTGGCTGTAATGGCTGTCTAAAAGTAAAACATAACAAAGGGTGTCCTTTGCAGGGAGAGACAGAAATAACTTGCTTTTGCTTTGTCAAAATGTAAGGCTACTATCAGTGAAGTTAAAAGTAGCAGCAGCCTGACCCGGAGACCATGCAAAACCTAACTTTCAAGTAAATTTTCTACGTGTGAATCTCAAGCTTGGACTTCCCCCCAGAGAAATAATAAATACCACTCGCTTGTAGTTTCGAGCCTTGGTTTTGTAACAAGCCGCGTCCCGCCCCCGTTCCCCCTCCTCCACCCTTTCCTTCACCCCGCGGTTAACTCTTCCCGCGGAAGGGGCAGCGAGGCGCGGAGGCCGGGCCCGGCCCGCCGGCCCTGAGCGGGAAGGCGCTGCTGTGGCCACCGCCTTCCCGCCCTCTCCACCGAAGAGAGCCTCGGCCCGGCCCGGCCCTGTCCGCCGCAGCGCCCCGCTCCGGCTGCCGCCAGCCCGCCCGGCCCTCCGCCATCCGGGGCGGGGGGAGCGGCGGCGCGCAGGGCCCGCCCCGCGGTGGCGGCGGCGGCGGTGCTGGGCGGCGCCTGGCGCCCTCACGTCCCTTCCCTCCCTCCTCCTCCCCCCCGCCGGCGCAGCGCTGTGGTGAAGCCGCATTGTTTGTGCCGAGGGGGGAGGGGAGCTCCTCAGCCCCGGGAGCTGAGCGCCGAGCCCGCAGCAGCCGGACGGCGACCTGCGCCGCGCCTGACGAATGCGCCGCGCCCGGCTGCAGCAGCCGCCGCCGCCGACCCCCCACACCCAGCGCCGGGTCGCCGCCGCGGGTAGCGCGGCCCTCTCAGCGCCCGCGGCTGCCGGACGCGGGGCCAGGCGGCAGCACCGGCGGGACCTCCGCCATTAAACCGGCCGCAGCGTCGGCCGCAGAGGCGGAGCGGGAGGTCTGTCAGCCGCGCTTCGGCGGCTCCCACAGCGTGAGTGAGCGCGGGCGGCGGGGTGGGGGGAGGCTGCGGGTCCGGGAGCTCGGCGGGTCCCGCCGCGGCGAGACGGAGACCGGCGGTGGCGGCGGGGTGGGGGAGGCTGGGGGGAAGGGCAGGGCGGGCTGGGCAGGGCGGCGGGGGAGGACCGGCGGGTGAGAAGGCGGCCGGGGGCGAGGCGGGCGGGCGGGGAGGCTGGGCGGGGGGAGACGAGCGCGGCGGTCTGGGGGAGGGCGCCGCTGGAGCTGTTTTGTCATCCGCCATCTTTGTGGGCCGAGTATTTTCGCGGAGGGGAGGGAGGTGACTGTTGGGAAGGGCTGGAGATGATGGGCCTGGGCAGGAACCATCCTCCCGGGGGCCGGGAGGGGGGAATGCCGGGCCGGGCAGGAACCATCGGCGCGGAGGGGTGTGCGCGCGCCGGAGGCTCCCTGGGCGTGGGCAGGAAGTGTTCGCGCAGGAACGGCGGAGGCGGGCCCGTGGGCGGGGGCAGGGCGCGCGCGCGGGGCGGTGGCGGCCGGTAGCCCGGGGGCCGGTAGCCCTACCGGTAGCGGGGGTGGCCCCGGGCGGGGGTGGGGTGCGGCCGTCCCGCCGGGGGGCGCTGGCCGGCTCGGGTTCCGCCTCGCTCGGCCCTCCGCCGGCCGGATCGCCCCCGCGGGGATCGCTCCTGCCGCCCGGCTGAAGTCGTGGGCGGCGGCCGGCCCGTGTGAGCGTGAGCGCTGTTTGCCCGCCCGCCCTCATTGTCCGGGACTAAAGAGCATTCCTGTGTCTTTCTCTTTTTAATGGTCTGCTTGAAAGTGTCCATTGAGAATGGAATTCCCTTTTCCATTGAGCAGGGGATCCAGGGCCCAAAGGCAATTTGTTTGAAGAGGAGGAAGGTAACTAGGACAGACATTGTAAAAGGAATTTACGATCAAAAGCTACATACGTTATCCTAATTTTCTTGCCGGTTTTTGCTATCTTACGCTTCGATAAGAAGTACTTTTCCCCTCATACCGTGGGTTCCACACAAACAGCTGTTTTCGTGTAGTTCTGTTGTGGTGAGGGAAAGCGTCTGCTGGTGACTTTCTTCCCAAGCAGCTGATATAATTCCAAGAGAGGGAAGCTGTGGATAACTTTCCAGTTTTATCTCCTGTGGTCTTTGAGTTGTTGTAAGAGGCAGAAAAGTGCTAGCAGGTGTACGTTAAAGTAACTTTGTTTTGCTGTTAGTGCGGTATCTCTACTTATGTTGAATGGTAACTGCCTGAGTTTACTCTTTTTCAAACTTAAGTCCATGATCTTCATTCCTGTGGATCTACAGGGTACTGCGGGGGGGAGAGGGGGAGGGAAGAAAGATGTCTGATAATTAACTAGGAAAAGCAAACCAATTGCCGGTCGTGAATTTGCTATGCAGAAACCTGGTCTTCCTCCGGAATATTTATAGGACGTTTGCAAACAGAATTTTGGAGAAACAGAACAAACCACTGCTTTGGCTTCCAGAGCACTTAAGTTATTCACACTAAGTTTCTATGAAACTTCACCAGAGTACTACCAGTTCCAACTCTGTCTTCGTTGCATTGTATTTGTTGGGTATCCATTCTGCATTTAACAGTGCCTGTAATTTGCTTCCTAATTTAGCTTTATTTACAGTTGAGTATTACAGGGAAGATGCTCAGATCTTAGCTCAATCGTTTTTTATCATTCTGGTTCATGCAGTCTATTTGACCTTTACGACAGTAGTCATAAATCTTAAAGCAAGAACACTTGTGGTTTTGAATGTTTTCTTCCTGTTCTTATTGCCTGCTTGCAGCCACGGATAAGGATTTCGGGAACAGAGAGGGCTGGAGAGCTTGGAAGCCTAGCATTAATGTGTTTTTATGTGGTACTGGGTTAAGTTAGACAGTGAAGTGTGGACAAGTTGCACATTTTTTTGATACCTGAGGACTACCTCTCATCTCTGCCCCCCCCCAGTATTTTGTCCAAAACAGTTGCTATCCATGTGAGCGACTATGAAGACATCCACGACCAGCCAAGATGTAGGGAGGGACATTTTAAAAAACCCCACAGACTTTCACATCTAGACAGAATTGAAGTGCAATTACATGAGGTAAACATAATGCAAATGATCTGTTTTTCTTGATTTGTGATTACATTAAAGACAGCAGTAATTTAAAAAAACTACAATAAAATGAAGCCATTCTGATCTGTAGTAGGGTGCTGTACATTGACACATCAGTCTCATTATTTGTTCACAATAATGAACAGAAATCAGGGCTATTGTGTTATCTTTGGCCTCTGAATTATGAAATCTATTGTGAAACTGGGAACTAACTTTTAATTCAGTTAAATTATCAGTATGTCTTTTTTTCTAGTTATTGCCCTTCTGTAGCAGTATTAGTGGTTTAAACTTTTTCTGCAGTTAAGAAATCAGATTTGATCCTATGTTGTTTTACAGAATTAAATATTTCTTCCAAGCTTGTTTGAAGAGGTGGAGCCTTTTTTTATTCATCCATTGTTTATATAGAGCAGATCAGAGGTCTGTCATGATCAAACACTGACTGTTGTCCGGTTTTGTGCTTGTGCTATAAAAACAAGTAGTAAGAGTTAAGGATTATGTGTGTAAAAGTCAGATCTATGAGCAACGCAATTGTCACATGAATAATAAAAACAGTTTAGATTCATCTTTTGAACTTCCCTGAGAAAACAAGGTCAGTTTGTGAGAGCAGATAGATCAGACCCTCTCAAGAACTAGTTTTAATGCTAGCTGCTTAAATTATTTAGTCTTCCTGTAAAAGTTTATTTAGTACTTTGAAGGTGCACCTTTAGAGATTGGTATCATAGTCTAAGCAAAAGGCAGGCTACGGGGAGTTCTTTATGGAATTGTTCCAGCCCTTGCTGTTTTCTTCATTAAATAGACGTAGTAGTCTTTAACAGATAATAGTGTTTTGACCTCTGTAGTTCTGTGTTCTGATCTCTGTTGTTCTCTGCTATTTTGGCGATACATGCTAACACTGATTGTGTTATCTTAGCTGATACACGACGCTGACTTGAAGTGCAGAATTTCTGATTCGTCAGAATTGAAAGGGTGAGGCTACTAATGCTACTTTAAGCCAGTGATTAAGGATCAAGATTTTTTTTCTAGCTGAGGTTGAATTTTGCTATTTATTAATGTTTTATTAAGAGGAAGGGAGATAGAACTTTCAAACTTGATCTTATCAGTTGGTTTAATAATATTTTTCAGCCTTCATAGGAAGAAACCCCCAACATTAAAATGTCAGAAGGCATCAGCGTGGAAGCTTTTGATTAGAAATTTTGTGATCAAAGCACGTGCTTGTCCTAGTTGTGCTTCATGGGGGGGATAGGGGAAGCTATGTCTTCGTATGGTATGTGGAACGATTTTTTCCCACTATGTGATAAACTTGAAAACTACGTTTAAGAGCTTGGGATTGGATTTAAAGACAGGGAGATTTTTATCTACCCCAGTTGCTATGAGAACAGCTCTTGAATCTGTTGAGGGAGAAGGGTGTGCATACATGCGCACTTACATGAAGGGAGCATGTTTTCGGTGTAAGTCAAATCTGCTTTACAGGTGGAATATTTCCAAGTTGCAGTCAATACTGTGCCAAATCAGGCATTGCAGGTTCAATTGTGTTCTTGTCATTTTATAAAGAATGATATGCTCACTAAGAACTGAGAAGAAAGAAGTAGAAAAGTAAAGGGCTGTCAAACTGCATACTTGCATACCAATTTGGAAGTATGCGGGGTTTTTTCTCTTTTAAGTATAGGTGTAGTAATTGAGCTGTTAACATGACTTCCAAATTGCACTGGGAAAAGTTGTGGGGAAAACTTGCTTTTCCTTCAGGATTATGTTACTTCTTTTGGAGGGAGATCTGGAGAAAGTAAACTGTAGCTGTTGAAAAAAAATACAAACTGCAGGCATCCTTAAGGTATTAGGACTTACTGAATTAAAGGGTTTTTTACAATGTAACAGGTGTAATTTTTTTCTGTGGCACTTAGGAACAGGTTTTTTTTTTCCCTCATGTGGAGGTCTTACAGACAGCTCTTCTGTAGGATTTTTGTATCAAGGATTTTGTATAGCTGTATTTACTTAGAGAAGCTGTTATTTAGGAGATATATTTATCAGTAGGTTAAATTTGTACAAAACAGTGTGAGCAGTCCTATTAAGTAAGGGAGATGGTTTTTTTAATTTTTCCTTAATTGAGTAGATAGGTTGGGGGCTATAGAACTGAAGGGTTTTTTTTCCTGCTATAATAAAACTAATATTTTAATGTGAATGTTTGGAGTTCATAATATTAACTGTTGCTCTAATTTTAGGTAAACATTACCAAATGAGGAGAAAAGGAAGATGTCATCGAGTATCGGCAGCAAGGCATTCTTCTTCCCCATGCAGTATTAAGCACTCCCCCACACGAGAAACCTTGACATACGCTCAAGCTCAAAGAATGGTTGAAATAGAAATTGAAGGTCGCCTGCATAGGATCAGTATCTTTGATCCTTTAGAGATTATCTTAGAAGATGATCTTACAGCCCAGGAAATGAGTGAATGCAACAGCAATAAAGAAAATAGCGAAAGACCACCAGTTTGTCTAAGAAGCAAACGGCATAAAAATAACAAAGTGAAAAAGAAAAATGAAGCTCTACCAAGCTCACACGGTATACCTGCTACAACAACTCCTCTTCCAGAACCAAAAGTACGGATTGTTGAATACAGTCCCCCTTCGGCTCCTCGGAGACCCCCAGTTTATTACAAATTCATTGAGAAGTCAGCAGAAGAACTTGATAACGAAGTTGAGTATGACATGGATGAAGAAGATTATGCGTGGTTAGAAATAATAAATGAGAAGCGGAAAAGTGATGGAGTATCAGTTGTTTCACAAAATATGTTTGAATTCCTTATGGATAGGTTTGAAAAAGAGTCTTACTGTGAGAACCAAAAACAGGGTGATCATCAGTCTTTAATTGATGAAGATGCGGTGTGTTGTATATGCATGGATGGTGAATGTCAGAACAGCAATGTAATCCTGTTTTGTGATATGTGTAATTTAGCAGTACATCAGGAATGCTATGGGGTGCCATATATACCTGAGGGCCAGTGGCTCTGCAGACACTGTCTGCAGTCCCGTTCTCGGCCTGTAGACTGTGTGCTGTGCCCAAACAAGGGAGGTGCCTTTAAAAAGACTGATGATGATCGTTGGGGACATGTGGTGTGTGCTTTGTGGATTCCAGAAGTTGGATTTGCCAATACAGTTTTTATTGAGCCAATTGATGGTGTCAGGAACATTCCCCCAGCCAGATGGAAGTTAACATGCTACCTCTGTAAACAGAAAGGTGTTGGTGCCTGCATCCAGTGCCACAAAGCAAACTGCTATACTGCATTCCATGTGACGTGTGCTCAAAAGGCCGGTCTATATATGAAAATGGAACCTGTGAAAGAACTAACTGGCAGTGGGACAACGTTCTCTGTAAAAAAGACTGCCTATTGTGATGTACATACTCCACCAGGTTGCACACGGAGACCTCTAAATATTTATGGAGAAGCTGAAATTAAAAACGGTGTTTGTAGAAAGGAGGGATCAGTCAGAACTGCTAGGTCTACATCAAAAGTCAGAAAAAAGACAAAAAAGGCCAAGAAAACAGTGGTTGAACCCTGTACGGTTATGCCAACAGTATCTGCTCCTTATATCCCCCCCCAGAGGTAAGCAAATCAGCCAAGTGAGAGAAACCTTTGCTTAATTACCTGTTTAATTTTAAACCAATGCTTTTAGATGATGATTTGGAGGGGGTGGGGGTGTATTTCTTACATGCTTTCCTTAAGGCCATACTCTACTCAGAGGATTAATGTAAATTACTTACGTTGTACGTGGTGAAATTGCATTAAAAATGCAGTAACTTCTCCAGAGAAAATCGTAAGTGGTCAAGTGGTCTGTCTTGTCCTCAGAAATACTTTTTTCTGTTTGTCAGACCAAATCATGTGGTGTGCTCAGTTGTTGTCATTTGCTGTACTTTTGAGAATTAATCACTGAATTCAGAACAGCAAATGTAGTTGACCTTCATGTTAAAAAGCCAGCCAAGCTCAAGGTTAACGGTATTCATAATTTGGGAATCCAGACTTCTTTTCCTAATTTGTAAGAGCCCCCAAAATGAAAATTGCATTTGCATACATAAGATTTAAATCTTGTTCATCTCACCTAAATTAAGAGTAAACTTGTACTGTAAGATCTATGTAACTAGTACACAAAAACCCTCCAGAAAGTATTTTCCTTCTGGGGCAGAGTAACTTTCAGGAGGATTTTTCTAAATTTGCATTTTTCCTTTTGCAAATGCAATAGTGTTTATTAAGGCTTGGATGAATTCGGTACCTTGCAGACTTTTTTTAGAAAAGTTAGCAAGTAAGTGATGGTAAGTTAGTTGGTTAAATATATTCTTAGTAATGGAACCTGAAACGAATCTGCCCTCCCAGTTCAGTGATGCTATCAAATATTTGTCCTATAACTTCAGTAAAATGTTTGTGGTTGAACAAAAATGAATTAATGCATGTGACAAAGAGTTTTAATCCTAATCTTGTATTTACTTACGAATTTATACTTTTTAAGAACTTCTGTTTAAGCTGATATTTATATTAGTGTCTCTTCTAGTTCCTGCAGGAACATTTGTTATGTAAGTGCAAATATAAAGCATGAACACCAGAACTGAAATTGCTCTTTATATTTAACATGCCACATTCTTGTATTTTAACAGTGGTGACTGGGGGGGCTGACAGATGCCTGTAGATCTGGTGAGGCTAGTGAAGTGATGCAGCAGAAAGCGGGGATGTTTCAAGTCGTGTTCTCATAAATAATAACAGAATTGGAGCAAAGTGGAGATTTTTTGATATCTTTATTTCAGGATTTCAAAACCTCAGCATGAACTTGAGTTAGCTTAGAACAGTAGCATCTTTTTTCACATTTCTTTCAGTTAAATTGAGTTATAATGCATTTCAACAGTGAAAATAATTTGTTTCTGGGATTTGAGCAGTGACAAAGCTCTGGGGTGGAAAGATACAGTTTTGGCTCTGCTGAACCTTTGAGACATAGTATACAGGGCTGAGAAATGCAAAATTGGGCTATTGGGATTAAAACCAAGATCGTCTTTATGGAGTATTTGTTCTATTTATAGCATTTACAACATCAGTGTGTGTGTTTACCCCTTGAATTAAATTCCCCCTGATTTAAGAACAGTAGTTTAGAAAGTTTCTCAAAACAGGCACCACTTCACTGTGTGTGAATTTGTTCTTGCAGTATTAGTACTGCACTGATAATGTGTGGTGGTTGAATTTTGCCTAGTAGGTAAATTATTTTTTCCCCTAATAAAATATTAAAAGTATTTTATTTGGATTGCAGGTCCAGAATTTCCAAGTTAGGAAGTCCTAACTTACAGGGCCGACTTGACAATCTAAATCTAGCTTCTCGTCTATGTTAGTTATCCTGTACTGGCTCTGTGCTCCCATTTCCTGTGGATTTTTTTTTCACCCCATTGCTGCTCATCCTCGTCCTTTATAAGTGAGTAGGATGGACGCACAAAGGAGAAGAGTTGCAGTGTTAGCTGTGAAAACTGGTTTGTTAGTTTTGAGTGCTTGATTCTTTAGTACAAATAACATCATTTTGGTATAGTCTGTTGAACTCGTGTGTCAAAAGAGACATTTAAAATGTGATTGCTTGACAAAAGCCATGACAGTGTCAATATTCATGTTCTTCAAAAATGTGAAACTATGATATTGTGGCTATATACTTGAGGGAAATTGAATGTGATATAAAATACTTAATCTTCGATATTTTCAAAATACACACTGAGCTACAGTGTAATATTTATTAAAACACCATTCATGTAATTGCTCTATTAAGTGGAAGCAGATATTTTAAAGCATGTAAATATTTGCTTTCATCTTTAGTTTTGGTTTCTACAGGGCATATTTGTAGTGTCTGAAATTAAGAAAGCATTTGAAATGCAATATTTGTAGAGAGAAGAAAGTAAGAAAAAAATATGCCCCGCTTTCATACTAAGTAGGAGCGAGGTGTTATACTTGTTTTCCATGTTGTCTGCATCAGTTGTTGCATCATATTATTGAAAGAGAATTAAAAGATCCTTATGAAAGCAGCTAAGTAGTGGGCAGATAATGGAGAGCAAAATTTCTGAGACTCTTAAAAAATATTTTCAGCTGTCTTTAGAAATTTATGTGCTGCACATTACCTGATTTTTCTATATTGACCTTTGCTTTTATTAGAAAACATTGTTCCTGGTGGTAAAACTGGATTTCTGTTACTGTATGTCTCAAGGTAGAACCAGTTTTTCCTTCTGTTTTATAATTTAGCTAACCGAACCTGAACTTTTTTACCAAATAATTAGATGTAGTCTTGTTATCTCAACACAGGAATCTTGATTGTGTGTGAAATGAAGCATGAACCAGAAAAATAAATGAACAGAAAGTGATTAAACACAATATAAGCAGAAAAGAACATTTACAAGGCCTTTGAGACACTGTTAGTCTGCATTCACAGATGATGCTTCGTAATCATATATGTGGCTTGTGCGTTTCTTTTGGGATTTTTTTTTCATGTTTTTGAGGGTACTGGACTTTTTTATAATACCTTCAGAAAGTTTTTAAGTGGGGGAGAAGAATAAGAAATGCTGTTAAAAATTCAGCATGAAAAAGCTATTGAAAAATACTACTAGAGCCAGTGTTGCAAAAAAATTGACAGCTGAATAAATCCAGACTGTTTTGTGTTAGCTGTTTATCCTTGAATATACGTGTATGTATACTTTCACAAAATCATGTAGAAATATTTATTTTAATTACAGGAGAGCATGAGGTAGGTACACCTTATGGCTGTACCTCATAATCACCAAAGTAAAGAGGAATCACCTAAGTAAAGAGGCAGGGGATGCCAGCAGTTGTTGTCCACTGATATTTCTTGGAAGGCTGATCGACTTTGAAAACTTTCTGATACATGTGGAAACTACTGCTGATGTCATCCTGACCTCTTTGCTTAAAAATTAAAATAATTCTGCTAAAAAAAACCAAAATTGCCGAAGTCAAGAAAAGAGCTACTATGGTGTTCACTAGCTTTGCCTCAGTGGTATTTTAGAAAAATTAAGGTAACTTTAGAGCTTTATTTCAAAGCTAGTTCATCTTGACTCTGGTTGGCTTATTAAATAAGAATTAATTCATGTGTTTGAGAAAGTGAGACTTATTAAATAGGTTTTAAAAGTGGATTTTGATTTTTGAGTAACAATAGTGGGGAAGATACTTGAATATCTGCCGTTAAAAGCTGCATTGATTGCTGTCTGAGGGGTGTTTCCACTCTCTAAAAATCTAAAGGATGGAAGTGCTGTCTTTTGTTTAAATATGCCCTTTTTACAAAATGGATGTAGGAATGCGGTGTACATGTAATGTTTTTTGTTCTTTTCTGTTTATTTTGCATGTACAGGGCAAAGAAGCTTAAAACAAAGATTAATACATTAAGATATTTCTGTAAGGTGCATCATTAATATTTTGTGCATCCTCTAAGAGCTTCGGTCCACAACAATTATGTATGTGAAAATGCAGTTACGAGGATAGAAATTAATGTGGTTTTATTTTTCATACTTCTGAGTTTCACCAGTTATTTGAAATTCATTAGATTTTTTTTGGTGGCAGTTAGAGGGTGTTGTGTCTTGTAAGTGCCCTACAAACATATGATTTTCAGAATGCATTGTCTGATGAACTGTCTCCCGGCACTTCTTTATTCAATAGTCAGGTTACGGAGTGCACAAAAATGATGTAGATTACAGTAGATAGGTACAGAGATTTCTTTTATTACAGATAAAACAGCAATTTTTAATCAATACGTTATCTTCTGCTGATGTGAATTTAGCCTTTTGAGGTTAGATTTCAAAATCATGGGTGGTATCGTTATGACTATTATAAAAAAAACACAGAAAAAAAAATTTTTAGTAACTTTAAGAAAAAGTCATGACTCAGTATTAAGTATAGGAAGTAGCAGAAGTAAATCTATGCATGTGATTTTTCTGAGAAGCCTAAAAAGGTTTTCCAGTATGACAGGGTGGGGGGGCATTGATTGGTTTGGGTTTTTTCTTACCCAAAGGTTTGGAAGGTCACAAGCTTAATTGTTAGAATAGGAACAAAATAACCTGTTACAGCTAACGGAGAATTGACTGAAATAACATAGCATTTTCTTAACTCTTGAGCTCAATGTTTTACTTTTCTGTCCAAGAAAAATTTTACAAGCTGTTTGCTCAATTAAAAAAATAGCTGCTTGGTTTCACAGTCATGTGAAGCAAGAAAAAGTGCTTCCTACATGTTCAGTCAACATGAAATATTATTTAAATATCAATAAATGTAGAATAAAGAAAATGAACCTGGAGAGACTTGCAGGCTTCAGAAGATGTATCAGTAGATACACTCTTGGATTCTCAACCCAGCAGAGAAAGGCAAACTCAATAGCTAGAATATTAAAACATACATACAAAAAGGAATAACTGTGAAGATGATTAAACACCACATTAGACTAGTAAGAGAAGTGATTTGGGAACGTGACATTCTTGTTTCTTCAAATCTTCAGTACAAAAGCTGGAAAGTAGTTACAGTTAGGAAAGTGTTTATTCGTCACATGGGGATTCTGCAGACTCATGTTGCACGGAAGTTTAAGTGAAATCATTGTCAGCCTTTTCAGGATTTGATATGTACCTTCTTGGGTACATAGCTGACTTCTGGTTGGTACAAAAGAAACCTTGTCCTTTTTCAAAAGGAAATAAAGACATGCAAATGGACTCCAATTTTTACATAGTTACTCGTTTATCTGTGATGTCTTTAAAGCTGATCAAAAGGGTTTGTTTGGGATTTTTTTAGATAAGAAATCATACAGTAACTTGAACTTTTTATTGAGGGAGGGGATGACATACAGCCACAACAACAAAGCTGTCTCCACTGTTCAAAAAAAAAAGTGTGTTGAATAAAAGCAAGTTTTCAAACACTGTTTGATAGGCAGCTACTGCCAAAGGTTCTGTGTGGGAAGGGTAGGGTTTTATCTGCCCGAGCAGGCTTTCTCATCTTTGAAAGCTAAAGTTTTTTGATATGGAGCTAGGAGGAATAGTTGGCAAGGCCCCAAAATTAATTCCAGTTCCCAAAATAGGTGCTTTCATAGCTTTTTATTCTGTTTTTCTGCTAATTCTCTCCCAGTTGGTGTCAGTGGAATGACTATAATTTTTTTTAGGTAATTTTTGTGTCTCTCCTGCTTTCTGTCAGTTTGGATATGTTCTGTGGAACTTTGAGCAAGGCTTAAAAATTCAAATGTTCTTGAAACTCAGTTTACTTTGTTACAGTTTGTTCCCTTTAGATTTTTTGATGTTTTGTTCTGACAGGTTTTAGAAACATATCTGCAATCTTTGTTTTGGAAAATAGGGGCATTTTATTTGCCCAGTAAAGTAGAACATCATTTGATTATTTATGGGTATACTGCCTAGGTAGGTATATTTTCTCCAGTTTGTATTTCGAAAACTTGAGAATGGAGAGATGCTATAGAAGTCTTCATATATTATAATACTAAAATGATATCTGTGGGGTTAAAGAGCATGCATGGTCTGTGGAGTGGTTAGTGATGATTAATAGAAAACTGGCTGATTATCACTCATTGGCTCTCTTACATTAAACTGCTACATAGTTAGCCACCAAAAATACTGTTTTCACTTTTTGTTGTAACCATTTGCCGTAGTTGCCACAGTGACAGAAGGCAGAAGGAAGCTGGAAGAAGGAAGCTGTGACTCTGCTAGTATGACAAGAGCATATGTCTTATGTTGATGAAAATGATTTTACGAATTTATCAAAAAGATGAGGAAAAACGGGCCTGAGTAACAGCTTTCTCTGAATGCTTTGACCAGTGCATTAAGATTATTACCCTTAGCAGGGTAGATTATCCATCAGGTGTCTCTGTGTGAGGTGAGGTTTAGTGTAGATCAGCTGTTAAATTAGTTTCTCATCAAATCTGTTGTATATTAATTTTCATTTAAAATAAAATTATTTGAGGCTGCCTTACCCTTTCAAAATAAACCAGTTTCCTCTTCTCATCCTGTTGCTTTTGTAAATAGAAAATATTTTTAATGCTGTAATCTACACTTCAGCCTAAACTATGGTTTCAGGCTGGGAACTGCAGGTGCTGTCTGAAAGCTTCAGTTGAAAGGGACCCTTCCCTTTTTAAAGGTAAGCAAGGGATTGTGTGATACCTCTGTATCATGTTTGTAGTACGTGTCACAGTATTTTACAGTCAGATACAAGTGGAGCTGGGGAAGGAAAGTAGTGTTGGCTTTCTCAGTTGCCTGTGGCACAAATAAAACAGTTTTGAAAAAATATTTTGACATCTGTGTAGTCTTGGAATGTAGCCCAAAAAAAGAAAAAGAACAAGAGGGAGTGTGGTGCTGCCAAGTGGTCATCAGCTTGAAACCTAATGCTTCTTTTATGGGACCAGTTATATAACAGCAGCTACTGAATTTCGTGGGAAAATGGCCACCTTTTTAAGAGTTTTGGAACTCTTCTTTCAATGTACTTTATTTTAAATAACTGATAAATTGAGGGGGAAACAACATACTGTGGGCCACTCTGAGGTGTTAAGGCCTCAGAACAGTGATTCAGGCTGCAGCAAGGTACAGCGTAAGAACTGTTCTGCTCTGGGTTTAGCTTAACTGTGTTAACTGTGTATATGTTTTGAGAAAAAAGTGTTTAGCACTAAACATGGTCCATTTCAGGATGCTCACTGGGAATTTTGTCATAACAAATTCTCTGTTCCATGCAGGAATTTTGTTGTAATGAATTCTCTGTTCCATGCGGGACCTGGACAGCAAGAACACTTCCATTCTCCCTGCTTGTTTCTGTAGTTGCTATAGTTGTGGCTTCCTCCCCCTCCTGACATATCTAAAGTCAGCTGTGATAGGGAGGACGGTAACTCTGGCCATCTGGCCATATCTTACAGATGTACCTTCCTACATTCTCTTTTTTGTAAGCTGTCTTCAATAGTAGTCCTGCACTTATTTGGCAATCTTAACAGAGATACAAAAGTTTATTAAGTAATGAGATTGCTCATTGCAATGAGATTGGTCTGTTTGTTTCTGAAGAGAAAGCACAGGTTCAATTGATACACTTGTGTTTAATGCGCATTTTAAATACTTGATATTTTTTTCTCCCAGTGCTTACTATGTTTGACTTGCCATTAGAAAATAAAACACTACAGAAAGCTGTTCTTCCCTGATACATTTATAAGTGGAAAAAGTTCTAGGGTGGACTGATCCCTTCGCAAAAAAAACCCCAAATGCCTTTGCTGAGGCGTTTTCTGTAGTTCTGGGAGGTGACGTAAGTGCTGTAAGCCTTGCCTCTCCGTGGGGGATTTGTCAGTGTAGTGTAGCTAATCCTGCTTTGTGCAAGTCAGATCCTGGATTGCAGAACTATAAAGTCTTCAAATGGCTCTCTCTTACCTGCCTTGAATATATACATTTTTTTTACTTCTTCAATAATTTCACTTAAAGTACATCTCCCTGTTGAAAAAAAGGAAGTGGAATGAGCAGGAAGCTCCTTTAAGACCTCAAAGAATTTCAAAACTCTAGCTTGAAAATTTACTTTCTACATTTACAAATTTAGTTCAAGCTCAGGTAGCAGGAAGGAACTTGCTCAAGAGCAATGCATAGTTTTGTGCCTTCTTTCACGCTTTTGTTCAGCTTCTCTGTAGCTGAACGTATCTTTGTGGGTAAGAACCTCTTTCCCAGTATGGTAGGGCTTTCAAGGGTGGGAGCTTCAAAATCAGGCTGTGATATTTCTAGGGTTCTACAGCAGGAGACAAATCATGTCTTATTTCCACAAAATGGTTGTATTGTCTGTCAATTTAAAGCGTTTTGGACAGTAAAAGTCTACCTGGGAGTATCTGACTAAGCAAAAAGATGATGAAAGAACTGTGCTATAGTTAGGGGGTTCTTAGGGTCAAACAGCAGATGGCAGATATCTACAGAGCTTCTACAGTCATGTGAAGAGCCTCTGACCTCGGTGTTTTGAGAAATTAAGAGGTGGTTGGTGGTATACTGCCACTACCAAAGTCTGGTGTCTGAATGAAATATGAATAGCCAGTATTTGGGTGTTTTTATTTGGATGGAAGGCAGAGAAGTAGGTTCCTAACTCTTGTTAGGTAGTTTCTGCACTCCAAGTTACCTTCTGTTTATTTGTATTTTTAAAGTTGGAGTGAACATCTTTCCTAAGCTTATTCCAGCACTTTACTTTTATAGTTATCTATGAATAGTATGGTTCGTTGTGTGAATGGGCAAATATACTTAAAGCCGTAATTAAATATGTTTGCTTAGTCTTGCCACATCTGATGGGCATGAAGCCAAGGCACCTTCCTTCATGTTAAGTTATGATTCTCTGCTCTCTCCAAATAGGTATATATTTGGCTCAGCCTTTTTTGACTCAGTTCAGTAGGTTTTGTTCTTTCCAAGAGAGAGATGTGAATTTAATTGTTTGATTGTTGATTGCATCCTATGATTAATGGTAATTCTTTTGTGTTTGATGTTTAATATGGTCACATCAAGGCCTGTTCTGCATTAAGTCTTTGTGGAGCCTGCCTCTGTTCTTCAGTGAAAGATTTAAAAGGCAGTCCTAAGTCCATCTGCAGAATTTCTAAGCTCTAAGTTAAGCTAAAGTTTTTTCAAGAATGCCTAACTGGCATAGTTATTCATTGAGAAATTATGTCAGTGAAGAACCGAAGGACATAATGGCACTGTATTTTGAAGAAAACCTGCGTTTGCTCTGCCTTTACCCTATGATGACTGAAAGCTCTGTAGCTACAGTTAGTGTAGAACCGGGTAGACCTGTGGCACCCTACCAGGGATAGATGACCTTTGGGGAACTCACTTATAGACTCACTTGTATGTCTGTCTGAAAAATATCAGTCAGGTTTCCCAGCTATTCTTAAAAATCATTTTAACCAAGGTTCACTTACAGCTTTACATTTTGTTTAGGTGTTTGACTACTTACCTGACAAACTGCTTTATTCCTAATATTAAAAGGGAAAAAGCAGAAAAATACTAATATTTAAATATTATGTTCCTGATTGTTATTTAAATGCCTCATGGTAATGGTCTACAAATCAGGCCCTTCTTGTATTTAATTTTGCCTATTTTGGTATTAAATTTTATCAGAGAATCTCTGATAAACCTACTACTATCCATTGGAGAGTTTTTCTATGGGTAGTAATGTGACAACTGAAGAATTAATAGGTTTCTGTTCATTGATATTATATTTTGCATAACTCAGTCTTACATCCAGCTTGGAGAAATCCTTTTTGCTCTCTCCAACTCACCACTGCCCTCAAAAGAATGAACAATTCCTCTAAAAATACAGGTGGTTGGTGCCTTGGGGTATCTTGTAATAATTTTGCAAGGACTGCTGCCAGCAACAAATCCCTGCAGTATCATACAAAGACAAAACCTTTTCATTCTACAACCATCAACATTTCTTTTACATCTTTGCCACGATTTCAAGATACTGTAGGCACAGAGTTGAAGATCTGTTTCAGATAACTTTTTTTTTTTTATATAAGTTTTGAGAAGTTAGTGTTGTGTGTGAGACTTGGACATTTAAACATGTCATTATTTAAAAAAAGTAGTGAAGTTTGTTTGTAATGTTCACATAGCACTCTCCTAGAGTATTTTTAAACAGTATACATAAACAGTATTTGCATATCTTAAAAAAACAAGTTTGGAGAAAATACTATTTATTTAATCAAGATATGCTTACCTGTTTGTATCGTCCTCTTTTGCATCTTGCCTGTGTGGATATTTTCATCATCTGTGTGGGGTAAAATCATGTGTTCTTCTGTTTTACATTTTTTGTTTCCTTTATTTACCAAAAATTTAGTATTAGATGAGCAAAATAAGCTTTCTGTTGCATGTTTTATATAAAAAGTTTGAAGATATCTTAAACTACTGATTCTGTGTGAAGATGGCAACAAATGATCTGAAAACTTTTGTAGGGATTTGAAGCTTTATTTCTGATTTTATTTTCAGTAGGAAAATTATTCTAAAATGCACATAAAGCTTTATTCTCGGCCCTAATCTGGGATTGCTCTTGAGGTAATGAAAAAATTGATGCCCTTTAGCTTTATAAAGTACTTTAACGTATTTGACGGAAACTAGAGTGTCAAGCGTCTGTATTTGATTGTAACCTACTGCTCAGAAATAATCGTCATTGAAAGAAATTAGTAATACGATGATCTCTGCTGTTGTTACATTATACATTCATGTATATCTGATGTTTAACTTCCAAGAGAGATATGTTATATGCGTTGCTGCGAAAAATACAATATCAGTTTTTCCATATTTTAGATTAAATAAGATTATGAATCAGGTGGCCATTCAGCGGAAGAAGCAGTTTGTTGAACGAGTGCACAGTTACTGGTTGCTTAAAAGACTGTCTAGGAATGGTGTTCCTCTGTTGAGAAGGCTGCAGTCCAGCTTACAGTCACAAAGAAACACACAACAGGTATGTGACATTTTTCTGATTTCTGATTTCTTCGTATTTTATAGAGCAAAAAATTAACCAGGGAATATAGCATGGAGTAAAAACTTTCTCTTACTGAGCACTGAGTAAATTCTTTACCTTATGCTTAAGTAAGATGACCTGTACTGGAAATTGGGCTTTATCTAATCCTTTTTAATTTGTGGGATATGAAAAAAAACCTTGTGGGTTCTTCTTTTGTTTCGCTTAAACGCTTTGCAAAAATACTGAAACCAAAACTATTCTAATACCACTGTTCATTGACTAGTATTGTGTCTTTTTGGAACTTGTTCCTCAATGTGCTATGAGTTAATAAGATCAAAAAAATTTAATTTCATCAGAAGATGCAAAGCGAATGTCGTCTTTGATACTTAGAACTGAGAAAAGCAGGGATTTTTACAGAGGAAAGGTTAGATGTACTAGTTCCGTTTTTAAATTCAGATCCTTATTGCCCACATTGTTTGGTAATAACAGAACAATGAGCAAGTTGTTGATGAAGTTCAAAGGCCTGTTTCAAGTTTTAGTTTCACCTTTGACATAGACAAGCATAAATTTATGCTGATGTTTTGTTCAAGTAAAACTCATCCTATCTAAAATACATCCAGGTTGGTTAAAGTTGTACACATTTATGAGTCAGAATTGCTGAAAAACAGTCACTCCAGATGTGTATCAGATTCAGAAGGCAGTAGTCTTCTTCCCATTTTTGTAATATGAACTCTGCTTCCCTTTTGTAATATTAACAACTCTTCAGTGACATTAGAGATTTTGTTGTTTCGGCTTCAAGGCACTGTGTGACTTTGAAAATAATTAAAACTTCTTTTCTGAATTCTGTATATGGAACCATGTGTGTAGACCTTGAAATGCTGTGAAGCATTATGATGTGGACATTTTTACTGCATCCTAGTTACCTTTTTTAACTGAACTGAAAATGTATTTGGCTGTGTTCTTTCCGTACTCCAGGTGTTTGACTTCCAGTGGAATTGTTATTGTAAAATAGCCCCTAGAACTTAAGAATGCATTTTATAATAATTTACTTGTATTAAATTGAGATTTTTTTTTTTTCCCCTTTAAAGCTTAACTGTAATTTTTCTTTGATTTGCGTTGCTATTTGTGGATTAAGTCATTAATTGATGTACTTGTAAAAATACCATGGTCAACACTGCTTCCTAATTATTTGGTCTGTCCTTTTGTGTGTGTTTCTTTTTTTAGCTTTTCATGAGAAAAACCAAATTAATAATTCCCAGAACAGTTGAGGTTGGAAGGGACCTCTGGAGGTCATCTGGTCCAACCCTACTGCTCAAGCAGGGCTATCTGTAACAGGTTGCCCAGGACCATGTCCGGACAACTTTCAAATATCTCCAAGGGTGGAGACTCCACAGCCTCCCTGGGCAACCTGAGCCAGTGCTCAGTCACCCTTACAGTGAAAAAGAATTTTCTGCTGTTCAGAGGGACACTAACGTATTTCAGTTTGTGCCCGTTGCCTCTGGTCCTGACAGTGGGCACCACTGACAAGAGCCTGGCTCCATCACCTTTGCACTGTCCCTTCAGGTATTTATAGACCTTGATTAAATTCCTTCCTGAGCCTTTTTTTCTCCAGGCTAAACAGTCCTAGCTCTCCCAGCCTTTTGTCATAGCTAAGATGCTCAGATTCCTTTTAGGTGGAATTTAGGTGGATTCCTTTTAGGTGGAATTAACTTTGAATATAAATTGGCCACTTGTTTAGCTTTCCTTCAGTCCTTCTATATCACTCCATTTTAATAGGGGGTTTTTTGAGTTCTAACTTCTCTAAAATATTTTGTATTCTACTCTCAGTCTTTGGTTAATCTTTTAATTCTGTATGACAAGTTTCTAGGCTGAAGAGTGGTGCCTAGCAGTCACCTAATAATAGCTGAAATTAATTTATTCAGATATTAGACTTTTTTATGAGCTTGAGCCCTCAAGAATAAAATAAAGCACAAAAGTCTGTGGCACATGTGACAGTATAGATGTAGGCTATAGTTAGTGTCTGAAAAAATAATGCTTGGTAGTTGGGAAGTACTTTTCCTACTGAAATGCATGATGAGACTGCAACACTTGTATATATTTAAATAGTAACTATCAAAATAAAACAATTCTTATGGTTGATGTTTGACTGTAATAAAATAAGGTGTAGGTAGGAGTTGTTTAAAAGCCCTTTGCCTGTTTGTACTAATGTACAAACACTACTTCTTTTCTAATTTCAGAACCATTCTTAAGTAAGAAAATAATGAAAATATATTCTAAATTAATGGGAAAATATTTAGGTTGGTTTATTAAAAATAGGGGCAATTCTGAGACTTTGTGCTTAGAAACTTATAATTGGAATTAATATTTTCTTTGGAAAAGAAGCAGCAAGTTTCAAGCAAAGCTGAATATAAAATTATCTTGTTGATGAAAAATGTGTAGGTGGTGCTTTTCGGTGAGTAGCAAGAGTCCTGCGACATTGTGCCTTCTCCATAGTATCTTCAATATGTATTTAGAACACCTATTAAAGTAGTCATAGCTGCAAAGCATTCCATGCATTAGTCATCTTCGTTACTCCAAATATAAGCCAAACCATAAAGAAGACTTTAATGAACAGCCGTGACATAGCTGTTCTGAGAACACATCAAAATTTTGAGATGTAGATGATTATTTTGTACATTTAGGTCTAGATGGGAAAATTCTTTTTACCTTATTTTATGTGAGAGGTCAGAACATCAAGAAACCTAAATAGGTTTTCAGTCAATCAAAGGAACATAAACTCTAATGTAATACAGATTCAGGAGAGATATTTATTATTATTGTTATTATTACTGAAAAGAAATGTTAAAATGAGGAACCAAAACTCTGAAAAAGGTTTCAAGATGCCTCTTGGAAGGTTGGTTTGGTCCCTTTCTGTTTGTTTACTAGAACAAATTTGGCAGGGCAGGAAGTGTTCTGTGACTTAGAATTACTTCCTAATGAACGTGTTTCAGAGCTCCGTTATGATATGCTTTTGAAGGTGATGCTACATCAACTAACAGTTCTAAACCAGGCAAAAGGTCTTCACTTATATACAACCTCACCATTTGCCAGGAACAAGGAGCCCTCTGAAGGAATGGTTTATACTGTCACTTCTCTCTCCACCTAGAAAATCAGGAAAGGTATTGGAAGTACTCTAATAGATTTATATCCCCATTATTTTAGGGTTTTTTTCCCTGTACTTAAAGAATGCTTGAATAAAAATAAGGTGTGAAATTTAAGTGTAGTAGCTTGTTGCTGCTGCAATGAGGTTGGTTTAAAACTGCTGTTTGGAGGAACAAAGTGGAAGGTGCTGGTGGCTAAAGTCATATCTGCGCTGAAGATTTCAGTAAGAGCACAAGTTGCAACCACAAAACAGTTTTGACCAATTGGCACGGAAAAGACAGCAGAGGGTCTTAATAAAACTGACTGTATTGATCAAGATGCAATTTCACCACTGTAATTCTGTTTTTGTTTGGCTCATATTAAATGTCCCTATAGGGAGTGAGGCTGTCCCTGTGTATTCACACCCAGCATAAGGAGCGATCTGTTGGCATGCTGACAGTGTTCCTGCTCGTATGCAGAGACTGGTAGCATACTCGTGGTGGGGAGTTGGAGCTGAAGACCAGATCTCAGTTGATGCATGTTCCACATGTAGAGTTAGAAGTGTTTCCCTCTTCCCTCAGTATTAATAAATGTGTCAGTTCTAGCTTTTCTAGATAATGTTTGGTGTTCAGCAAGAACTAAGTCCATCAGAAAGTACTAGAGTTTCTTTATAAATTTTTCTTGTGTCGTCAGCCATGAGAAATGTTGTGGCTTTTTTATAGAAAGAAACATTTGGAAGAACTCTTTACAGGAAGTTAATGGAAACTTCCCGTGTCAGAAAGCTTTTGAAAAGAACTCTTTTTATCCAAGTTTTTGCTAGTTAGGTGTTGGAAACCAGTGCATCATGCTCTTGTCAATTTGCCTGAATCTGTTAATCTAATTAAGGTATATGCTGTATGTCAGGAAATAAATAGGTTAGGGTAAAGGTGGATTTCCTTAGCTATTATAACCATGTCTGCCCACATTACTTTGCACAGAAGTGTCAAAAAATTGGAGGTTTGCTATTAATCCACAAGCAGGAGCAACGTTCAAGAAGGGAGTGTATGTGTGCACAAAAAAAAAGCAAACAAGGTGCTTTTGATACTTTGGGTCACCTCTGCAGTTTTACACCTACCTGCCTATTTCATGGAATTAAATTGGTCAAACAGCTGACTCAACTAAAGAATAATGGGGGTGTTTTGTTGTTGTTTTCTGTTTGTTTTTTTTTAAGTGCAACTGCACCTTCAGATTTAGCCAAATACTTAAGTCTCTAATGAACTACCCCAAGACCTAATGTAACAAAGTAACATTTTTTTCTTACTCTATTTAGGTTTCCTGACCCACCCTAAAACTAGTATGGTTTTATTGACTTAGCTTTCAGCAGGGTCAGTTCCCCAGTTTCATGAACTATGCAATTACATAGGGCAAAAGAGCGGACTCTGAGTGGCTGCAAGTAAAGGGAGGACAAGCCTTCCACTTTTAGCAATAGCCACAACTTAATTTGGTCCTGAAAAATAGCATAACTATGAAAAAATTGTATAGCTGTGTCAGTTAACAGTTAGGTTGCTTTTCCCCACACGGGAGCTGTACTCAGAGATGAAGTGGTGTAGGAGAACAGCAATTAGTGGCAGTGTAGACTTTCTAATTCAGTAAGTCTCTGAGAATTGGAAGGAAATTAAAATGTGCATATTAATATTTTTTCTGTCAAAAATTACTTTGAGCTATTCTGACCCTCCACAGTTAAAATATATGTGTAAGTCAAGGCTTAACTCCTTAAAAGAAACTATAACTGTCAGTAGTAATAGTCATCAGGAAAGGGAACTATAAGCTTCTAGGTAGAATTTTTTGGTGGTCTTTTGTGTGCAGGTTTTTTCCCTTTTTTTTTTTTTTTTTCCCCTTTTTTCTTTTTATTAAGAGGAACAAACTCTTATTTCTAGATTGCTATATTGTAATACAGAGATAGTTGATAGTTAAGGATTTTCAACGTCAGTGAAGTCAGAGATCTGAATAAAACTAACTTCATAGCTTCCACAGGTACTTGCCTTTACTTTTACAAAGTCTATAAAGCAGTACAATATGATGCTGATCATGGAATCATAGCACTCACAAATCTGTTAAAATTTTTTTAAACTGCCAGTGTTTGCAATTCTATTTTTAGAACCTTCTGTCTGAAAAATTGCACAAGCTTCCTTTAGAGGATCTGTGATATTTCTAAATTACCCGTCTATTAAGGAGGTTTTTGCTTTGAGTATAACAATTCGTAATGTTGGTTATTGTTCATCTGCTTAGCTGGTTTTCTTTATTCTTCTTTTATTTTATAACTTATGGAATTTATTGTTTGTTTTAGTTTAAAAAAACATGACGTTTACTTATCAAGTGTATATTGCGTTATGCTAGTTACAGGCAAGCATACAAAGCGTTGGATCTCTTTCTGAGATTCTTTTATAAAAAAATTATTTTAAACGTAGTAATTTTCTAAAGCAGATGTTTCTTTTGTGTACTTGGTGCTAATATCAGGACTTTTTTTATGGCATTGTTTCTGGTGAATTATCAATACCATTTGAATGTTACAGGTAGTATTCCAGTATCCTTCTTTTTCCTATGAAAAATTGTTTAAAAAAATACAGTTTTCTGTATGTACAGATCAAACTAAATACTGCAAGTGTTTAAACAGTCTTTCATCCTAAAAATGTGTAAATTAAATTCTTTATCCATTCACTGAAAGGTTGTATTACTGCATTACCCATTTTTATCCATTTGCAGTACTATTTGAAGTTACATTATTTAATAAACTGCTTTTCATTTCCTGTCCTCAGAAGTCATGATGGTGTTGTTCTGTTACAAGTGTGTCCTAATTCTGCTGGGTGCAGGGGAAGTGGAGAAACAAGAATTTGTTTCTACCAGGCTTGAGTTTCTGAAGAAGCTGATGATCTTAACCTGCTTTGGATTTTGATGTGAAAATACTGAATCTTATTTTGCAGCTAGGTTGCTGTTTGCTATATTGCTTTTTCTGATGTAAATAGCCTTCACCATAGGATTGCTTTCCAGTTTATAGATTTTGTTTTCAGCTAGACAGTTGAGAAACTCTAGAAGATACCCTGACCAGAGGTATTCTTTTGTTGCAGTACGAAGCTTCTGACCAAGTGCTGTAACTATAAGACAGTAGTTTCTCCTTTCCTGTGAATACATTCTGTAATTGCATGAAACTAGCTTATAAAAAGAGGTTAGTGTTTTTCATTTGATGAAAACCTTTTGATTCTTTTCTTAGAGAGAAGATGATGAAGAAATGCAGGCCTTAAAAGAAAAATTGAAGTACTGGCAAAGGCTGCGCCATGATCTTGAAAGAGCACGTTTGTTGATTGAACTTATACGTAAGCGTGAAAAATTAAAAAGAGAACAGGTAAATGGAGTACCTTTTATTCTGGTGAAACTTTTCTGAAGGAAAGATGGTTTAAATATTCTCACACACAGTTTTTGCAATAGAAAGACTGCAGTGTTTTTCTTTTAATCCTCATGTAGGATCAAGAAACGTGTGCGCACACTCACACAAACTGTTTGAAGTATATAAAATTATCATAGAATCATAGTATGGTTTGGGTTGGAAGGGACCTTTAAGGCCATCTAGTCCAACCCCCCTGCAGTGAGCAGGGACATCTTCAACTAGGTCAGGTTGCTCAGAGCCCCATCCAACCTGACCTTGAATGTTTCCAGGGATGGGGCATCCACCACCTCTCTGGGCAACCTGTTCCAGTGCTTCACCACCCTTATAGTAAAATATTTCATCTTTATATCTAGTCAAAATCTACCTTTTTTTTTTTTTTCTTAGTTTAAAGCCATTAGTCCTTGTCCTATCGCTATAGGCCCTACCAAAAAGCCTGTTTCTCTCTATCTTACAAGCCCACTTTAAGTACTGAAAGGCCACAATAAGATCTCCCTGGAGCCTTCTCTTGTCCAGGCTGAACAACCCCAATTCTCTCAGCCTGTCCTCACAGGAGAGGTGCTCCAGTCCTTGGATCATCTTTGTGGCCCTCCTCTGGACCTGCTCCAACAGGTCTGTGTCTTTCCTGTACTGAGGACTCTAGAGTTGTATGTGGTACAGCAGGTAGGGTCTCACCAGAGCAGAATCACCTGCCTCAACCTGCTGGCCACGCTTCTTTTCATGCAGCCCAGGATACCGTGGCTTTCTGGGCGGCAAGCGCACCTTGCCAGCTCATGTCCATCTTTTCTTTCACCAGTACCCCCAAGTCCTTCTCTGCAGGCCTGATCTAAATACCTTCATCCCTCAGACTGTATTGATCGATCAGGGGTTGCCCTGACCCATATACAGCGTCTTGTACTTGGCCTTGTTGTACCTCATGAGATTCACACAGGCCCACTTCTTGAGCTTATCCAGGTCCCTCTGGATGCCATCCCACCCTTCAGGCATGTCAACCACACCACTCAGCTTGGTGTCATCAGCAAACTTGCTGAGGTTGTGCTCAATCCCACTGTTTGTGTCACTGATGAAGATATTAAACAGCACTGGTCCCAGTATGGACCCCTGAGGGACACCACTTGTCACCACCCTCCATCTGAACATCGAGGCGTTACCTCTAGATACAACCATCCAACCAATTCCTCATCCACTGAACAATCCACCCATCAAACCCGTATCTCTCCAATTTAGAAAGAAGAATGCTGTGGGGGACTGTGTCAGAGGCTTTACTGAAGTCCAGATAGATGACATCCCTAGCTCTTCCCTTGTTCACTGGTGCAGTCACTCCATCACAGAAGGCCTCTAGGTTGGTCAGGCAGGACTTGCCCTTGGTGAAGCCACACTGGCTGCCTTGGATCACCTCCCTGTCCTCCATGTGCCTTAGCATAACTTCTAGGAGGATCTGTTCCATGATGTTCCCAGGCACAGAGGTGAGGCTGACAGGTTGGTAGTTCCCAGGATCCTCCTTTCTACCCTTTTAAAAAATGGGCACAATGTTTCGCTTCTTCCAGTCCCCAGGGACTTCACCTGCATGACATGACTTTTCAGATATGGAGAGCAGCTTGGCAACTACGTCAGACAATTCCCTCAGGACTCTGGGATGCATCTTATCAGGTCCCATAGACTTGTGTATATCCAGGTTCTTCAGGTGGTCTCGAACCTGATCTTCTCTTATAGAGGGAGGGACTTTGCTCCCCCAGTCCCTGTCTTGCTGTCCATCCACTTGAGAGGTGTGGGAAGAGAGGTTGCTGGTGAAGACTGAGGCTAAGACATTGGTGAGTATCTCAGCCTTTTTGTCTGTCGTTACCAGTTTGCCAGTCCTGCCCATCAGGAGGAGTACGCTTTCTTTGACCTTCCTCTTCTGGCTGATGTGGTTATAGAATCTCTTCTAGTTATTCTTTGCATCCCTTGCCATGTTCAGCTTCAGCTGCGCCTTGGCCTTCCTGACCCTATCCCTACACAACCAGGCTATACTCTTCCCAGGATACCCATCCCTGCTTCCACTGCCTGCGCATTTCCTTCCTGCCCTTTAGTTTGACCAGCAGATCTCAACTCATTCATGCCAGTCTCTTCCCTTCCTTGCCTGATTTCTTATACCTGGGTATTGAGAGCTCTTGTGCTCTATGGAAAGTGTCCTTAGTGACCTGCCAGCTCTGTTCTGCTCCCTTGTCCCCGAGGGCAGTTTCCCAGAGTGTCTGGTGGATTAACTCCTTGAAGAGCTGGAAGTTTGCTTTCCTAAAATTCAGGGTCCTGACTTGACTCTTTGTCTGACCCATACCCCTCAGGATTGTTATCATCCATCAGTGCATGATCACTGCAGCCTAGGCTGCCTCCAGTCTTGATGTCACCAGTTAGCTCATTTGTGTTGGTGACCAACAGGTCCAGTATTGCATTTCTTCTGGTAGGGCTGTCTATTACCTGGCTTAAGAATTTATCTTCAATGCACTCCAGGAGTGTCCTGGATCGCCTACACCTTGCTGTGCTACTTTTCCAGCAGGTGTCGGCGTGGTTGAAGTCCCCCAGCAGGACAAGAACCTGTGAGCATGATGCCTCCTCTACCTGGAGTAAGAAGGCTTCATCTGTATGCTCCCATTGATAAGGCAGCCTGTAGTAGACCCATAAGCTTTCAGCCTGCCTGTGATTATTCTTCAGGAACAACTCTTCACACTGTATTGATTTTTTTTTTTTTTTTTTTATGTAGAGGGCAGTGCCTCCACCCCTCCTTCCTCGCTTGTCCCTTCTGAACAGCCTGTAGCCATCAATAGTCACACTCCACACACGGGATTCATTCCACCAAGTTTCAGTAATGGCAACTAGGTCTAGCTTTGTAGCAGATGGTGAATTCCAACTCCTCCTGTTTGTTGCCCATGCGGTGTGCATTGGTGTAGAGAAATTATTTAACAAGCCATTCTGTCAGACTTAAAAAGACAATTGGTTTCTGAACAACTGTAGAAAATAGGATCTCTTCAGGTTTTCCCAATGCACGTGCCTATATTGAGTAGCACTTCTATTCTTCTGTCACCAAAACAAGTGTTAAAAAGAGCTGTATCTCAGTCCTACAACATTTTAGAGATAACAGTGCTGGGAGAAGAAATTTGAGGAAGCGGTAATGCAGGAAGATAGCATTTTATATGAAAACTGTGAAAGCAAAATATTTGCACTTATGAGTCTTTAATTGTCCTTGTTTATATAAACACCATTCCATTTTTACTTTTTGCAAGCTGTGACTATTCATTGCAAGCTAATATAGTTTGTACTTCTTGAGTGCTTTCTGCACTGCTTTCTGCAGTTCCATGCATCATTCCTGTATATACACATATCCCTTGCTATACATATGTATTTTGTATTAGTATTTCTACACATGTATTTTATGTGTGTTTGTGTGTGTATACTTTGTTTACATGTTTATGTTATGTGTATACACACACGCCATTAATGTGTCGTTAAAATTTATTTTTGCCGTAACAAGACTGTTTCAGTGTTGATAACTCTTTAAGTAGCCTGAAAATAAAACTATAGAGGAGTTGTAATATCATCACAAATAATGAAAATTCTGAAGGATAATTAAGTATTTGAAGACGTTGTTGATTCTGTTTTGTGCAATTATTTTCTTGGAACTTACATAGAACATTGTCTTTAAAATTACTCTTTGTGTTCTCTTACATAGCTTGTAAACATTAATGAAATTCTCTTTTTACGCTTTGAACATGGCACTACAATGGAAACTTAATTTTAATACCTTTAAATTCTTGTTCTTATTGTCACATTGATGGCAAAATATGAAAATGTTCATGTAACATCTTTTTCAAAGAAAAAAGTTAAAAGATCTTTTAAAAGTTAAAAAAATGGAACAAAATTAATTTATAGATGAAATATAAATTTGAGTTTTGAGAAGCCTGTTGAAGTTGAGTCTACAATGAAGGGATGAGAATTATTTTTCTTATCAAGTCATCAGCTGAAAATGTATGTCAACAAATGCAAACTGATGATATGGAAAGTGGCATTGAACTAAGTTACTTAAAGTATATTGTGTTTCATACCTAAAAGTACTTCACTATTGCTGCAAAACGACTTAAAACAGGATCTTAATGAAACATGTTCAATTGGATAATTTTTACAACATCAGGTCAAGATTGAGCAGGTTGCTATGGAACTTCAGCTTACTCCATTCACTGTACTTCTGCGATCAGTTCTGGATCAGCTGCAGGAAAAGGATTCTGCTCGTATATTTGCTCAACCAGTGAACCTTAAAGAGGTATGTTTTAAGTTGTGTTTCCTTATGTTTAGCTATGACTTGGTGGCACTTAAGTACAAGAAACAAATCATTGCATGCAGAGTTGGGAGCAGTATTACCTTTTAATTTCTATTCTGATAATTTACGTTGTGAGTTATGACTTCCTGCTAAGAAAGTCTATTTATGCTCATATACCAAAATAATTTCTGGAAAATACTTGTAGAGAGTAACGTATTGATCTTTTTCATTAGAATTATTTGATTAAGCAAACTCAAAGGGTCTCTTAAAGGGTCTCTGTGTTCTTACTTGCAGGTGAAATTCCTTTTCATTCAGTGGGAAACCAGACAAACTTAAGAGTGCATGTGAGTGTGTGTATGTGTGCATACGTACATATAAACACACTTATACATGTGCATAAATAACATGTAGACATGTCTGAATTTTATATATATACATGTGTGCATATACTAGATACGCTTGTGTATGTTATACATGTGAATATATGTATACATATATTTGCAAGGGTGCATATGCATAAATACATGTATAATATGTACATAAACCCACGGAATTCTAAAAACGTGTAGTTTCAGCTCCAACATGTTACCTAAGATGCAGAATCTGGTAGTATGCAAACTTCTGTTGGCATGCAAGTGTTACAATATCAATATGTGCAAATTCTAAGCTACATTTTGAAGTTCTTGATTTGAGGTGTTACAAAATACATTAGAAAATGTGCATCAGTTAATAGCTAATGTTACTTTGCCTGTAATAATTTTACTCATTTGTGTTTTAAATATCTATTCAAAGGTTCCAGACTATTTGGATCATATTAAACACCCTATGGATTTCTCTACCATGCGAAAACGGTTAGATGCTCAAGGCTATAAAAACCTCAGTGAGTTTGAAGAAGACTTCAATCTTATCATAGATAACTGTATGAAATACAATGCAAAAGATACAATATTCTATAGAGCTGCAGTGCGGTTAAGAGATCAAGGAGGTGTAGTTCTCAGGCAAGCTAGGCGAGATGCTGAAGGAATCGGTTATAATAATGAAACTGGAATGCACTTACCTGAACGGCCTAAACTTGAGTCACCCCAGCCTTTCTCTTGGGAAGATGGTAAGATGGTTTTGGATTATTTGTAAAAATTTCATTTTTCATTACACACAGTGTGTACATTCCATACAGATGTTTAGGATTGTTGCTGCTCCGTTTGCTGACTAGATTCCCCCTAATAAAAACATTGCTTGAAAGATTCAAGTGTTTCTATTCTGCTAGATCTGTCCTTAGAAGGGTGTTACCCAGATGCTGATTTTGACAATGCCAGAGCCTAATTTAACAAGATCCATGAGAAAGGTTTTTAAATTGAGCGCTTTCTTTCACATGATTTTATATGCTTGTAAGTCATGAAAAATGGCTACCAGTGTGTGTAGACTTAAGCATACTCTTAAATGACTTACTGAACTAAAAAATCAAGCATGTTTGTAATACTAGGAATTAAAATTACTTCTTTTGACATATGTATCAGTTTTCTGAGGTTTTGGCAATAAAGGAGAATAATTAACATGTTTCTGTTATAACCATAACCATAATCTTGCCCTTCTCTTTGACAAGAAGCAAATCTGTTAGGGTGGAAGGATTAATTATGTTTGTCTTCTGACCTTTGAATTCTTTCGTCTACTACGTAGTTTTCCTGAGCAAAATGCTTATCAAGAAGAATAGTAATTACACAGTAGGAATTCTTTCAACATTTCTTCACTGGTAACGGTGAAGCTACTAAGACTGTAATCTAAGTAGCTTTTTGATTACATTTTATAATTCTGGGAATTAAATTTTGTTTTTGTCTTCCTGTTGGTGTTATTATTCTGGGAAATATTCCGGGCAATGCTAACACATTTTCAATTATATGTATTTTGACTTCAGTGGATAGGTTACTGAATCCTGCGAACAGAGCACATATGTCCTTGGAAGAACAGCTCAGAGAGTTGCTAGAAAAACTTGATCTCACCTGTGCAATGAAATCCAGTGGGTCAAGGAGCAAAAGAGCAAAGCTGTTAAAGAAAGAAATCAGCATTATTCGCAACAAACTAAGTCAGCAACACAACCAAGCTCCTCAAATAGAATCAGGTATTGGAAGTTTTGAAGAAGAAAGTGCAGCATTAGAACAAGATGGAGAAGAAGAAGGTAAGATTTTAAACCATGTTTAAGTCAGTACTGTTCTGAACCTCTTCAGTCAGGTGCTTTAATCATGAGAATCAGTGTGTAATAAATGGATATTATATTGAATTTTTAAAATTCCAAATAACCACTTAGTCACAACAAATATTTTGAGAATAGGAGAATGATCTTTTTAAACAAAAACTCCCTCCATTATTTTTCACAGCAGCAAGGCTTTTTAAAAATTTAGGTGTTTAGAAATGAAAGTGCCAACAATCTGATACGAAAGGAATCAGAAATGCCTAAGTGGAAAACATCTTTGTACTTTTGGAAACCCACTTAAGTGCCAAAATATGTGTGAGGGATCATGTTGAGCCTAGGTCAATAGTGCTGAAAACTCTGGCTGTTGTACTGTCTTTTGTAATTTTTTTATTCTCTACACCAAGCTCTGGGGAGTGTGGAGGGTAGGTTTGGGTTGGTTTGATTTTTATTTTTTTAAAATAAAGCTAACTATTGATAGGGTTTAACAAACTTCATGTTGTAGAAACAAGTCAGCCATACCTAACCAGCCCTTCCCCTTGTGCTTCTCTTCCTTCTCAAAATGTTGGTCTCAGAACTGCATCTACTTTTGGCTAAGTCCCTTCGGTTTCAATGAGAGCAGTATACTAGAAAGACCTAACTTTATATTTCAGTTTAATATTTTACTTGCTTTTTTAGCTTTTAAATCAGTTACAGAGGTCTTTATTGCTCATTTTTGAATCATGCAAAGAGAAACGAGTCTCTCTTTCTGACAAAAAAAAAAAAGTTCTGCTGAGTTTATTTCAGGATCAGCTCTTCTCTAAAATGCTAACCTATTTTTCTTCAAGAGTTAGAGGCATGTTTCATTTTGAATAAGTGCATAAAATGGGAGGAGGAAGGAGCTCAAGGGAAAGTGTAAGAATGGTAATAAATAAAACAGTCTGTGTCTGGTGCAGCTTGATGTTATCAAAATTTTTGAAAGGTGAAGTCGATAAAATGACTGTCCTTAACTGCCATTCAAAGAGCACTTAGTTCTTAATTCTTAGTGTGACTAAGAAAGTGCTTTTCAAACATTTGATTTGCTTGAGATTTGAACGACACTGTACGTGAATCAATATATTTGTTCTGAGGCCGTTAAGTATTCTTAAAATGTTTAATTTTTTTTTTTTTGGTTGTTTTTTTTTTTGGTGGGTTTTTTGTTTGGTTTGGGGGGTTTGGATTTGTTTTTTTTTGTCTGTTTGTTTTTTAAAACCTTCAAGTGATGGTGCTCCTGAATATAGTTCTTTAGGAATATAGTTTCTGGCAGATAATGAGTCACTAACTGTTTTTATTTGTAGCTTAACATTTTTATGACACAGCCTTTCACTGCAGCTGTTGTGCAAAATATAGTCCAAAAGTGAGCAGGAGCTGTTTTCTTATATTTACAGTACACTTCTAAAAAAGCATAATGAAAAGCATGATCCAGAGTTCATTGGTGTTGTTCTTACAATTCTGATATAGTGAAAAGTAGTAGTCATTAGTTCAAATTTTGATTCTGAAATGGAAGGTACTTAGAGGAGTAAAGAAAAAAAAATTGCCACAAAGAAAGATGAGGAAAGAGTAGAATCCTGTGCCCAGGGTCTCTACAGGAGCTGACTTTAGAAAAGCTGTGAATTACCCACCTTGCAAGTCTCTTCTCAGTTTCTGCTCATGTGAAAAATATGGTACCGGAATAACCCTGTGAAATATAGGTTTTAGTGTCTGAACAGATCTCAGGTGTTTTTCTGTGCTTAAATCTTTTAGTGAACAATTTCTAATTTTAAGAAAATCAGAATTTGTTCACAAAGAGCAGTCATCTTGGACATTCTAAACTACAGGCTTTTTAAATTGGTAGTGCTTTAAATGTGCTTATCTGACTGTAAATTTTGTTCTAAATGTCTTCCTGAAATAATATTTACCAATCTTAATACTTGTATGCCTTCAAAGGATGTGAGCATAGTCACACTTTATTTTAACAATATATTTTTAATATGAGCTATGCTGTTGTTTGATTAAACCTTAAACAATGGGGCAGATATTTTTCTGTGCTTAGAAGTCATCGATTTCCAAGTAAGCATTGCTGAGACAAAACCAAAACAACATAGAGATAATATTTAATCCGCTACAGATATAGGGCTTAAACCCCTGGGTTTTTTCATTTTTTTTTTCAGGTGGTGTAGAAAAATTAAGTAAACTTCAAAATTTTATGTGATAGCATAAATATTATCTTGGTCTCATACAGTTACACTAGAAGAAGAATCTTCTTTCTTCTTATTAATTTATATTTTAAAAGATTCTTTTGGAAGCTAGAAAAAAGGTTTAAACATCTTTTTGAGTTGATAGTTATGAAGTAGGAAGTCCTTCTACTTGTATTTGGGAATGCTACAACAGTAAAATAGTTTGGGTTTTGGTTTTTTTTTTTCTTCCCATCATTTTGGCTATGGGATGAAAAACTGAAGCTAGTTTTGTACACTCATAGTTATATCTCCATTGTCTTTTCCCAGCATGGAATTATTGGAATTGGCTGGGACATAATCACATTTAAAAAAAAAAAAAAGTGGGGGGAGGAGGAACAAAAAATGGTAGAGGGTGGATTTTCTGATCTCTCCTATCAAGTCTGCATTGTCTAGTGTGTATTTGCCAACTAATGGCTAATCGAGCTGCAAGACTGTGGGGTGGTGGTTGGGGGGGTGGTGTTTTCCCCTCCCTTTTTAAATTTATTTTTCTTTTTGGTAGATAAAACTTCTAGCCACAACTGTAAAACAGCTTTGTGAATCTTGCCTTTCTGTAAATTTTATAACACGTTTTAGCTGACTCTAGTAGGTCAGGTTACAAATACTTTTTTTTTTTTTTAAAAAATGCTTATCTGCTAAAATTTGTCTATAGGCAGGTAAGGTGAATATTGATAAGGTGAAATAGATAAAAATGTATATTATCAAAAATTTTACTTGAATGGCAGTGTAATTGCATTTAACAGATAATCATCCACCACCCCAACTTCCTATTTAAAAAAATAGATTTCTTAGTTTTTAGTTAATGAAACTAACATAACTGCATGAGAAGTAAAAAGTATTTATTGAGGTGTAAATTGTTAACACCAACTATAAACACCTACTTTTCTATCCATGTTACATTCCCAGTATAAAAGTAGGAACTACTAACTAGGGCAGATTGTTGCTAGACAAGGTTTGTTTTTAAAATGTTATGCTTTGTTTCCAAACAACAATTTATTTGGTGGGCTGCACATTTATAGTGAGTTTTATAATAGACTTTATAACTACAGGTTTTCAAAAATCACACTCTATTTATAATTTTTTCAGGAGATAAATCTCCCCCTAAACTTGAACCATCAGATGCATTACCTCTTCCTTCAAACTTGGAGACTAATTCAGAACCACCAACCCTCAAACCAGTAGAACTCAATCCAGAGCAGAGTAAGCTTTACAAAAGAGTAAAATTTGATAATGAATTATATAGCACTTCCATTCAGAAAGAAATAAATGGACACACTCCAGAACACTTACTTGACAGTAATCTCAATGAGTCGACTGTTTCTTCTGTAGCTGAGTCATCAACTGATGTAAACAGACGTACATCCATTCTCTTCTGCAAATCGAAAAGTATAAGCCCCCAAAAGTCTGCAAAGAACACTGAAACCCAGCCAACTTCTCCACAGCTAGGGACCAAAACCTTTTTGTCTGTAGTCCTTCCAAGGTTGGAGACACTTCTGCACCCAAGGAAAAGATCAAGGAGTGCTTGTGGAGATTCTGAGGTTGATGATGAGTCCCCTGTAAAGCGCTTGGATACAGGTAAATGCTACAAAGCTTACTTGAATGGATGCATATCAAAGTTAACATACCTGTTATTTTTTTTGATATACATGTAATTGCTCATCTTAAGATTTTAGCACTTGAACAGTTTTTCCTCATAGTTACAATTCAGAAAATTACTGATTCATTTTTGAATACTGTTTCATTTTCACATTGATAACCCGCATGCAGGTATAGAAACAGCATGTGGGTTTTTGTCTTTGGAGGAAAGAGATAGTAATTTAATTCGAACATTTATTGTGAAGATGTGCTCCAAAAGCTGTTTGTGTTTTTTGTGGGTTTTTTTACAGTCTGAGGGGAATAAGCGTTTGTTGGTTGTTTTTATGGTTTGGTTATTTTGGGGGGTTTTGTTTGTTTTTTGTTGTTTGGTTGGGTTTGGTTTTTTTTAACGATCAAGTGAGGAGGAATATTATTATAATGCTGGAATCATAGCATAAGAAAAACAAGTAAGATTTGGTGTAGGAGTGGGGGTGGGGTATTTCCATTTATATTTTTGTTTGTTTGTTTTGCCTCTTTGGAAAGCCCCGGTTTCCATTCCTTTTCATAACAGCTTGGAAAGACTACGTAGATTTGATCTGGTACTTTAGTTCTGAAGTAGGAAACATGTGAAGGTAATGTGGTGACAGAAATGAGTTAATCTTCATTAATGATAGGAAAAGCTTTGGTTTCCAAATGTTCTGATTTGCCAGTCTTTAATCTAGGTAATTTCATTATGTACCTTTATACGGATTTCATTTTGTCCCACGCATGGTGAGTCATTTTGCGCTAGATCACATCAAGAATTAGTACTAATTCCTTCACTTTTTTTGTCTTAAACATGGTGAATGTTTCTTTAGGGAAAAAATGTTTTTATTATACAGGAAAACCGACTTAATTCTTGACAAAAAATAAAGTACCAGATTTCTGAATACATTGAAAATCTGTCATTTTGTTCCTTCTCTCTCTGTGGAGTTCAGTGTATGTGGGACAAATATGCTTTTGATTTTTCCCCCTTGTCTTGAAGATAAAACCCCAACCCAAACAATTACGGACAGTTTCTTCTAATGTTAGTACTCTTCCCATTTCAGAATTTATAGGTTTATTTGGTTTTATGTGATATGTATGTACACTAGTAACAGGAATAAAATCCAAAAGGTAAATTTTTTTTTATTTTTAAAAACAAAATTCTGTAGCTTCTTCCTGAAGCTAATGAAGATATGCACAGAAGTAAATTTATGTAGAACTAATACTTAGGGGCCATTTATATGTAAACTTTATTTGTTTGTTCAAGAAGAGACTGTGTATGTGAATTGAAATGTTTTTGCCAAATTAAATTCACCTGAACATGTTCTAGTTATTCTTTAATACCACGTGTTTTTTTAAGCATATGGATATCAAATCTTATAGAGCTTATCAAATCTTATTCCTGTGATTCTTTTTGTGTTTGTAACCAAACATTTTGCTTTCACATTGGAGATCTTACTCCTTATGTTGTTTTCAAACTTCTCTCTCCACACTAATTTAAGCAATTCGCAATTGGCAGCTATTTTGAGCTATGATTCAGTGGGAGACCAGCACAAACCTCAGATGCTTTCCAGGATTTAAAACCAGTTGAATTGTTTTACTTTTGCATATGCAGGCTGGTGAGGATTCATGCAGATGTCTCTGCTCTGGTAGAAACGAATGAGATTATGTATATAGTAATATAATTATTTTCTAGCTGGATATTTTTTTATTTTTCAGAAAATTTCAATTTCATGATGATGGTAAAAAATCTTTTTATTCAAAAGAATTCAGCATACATGAGCATTTCCCTCCAAAGCCAAACCATGATAGAAGCAGCATGCTTCAGGCTTCTTGCATGCATTCTTGTGAGTTAGCAACTTCATGAATAATCACTAGTTGAAAATGAATTATTATTGCACAGTTTTGTTTGACTGGTATGAATGTTAAATATCCTTAATTCTAGTGGATGTAGGAAGAAAGTCATTAAAAAGGATTTTGTTTGATAAACAGAACATTGACATTTTTAAGGGGTCAAGAGCTGTGCTGTCACATGTTATTTCTTCCTTACCTATTCATAACCAATGTGGGGTTTTTGCCATTACGTAAGGATGCCTTGTTTTGTCCCTCACCTTACTCGCTTCGACGTTTCCCCCTTTCATGTCACTCATATGTATTCTTATGTGAAAAAGTTCAAAGGAAGACTCTAAAGCTTACCTGGTTAAGTAAAACCGCATCTGCTTTGTCTGATGTTTCATTATTCTCATCGGCTGCCTTTTGTTATGCTGTCTTGAATTACATTTGAGACTGGTGTGCTTGCCAGTTAGCTTCAAGACAGACACACATACAAGATCCATTGGCACACTACTTTGTAAGTATGGTGTCCCATATGGTGTTGGTTTTTATATACAGAATAATTATTGAAATGCTAGCTTTTTTCAGAAATAGGGGACTATTGCACAACATGACTTAACCTTCAAAGAGGACTGAAAGCAGTTCACTTTTAATACTCTGACCTCCCTTTATATCTGAATCTTTGTTTAGAAAATATGAAGCAGTAGTATAATGTAACCTTAAAGTTTAATTTCACAGTGTTCTACTAGTTCATTATCCCTTACATGTATATCATATCTTTCCCCATAGTTCCTATGCGGAAGCTGACAACTACATAGTAGAGAGATGTGTCTAAAAATTTCTTATATATACTTGATGTATCTTGGTTTTGCTTCATAGGGTATCTAGCAGTTTCAGAAAGAAGATGAGTTCTTTTTACTTAGGAAACTTTGGTCACAGCAGAGACTGGTTTATGATTCTTGAAGTTCAGGCATGTCAGATCTTAACTGTGACAAGTTCAATGACTTTTTCAAAATATCCATATTATACTTACCTTGGTCGTCTGTTACAAAGGTTAATCCTTTTTGTCAGGAAGTTAATTGGTGCAGTTATTACATCTGAGAAAAATAAAGCTGATTAATGGATGGAAAATATATTTTACCAATGATTTTAAAATTTGCCTCTATCAGTTGTGTATAGGTAAGAAATTCCTGGAACAAATGACTGTCTTAAGATACCTTTTGAGCAATGTAAAAATGCTGATCTAGCTTCAGATTAAATTTTCTGGTTGTTCTTGGTTTTACCAGTCACCTTTAAGCTTTTATAAATTTAGGATCGTAATCTACAGTTACTGTGTTGGTACTCTCTATTTCAATTAGAAACTTCAGCATTTAGAACATACTATTCCAAAGCAATCACTTTAACTTATCACAGAATTAGGATTGCAAATAGTGATTATTATAGTGCAATATGTTTGTATCCTATTATTTCTTGGCTAGGTAGCAGTAATAGAAAATTTCAGTAAAACATATAATTTACTTAGTAGTATTCTTTCTTCCAGCTACACAGATATTTTTTCCAGGCACAAAAATGGATGTAAAAAAATATTTATAACATGGATCACTGAATTAGAGTATTTAACACAGTAAAAAGCACTGGGGCTTTTGCGGGGTGGGGGAATTTATAATTTCTTAATATACTCTTTGCCTGCAGTTGTCATCATACAACAAAGGTAATTATACCTTATTAAAGCTATTAGCAAATGTTGGGCTGACTTTGTTTCTACCCGTTGCAGGGTGTTTGGCAGCACTTAAGAACCATCTGCAAGTAACCTGTATATGAATTCCACTTGCATTTTGTATAATTTAATATTGTAGTGATGACCACTTTTACTTAATTTTATTTGGTGTGATAAGGGCAGAGATTATATCTGGGGTAAAACGGAAAACAGGTTACTTTTAAAATTCTTCAGTACTTGATTTCTAATAAATCTTTGACTCTCTGGAGCACAGGCCAATTTGGTTAAAAGTCAAGCTTCGTATGTGGAACATTCAATTACCATTCCCTAAATGGAAGAAAAAGTAAAATGTGTATCTAAGAATATATGACCTCTAGGTAAATAACAAACTAAACTAGAGGTTCCTCATTAAAAAAAACAAATTGGCATAATTACTCGTCTGGTTAACGGAGGCAGGAATGATAGTATTTACATATATTCATGAGTAAATTGCAGTAATTTGACTAAATCTACTGACAGATCCCAAGTCCTTATATTTTGAATTAAAACTGTTCTTTTTGTTTTCTTTTTTTTTTTTTCCTTTAGATGCATAGTGATTGTTTCCTGTAAAATCTGATGTGAAATGTAGTTATTTAAGCACTTAATGATGTCCAAAAACTTCAGCTGCCTGCCTTCAGGAAGTTTCAAAACATAAACCATTTTAAGGTGTATATGCAAACAAACAAAGCACTGGAAACTGTGAAGGCCTGAAAGGAATTATCCCTTGGCTTGTTAAATTTGTCAGTATAGAGACACGGGGACTACAGGAGCTCAACTGCTGAGTTGTCAGGATAAAACTAGGCTGCACAGCAGCCCATAAGAACCAAAGAAGCTGAGAAAGTGAAGTTTGACTAGAACCAGAATTACTGGGGGGTGCTAGTGCATTTTTGCTTGTTTTTCACAAGGTTGGTTTTTTTTGTTTGGTTGGTTTGTTGTTTTTTTTTTTTAATGGAATCGTAGGCCCCTGAGAAACCTTGAACGTTTGCCAAGAAAACCAGGCAAATTAAGGAGAGAAATTTGAAAAAACCTGATCGCTGCGTTTCTTTATTTGTATTTGGCCTGGTAAAGCTTTAGCGAGGAATTCTGGCAGCCCTACTAAAATTTTTGCCAATCTAATTTCTGGAGAAAATTTGAGAAATAGGATTTTTGTAATACATGGGGAATAAAATAAGTGCATAAGGCAGAAAGAGGGGGAAGGAAACCATCTTATACCAGTCAGCAATTACAATGACATTTAACAGACTAAGTGTTCCTTTGGTTTTATTTAATCTAAAGAACCATAGTATTAACTTCCTCACCATTAAAAATATTTTGCTTATTTCTTGATTTATATTATTAGAATAGAGGGATTTTCGAGCAACACAGTCAAGAAAAGTGGGGCTTCATGAACAACTAGATAAATGGGGGCTTTGTCCTTTTCCAAGGCTTGTAAAGTGTGTGCATGCATGAGATACATTAATATTTTAGAAATTTTTCTTGGGTCTTAAACCTGTTAATTTCTTTGAAAGTACTATCTTTTGGGTTATTTTTAAGGTATTAATTATTAGCACCCAACTTAAATTGCCATGTTGTCTAAGATCAGTATAACTGAATCGTCCATAATAAAAAATATTTCAGATGGCCTTCTGTTTTTCTTGATGCTGTAGGAATCGTGGAGCCTTTTACTGTATTCTGGCATTTCAGTTTTTTTGATTGCTTTAGCTCATTTATTGGCCCAGGTTTGGCTTTCAAAAAAATAAAATGTCATAGTCCCCTATGTGCTTCATCTCTGGCATTTAACACTAATTTTTCTGTGTGGTGCAGATGGTAAACAGAGAACTGTGGGATTTATTGAAGGTATTAAAAAAAAAAAGTAGTGAATTTGGAGATCCACACTATGCTTATAAATTAAGAACACGCTTGCCATGGTGTTAAGGCTGAGTATATGTGACCTACCTTCAAATTCACAGGCTTAGGTTTCGTAAAGTCCCTTGTATCAGATACATAAGGTACTAGAGTTGATCAAATCACCATTATATTTGACCTGTTTGGAACATCATAGAATAGTTTGGGTTGGATGGGACCTTTAAAGGTCATCTAGTCCAACCCTCTCATACTCAGCTACAGGTCTGATTTAGGAGATGGATGTCTTAAAAATGAACCCGATGACTCCAACACTAACTTTGGGCACTGAACCTGGAAGTCAGAAATACGGGTGACTTAGGGCTCGTTCTACTGTGAGAGGAGAGAGAGGGAGACAGTTCCCACAGTATGATTGACTGAAGGATGAATGTCTCAGAAAGGTTTGTGTGGGGGATGGTTTATGTTCTTTTTTTCCTCCTTTCCACTTTTTTCCCCCCTAGATGAGAATAGATTATGTAGTTACACGCACAGAGGGAGGTCCTCCATAAAGAGTAATTATAGTAGTGTGTACTCTTTTACTGTGTCATACATGCAGCCCAGTATTTTGGGACACTTAATTGATAGCTCTCTTCCATGTTTCCCATTGTAGTACACAGATAGAGTCTATTCCGTGTGAGTAGAGGAAGTGTACACGTAAGAAGGTATCTCATACAAAGAAACATCTATTACTCAAGAATAGGTAAAATACTTGAAACAGTGTTGCATTTATTTTATTACTACGAAAACAGTGTTCATTGGTCATGCTGTCACTTGGACTTTGTCAGGCCGTGCTATCCTAACATGGTAACATGCCCTCCACTTTCATTTTCCTTTCTCTCCTCCTTCCTTTTTTTCTCTTCTCTTCCTTTACTCTTCCCTTTCCCCTCCCTCCAAAGCTGTAATAATGCAGCTGTCACTCAGAAATTACTAGCAGCATGTCATTGGAAAAAAACTGAGGTGAAAGCAGATGTTGAGAACTAACCTTCAGCTGGTAAGAATGGCTAAGTACTTCAGAGTTCTATAAAAATATTTTTTTGTTGAAGATAAAACTGTTTTAGGTCGGGGGGGGGAAACATACTACAGATTCATCTCATTAGATACAAAGATGAGAATACGCAAGTCAGCCTTATGTTAACTCTTTGTGTTCAGTGCTGCCTAAGAATAGCAAAGAGTGTTGGTGTTTGATAGCCCTTGATTATCTTCGCTTGACTGATGCTTCGGGTGCTGTGGGGTTGACTGCATGAGCAGTGAAACATCTTGTTTTGTCTTTGCAGCTAGCTCCTTTCGTTGAAGCCAGGAAGACAATCTCAGGATTGTAAGCACTGTTAATTTTTGCTAGGCTGGCATAAATTTTTAGTGTGATGTTATGGTCTCTAAAAGGATTCAGATCATGCACTTCCTCAAGTACACTGCAAGCTATCATAGAAGGAGGCTGTTCATGCCTTTAGTATGCACTGGATCTTTTATACTGGATCACTCGAAGTTTTTATCTCCCTATATGAAATACCTCTCAAGGTACAAAAGGCCTGGAAAATTAAGTCCAGAAATGCAGCTGTGTAACCTAGTGAAGTAACTGGCTAGTTCAAGGACTTGCAGTTTACTGTGTTGTCCTGTATGTCATCTCAGGAGCGGCAGATCTCTGGTAGACATTTCTGCATTCATCTCCCTTTCAGATGGCAACTTCAGTTTCCGTTTCTGTTCCCTGTCCTAGAATGAGCCACAAATTAAGAACCAATTTTTCTAAATAGCTGTAAAAGGCAAATAAATGGTAAATTATTTCTTTCCTTTTTAATAGAGTAGGATTGCTAGACATGCTTACATAAGAGAGCTCTGAAGTTCACCTGTTTCCTTTTTGTTGGATACCATGCTTAGCAAGTGTGTTCTAATTACAGGGGAACATTTACTTTCAAAGAAGAAAAAAACAAATGTGTTGGAAAAAGCTCTGTATAAAATCCTTTAGATAGTAATTTAAGAAAAAGAAGTTCCATTTGGGAGATGGAGTAGCCTGCCTTTATAGGCCCTCCTGAGCTGCTCTGAAAGACTGCTAGGCACTAGGTTTTTGATGCAATATATTGATATTCTTTCTTTATTTAAGTTTTTAATAACTCTAAGTTTTCTTTTAATTTATATCTGAAGTTGGTAAGTGAGAAAATAGAAATCTTCAAATGGAAAATATGTAAAAGTATTTTTTCTAAAGGTTCTTTACTGCTTGCATTACTGCATAATTCAGAAAAAAATATCTGGCAAAAGGATTCTGATCTTAAATCCTCATAAGTAGTCTTTGCCAAGATAATTAGAAGTAAATGGTTCTAAATGTTACTGACTTCATATAGTCATCATATTTCTTGGATCCTGGATGATGTACCATTGATCTGCGTGTGATTCAGTCACTTAAATCTTGTATTTTGCAATCATCTGTGTCTTTTACATGCCCTAAATCATATAAACTAGAGCTGACTAAAAAAATAAATTTGTAAAGCTGGTTTTAAATTCTTCAAGTTTTGTCCTGGCAATGTTTAATAGCATTTTCTACTAGACTGCTATTGTCATCAGTCTTTTCTATACCAGTGGAACAGCTGATACTCTAGAAGCTGTAAAACATTTTTTTTCATAAATGTTTCTGCTTGTATGCTCTCTTTTTCCTTTCAGATTTTTCTGGAATGTGTTCAAACTCCTCCACTAGTGTTGCCTCCCAGTTGTATGTTTTAAAATGTCTTGAACAATCGTCCTACAATACAGCAATCCTATTGTTGTAGTGCACAGAGCAACAGACAATCCTTATCTTGTGGTAGCTGTACTTGCTAAATGTTGATTAGTTTCCCTTTCTGTTGTGCAATTCAGATTCAGCTGTTTAAGCAGACTCTCATCTGACTAGCCACCCTTCTTATTCCCAGATTTCAAAGCAAATGAGTAGTTACAGGATGAATTCATAAGCATTCTTTTGAAACGTACCAAACTTTGACTGTTCGTTGAGCCACCAAACTGTATTCGTTATGTGTCACTTAAACCGACAAAGATGAAATTTTTCTGTTTAGAATCTTGAAAGCTGCTGCTGTTTAGCATGTAGGTGCCACGTCATAGGCTCATGCTGAGCTTTCTTTGTTATCTTTGGCCATGACCAAATTTTAAGCAACTTGAAAAAGCTTTATTTCCAAGGGGACTCTTCACACCAAACTTTTATCATCTTTGTGAGTAACTGACTCCTGTTTTGTCTGCATACTGAAGGCTGTTTTAAGAATTATAAACTTTGACCTGCTCAGATATTCATCTGTGTATTTTGAAAGGAAGGATTTTGTCTAATATTCTTACTGGACTCCAGAATTTACTGTCAGAAGTAGACATTTTTAGGGTTACTCTAAGGTTCACTTTTTAAAAAACTTTGTGGATGCCTTCCTATTGCTGCAATATGCCCATTTTCAAGGTTTGCATGTTTAAGGATCCAATAACTTCTGATTATTTATTACCTTAAACTATTCCTTTGTCCTGTCTGTGCATACTTATATATATGTAAATCCTCTTAAATTAGGTTCATCCCCCTTCTTACTCTTACTGGAGGGATTTTTAGGTACATTTCAAAACCATGCTCTTGATGCATATCATGCACATGGCAGTTGTATTCTATGCTTTCAATGATTTGCGTGTATTTTCTTTCTCATGAAAGAGGGCTGAATCAAAGTGAAACTTCTAATCTAGTTTTGCCCCTTTTGAAACTTTAGCTGAGTGTTAGTGTTAGAATACGTGGAACACTTGTATCATTCTCACTGTTTCTGGACGCTGCTGTAAGGATGGCTTATTTATTTGAAAGCTCTGTTTTCTTTCAGAGAGACTTAATGGCTTTTTCACTGTCTTCCAGGTTCTCATATTAACTAATATCATGCTGGGTATTTATCTCTTTGGATCCTAATTATTTTCTGTTATCCTCAACATGGAATGGAATTCAATTAAATGATCATTTTGGAACGCAGAAAGACAATTACATTTGAAGTAATTATTTTGGATCATGTTGGAGACACCAGCCATCCTTAAAACAAACAAAAAAAAAGAACACTGTTGGAGGAAGTCTTTGACATATATGAAACTATGCTCTTCATTCAATATATTGCCCCATTTCCGTAAGTTATAAAGTTGTACATGTTGTAGTATATGTGACACAAATTGGTCGCAGAATTTTAGGAGTCCCAGCTTTCTAATTCCCAGAACGTGCTCTGTGAGAGCAGATCAGTTAAGAATGTTCCATCTCCATCCTCTTCCCTTTCCCAGAAACCAGTCTAATCTTCCTGGGAGAAGTTTAAAAAAAAATTATGCATTTATGTAGTTTTACTAAAATACACATTTTGGGTTTTTTTTTTAAATATATATATATATTTAAGTGAAGACTAACGTCACTGGTGCTGGGTAAGTGCACAAGCCAGGACTTGATTAGTCCTTCCTTGGTAAAATGAACCTGAATAGTGCTGTGTAAGTGCTGGTGTGCTGCGTGCAGTCACTTTTTGAATGCTCCCACCTTTTTAGTGGTTTAAATTACTTAAGTTTTCATTATTTCTCAGCTCTTCAGCTGTGGTTTTAATAAAGCACTTCATCATACATTTGGATATGCATGGTTTTGTATCAAGCTATGCATAATAAAGTTTTAATTGCTTTAGAATATTTTTATACAAGCTCTGCTGTATTTTTGTTTCAGCAGAACTGCAAGATGCAATTACAGTCTGAAATGCACAATTCTGTGTCCTGTGGCAGCATTTTGTACGTTCATGGAGCATGCTGCTCCTTGGACTATCCTGAGTGTTGTTCCTATGTCATTTTTTCCAAATTTCTGCTGTCTTTCTGGAGTTACCTTTTCCTGCTTCCATTAATTTGGCATGGGCAACAAGATTCTGACTTGCTTTTCATATAGGTAGCCAGTGAAAGTTTTAACTGCATTTTAAGAACAAACTGCTACTGTTAAGAAAGAGTTGAAACTTTCCCTGATAAATACAATTTTCAGGGCAGTGAGGAACCTGTGAAAAAGTATCAAGCTGATGATCTTTGGCTTACTTTTTTTTTTTTTCTTCTTAGTTTACAGTTCTTTGTTAGCGGTGTGGGCTTTTCATTTTTAATATGGTTATACGTGTTATATGCCATGATTGACATGGCAGTAAACTTTCTGTGTAAACTGAAGTCTAGAGCTGAAGATTGGAAATGGCAGTAACCCTGTATTTAAGATGGAAAGCAGACTTCACTATTTGTCAATTCCTTTTCTTTTTAAATGAAAAAAGGTTGAGCTCTGCATCTGAGAGTGGACTGCTTTTTGAAGAAACTTATGAACAGAGGGGAAAAAAAGGATTCCTCCACTAATGAAAGATTTTAGTTTGGGGTTTGGGGGTGGGAGTGAGGGGTGGTTGTTCTCAATCAAGGGTGTTGGTGAAGGGGGTATATGTAAGAAGTTCAGTACCTGACCTAATAAAGCTTTTCTCCATGACTGTAGAGAAAGCTCAGTTCATCTGACAAAATCGTGAGCTTTTGGAAAATGTAAATGGCTGGTAAAGGTTTGTTGCAGACTTACCCAGGCTACTAATCTGCAAAAGCAGGATGAGTTACCACTCCCATGGACTTTCTTTATTTGACCTTCTAAGGAATACCTTTTGAGCCAATAAAATGCAAATTCCTTAAAGCAAATGGGGATCTTCTTTAATGTCGCTTATTCTGGTAGCTACAGGAGATTGGGTGTTCTTGATTCATGGGAGAAAGAGTTTTGTAACGATCTGAAAAACCAAATTCCCATTTATTGCGTGTAAATATAGTATATCTGTTTATTTTTTGCACATCAGTGATACCATAAAGCACTTGCATTTTATTGCCTGTATTTTTCCGTCAAGTAACAAGGTCACTTGGGAATTGCTACATCAGTGACTAGATATGAATGTGTTCTGTTTAAAATAAATGTTGAGGTCTCTCTTTCTTAAAATAATGACTATTCCTTATAATTTCTGAAGGGTGGACTGTATAAACTGAGTCTGATGAGCTGCGTAAGCTTGTGTCATTCAGGGCTTGATATTCAGGAAAATTGCTTCTGCTGATAGCCTGTGTGTTCTTTGTCTTTCATACTTCCACAAGCAAGAAATGTGTCTGAGAAGCTCTAAATTCCTTTGCACTTTAATATTCCTTATTTGTCAGAAAAAGGTTGGGGTGTTTTTTTCACTGTTAGTGACCATTCTACAGATTGAAAATACTTTGCTTACTGTAATCTTAAAAACCTATGTTAGGGAATTAAATGAGTCATTAAACTCATAATGTAGGTTATGTTTAAACCAGTGTAAGACTGGACTACCACTGCAGAGATCTGTCTCCATTGCTCTAGTTGCATGTTTCTGTTGCTTCCCTTATTTCTCAACATCAGCAATCAGGCAATTTCATGGTTGCTTTGCCCGGTGCATGGCTGAAAACTAGTTCATTACATGATCGTGTCTCTTGGTAATGACATGGTGATGATGAGAAGAAACCATTGCCAGAGACTGAACACACCAAAATGTCCATTTCAGCAGCAGCACAATCATAAACTGATAGAAGCAATCAAAATGTGAAGCTGCTCCATATTTTTTTTTTTGTCCTGGATTGGTTATGCATATGTATACAGAACTGCTGTATGTAGAGGTATGTAGCCAAGTCATATTTGGCATACATACGGTTAAACGTTTTATACATATTCTTACAAGAATAAACAGATATTCCCTTCACCTTCTCAGTCTACCGGGAACATGAACTGTGCTCTGGATCTGGTAGCAATATTTACTTGATGTGTCTTTAAAATTTAATCTGTCATCTAATTTGTTTCTGCTGATAGCTGATTTATATTAGCTGGGTGCCTGAATGATAACTTGAGTAATGTATCTCTGGCTTGTGGCAGGATGAAAACAAAATTGTTTCTAAACCTCACTTGAAAAATAGGTCTGACAGGATATCTAAGACTAAAAAATTATTTGCAGAGGCTTAAGAGTTCTCTTTTTTAACTTTGCAGAATGTTTTTTTCAGTTTTTAATTTCAGATGCTATGTGAAGCGTACTGTCATAGTTTGTAGGGAAATTCAAGCTTTTTCATAAGGTATACTCTATTTTGACAGGTCTTTAAGCATAGTCTAGGACTGAACTGTTTAATCTCTAGCTATTTGTACTGACTTGCTGAGAATGAGAACACAATCAATACTGTGTAGTTTGGTGCTTGAACACTCAAGGCAATGCTACCTTTATCATTTGGTTTTTTTTCTTGTATAGGAAATCCAAGACAAATATAGGAGTTACAAAATGGGCACTCTTAAATGAATGTTCTACAATGTCATCTAAATGACAATGAAAAAGAAAGCTTAAGTGTAAATCTTTCAGACCATTGAATAAATTCTCCTTTTTCTCTTAAAAATCTAAAATTGTGTTGATAAACCAAATGGGAGGTCTCCTGGGGGTGGAGGTGGAAATCCCTGAAATCACTGTATGGACATGTCTTGATATACGACTGGATCATACAGAGTAACTTGCTAAGATCAAGTTCCTTGAAGTTGGCAGCCTTCTTTGCAGAGATCTTCATAACAGACAGACTGGAAGAATTGGAACTTAATCAGGGGACTTCTGCCATAATTGTGATATAGTATAATGCTCTGTAGAGAGGCATGTGAAGTTACGTAAGCTTATTTGACTATGTCTGAATGAACAAAGATCATGATGGCCTTTAAGACTGATAATAGGATGGCTGGGATGGGTAACTTTTTCTTGCATGATGAGAAGCATGCTGGTCATATGCCTTAAGTAAAAACTTTTATTTATTGTAAGGAAGCGTGCTCAGAATTTAATTTGTGTTAAAATTTTATTCTCCTTGCAGTCTACAGCTTGCTGTAGCTGCCTGCAGGCTAGTAACATTGTCTTTCGCCAGTTCACTTCTGTTGATACTCTGGAGTCTGTGTTGGATTCTTTCTTATTTAGTCCCAATTCCACATCCCCACCTCGCCTTGGGAAAGTCTTCAGAAACGTGTCTTAAAACACTTCATTTGCCTTCTTAATCAAATATGGAAATGGATTGACAAGAACTATACTGTTTATGAATTAGCAAACTCAGAGCAGGATTGGTGGCAGCCAATCAAACAGTAGCTTGTAATATAAAAGCCTTCTGTTACATTTTCATTACAATTATGAAATGAAAATATAATATCCTTGGGTGTATATAAACTTGTGCCAGGGGAAGGATAGTAAAAAATAGTAACGTGGATATTATTGATTTGATCCCAGAAAACAGCCTTGATGATGTCAGCCTGAATTTACTAAAATTGAAAGACTCTCAGGAAGAGCTAGATAGCATCAGGAGGGAATCCCTACGACTCTCTACTTCCAGTGTTTGAAAAGGATTTTCAGTATTTCTTGACTTGTGGTTGTAACATTGTGTTTGAATGAGTCTTGTGTTGACTTGGTAAATGTACCTGGTTTGTAATTTTTTAATTATTTTTTTTAACCCAGCTTTTGCAGCCTGACTGTCTTAATATTTGGAAACATGACATACAAAGACTGATTTGATATTCCATTTGGCATTTCCCATATTATCATCTTTACCTTCTTTTATGTTACCTAAATTTCCATCCTGTTTTTAAAATCTGGACTAAGGAACCTCCTATTTATAGTACTGTGTTTTGAAATGAAATATTGTGTTAATGTTCATGTTCTTTTTTTTAATCACATCAAAACACTTGAAGTACAGAACAATAATACAATGTGTGAATATAAAAAGTTGTTAATGAAAAAGGTATGGTTTCCAGTTTGATGCGGTATATTTTTGTGTTATGCTGTAGGTCTGTCAAATGGTTTTGGAGATGGAAGCAAAGAAAGAACGTTGGATGATACTCCAGGAAGAAAAGTTGAACCTCGTCGCCGCTGTGCATCAGAATCTAGTATTTCATCCAGTAACAGCCTTTTGTGTAACTCAAGGTAAAACTGTAAATCTGAAATATAAATTTGAGATTGAATATATCAGTTTTCTGTACTGCTTGTGACCCACATTGGAGGATTGCAGAAACTTTAGAAAAAAGAGTATATTTCAGCTTTCTCAATTGTGCATCAAATGTTGAGACACCTTTTAGGATTGCTAGTATTCTTTTGTTAAATTCAGGTTATTGCAGATCCAGGCAGTTACACTTTATACTTGACTGTGCTTCTCTTGCTCTGTATAGATAGATATATGTGTTTGTGTATATAGTATCTTGTTTTAATTACCTTTCTAATCCTGAAGACTACAAATGGGTGTGTTTATTTTGGTGAGGGAAGGAGAGAAGCAGTTTCCAAAGCAGAGCCTTGTACATAGGGAAGGTAAATTCAGTAGCTGTGAAACTGTAGATTTGCAGTCTGTGATTTGGATTACTGGCTAGTTACTACAGTGATGATAGTACCAGTATAGCAACTGTTGACCTTCCCTTTGTGAAGTCTGTTGTTAAAGGTAGGACTGTCAGAATGGTCACCTCTGCCACCATTGATAAATATTTCTCCATCACCAATGGTGGACATCTTCCAAAAGCACACTAATCTCTGGGTAAAAGGTAGCTGTCTCCAGTCCTGGGCTATCAGGGTGGGGCATACAGGAGTATAGGGTAAATCTGGCGGGGTTTGGTTTGGTTTTTTTTAAAAAAGCTTTATGCGTGTGTTTAAGATGGGTATTGAACTCTTTAAAGCAATGGCATTAATGCATTCATGTCAAACAGGCCGTCAGAAACAGAGGATTTAATATTGCATCTCTTGTAAATGTGATATATTAAGGAACTGATCTAGAATAATTGCTGTTCAGATTCTTTGATGTCTTAAAACTTAAAGTGCACAGAGAACAAATTTCCCATTTTGTGTATAGACATTCCACAACTGAAAGACTTGAATTTGTAGCAAAAACTGAAAGAGAAGAATATTTGTGTTTCCTGTGTAGTAGAACTGTTGGAGCAGAGGGAACATGTTTCTATTTGGCCAATATCCACTATAACACTGGAGACAAAACAGCGTTTGTGTGTGTATAACCTGTACAGTAGTTGAGGTGCAGTTGCATAGTGTTGTCTTTGCTGATAACCAGGCAGTTCTGTGTGTGAAAATAATCTGGGGTTTTAGCTTTTATACAGTTGTTTGTGTGTATTATACAAAATTTGATAGAGCCTGCTGTTTTGATTTTACTGTGTGCTGATGAATTTTGAATTCTTTTGTTAAAGTCCTGATTTATAATGAACAATGATAATTATAAAGTAATGGGTTTAATATTAATGCTTTCATAGTTTCAGCCTACCGAAGTGTGGTAAAGGTAAACCAGCACTTATACGAAGACACACACTGGAAGACCGAAGTGAATTGATATCATGCATTGAAAATGGAAATTATGCCAAAGCAGCAAGAATTGCAGCTGGTAACTATAAATAGTTGTATTCTTATTAATAATATTGTGTAACTATAATTTTGTCCATTTATTGAACAGATTCTAACATTCTTAATTTTGCTGCTGAAATACATCTAAATGTTCTGAAAGTGCTGTTGATAGCATTGCAGGAACTATTGGTTTCTGCTTTTGACTCTAATTTAAAGACTTTTAAAAGAGTAGTACCTGTCTTTGGTTTTTTGATTAAAAAGCAGTGTTTAAAGTGATCAGGCTACTCCAGTAGTTCAAGCAAAACTTAGACGGAAGTACTATTTATGGTTCTGACAATATTTTGTTGGGTTTTTTGCTTTCGGGTTTAATCCTCATATACTGTTCTGCATAAACATGTTGACAAAGAGGTAAGACATGGTCTACTGTGATTCAGGAAAAGTTTGAAATTGGAAAGAAGTGGAAATTTCAAGGAATGTAGGGGGTGATAACTTACCAAATTTTAGGGAAATAACTATATTCTGGTGATATGTTTTCCACTTGTTTCAATATTTTAATTGCATTACAAGATGTAAGTAAGTCCTCTCTTCTGTAACTAGAACTGTGTTTGTGTAGTGCAGTGCTCCCACGCTGAAGTTAGGCATCAGCCTTGCAGTGTCTAGCAGGCTTGTCTGTAGTGTCTGACCTTATAGCTTGTCGCCCTGTCATCCCACGTGTTCCTTGTCCAGGACTTTTTTCATGTCTTTCTATTGCTTTGACCTGACTCTTTGTTTGCCTTAGTCTGCTCTTTCCTCCCCGTATGACCAATTTTGGTTTTATTTCTTGCAGCTAATCTGTTTTCAGCTATGGCTTCATTACTCTCAGGTTTAGTGTCTTTATTATCTGTATGGTCCTCTTATACAGGACTTAACCTTTTCCGTTCGCTTTTCTTACTCTGTCCTGGGTAGTCTTATAACACTTCCCACTTAGAATTCCAGTACCTGCTTTTTCGGAACTCTCCTTGATCTCTCTTAATTCTGTCTCTGTTCTCAGATACATTCTACAGCTGCCTAAAAGGATGAACCAATGACCAGCATTATTTTATATATTACTATATTTTCAGTCTAATTTGAGCTCTTTTGGCTGCCTTCTGCACCCTGTTACCTCAGCAGATCAAGAAGAGGAGATAAGTAGGAGTGAAGTGAAATCTGTGTACATTCTGTACATAACTGGGACTTTACCATTATTTACTTTTATTGGTAAAATCTCAGATTTTACAAAGAAACTAGAATAAAGGGTTGTTCATTCTTGGCAAAACGTCTCACACAGTTCTGTTTGACAGAGTATATGTGCTTTAGAAACAAACACAGTGCTTACAGTTATGCTGTCTTTAGGTCCAAGGAGTGTCTTGTTTCTATTTACAAGATGCTGTCTCAAAACCTATGGTATGGTATGTTGTAATGCTGCAGTTGTGATGGGATGCAGTTTTGCATTGATTAATGGATGTAATCATTGTAATGCACACACACTGAAATATGTTAGTTCAAACACAAACAATGTTACAGGAGTGCTGCTGAAATCACTAAGCCAAGTGTGCAAGTTAGGACAGGCTGTAATACTGCTGCCATGTTCAGCATTTTTGACTCGTGAGACTGAGGTATGCTTTAGAACCAGGTCTACTCAGTGTATTGGACAAGGTAAGACTTTTTTGGAAAAATAAGTTCTATATTGAAATATGAAGATTATATTAAGATATAAATACACAGAATGAATTAAAATTTCAGAAGTGACTCAGAATTCTGTCTAACTTTTGGGGCTTAATATGGTTATCTTGGTTTTCAGATAGAATTATCTGTATGTGGTAGCTTGCCGCCCTTGGTGTGCAAGAGCACTGGAAGTTGAATAGACAGTTGCTATGAGTAGTTTTCATTAATAACTGTTGTATGCAGAGATATACTGAGATTTGTAGGTTATGGGTTCCTTTATAGGGTCAGGAAGTTGCTGTGCTGAAGTGGCAACATGTTCTTCTGCCTGTCCTTCCTGAGCCTTGCCCAGTCCTTCTGCCTGGCTATGCCTTGTTCCCTGATGCAAGATTCTTGTCTAGCTCTCCTCTTCTATACTCTCTCATTCTTTTTGTCCCAGTTTTCAATTCTTCGTCCCCATCTTAGTCCAGTCAGTTTCTCCACATTCTTGTCAGATTCCCCATCCTTCAGGAAATCTAAGTGGTGGCATTTTTTCCAGCGGTTTCTAGATATTGTCTTTCCCTTCAGTCACATCGGACTAGTGAGCAAGGCTGGTGGGCAGGGGGCAGGTTGTAGGGGAACATTTTGCTGCATTTGACTGAAATAGCTTTCCCCTCCATATGGTTTTAATTTCAACAGGTAACATTGACAGCAGAGAGAACACTTTGTCCAGCTAAGAGTTACACAGTAAAAGGAAAGTCTGAATTTATCATTTGTGCTAAAGAATGATCCATCTATGCTGCTGATACCACAGCTGCCTCTTGGGTGGCAGTAGTTTTGGAGCTTAACTATGCTCTGTCTCAGTGGATTTGTCTGCAGATTTAGGTGTTAAAATTTCCTCTATGTAATTAAAAAAAAATTAATTTCGTCCTTTTTTCAGTAAAATAGACTTTCCTGTTTGTGGCTGAAGTTTCTGGTTTAAAATAAAATAGACCTATGAAGAGCTTGCATTCCTTGCTGAAAGCTATGCAGATACTGAGTTTGAAGTTCTTAGCTCTGTTTTTGAAGACAGAAATGCCTTAAAGTTTTGAGGCCTGTGATACCAACACCTATGACGGGTGTTTTGATCAACTTCCCACAAAAAACCGAAACACATTGACTTCATTATGAGAATTATTCTTAAAAAAACACTAGTTGTTGTTGTTCTGTTTTAAAAATATTTGAAGAAGTAAAAAGTCTGTAAGGGGAGGAAAGGTATAATGAGATGTCCTTCTTTACCCTAAACTATGTAGAATCTTAAGCCTGGTTTGTGCTATTCTGTTAATGTTGGTTTTCAGCTAGTGGGAGTACTGTTGTTTAAAATCTTAAGCAGTATGTTGTCCTGACTCCTAACTTAAATCCATTGTCTCTCATAGCTTGACGAAATAAAGGGGGGGTTATGTTGTAAAAGAAAACTACTAACTATATGTGCTAGTGTATTAACTCCCTATCACTACATGGAATAAATTCTGACTGGGAAAAATTCTTTGTATACACCCGAGAAGTCTCTGAGGGAATCCGGCTGCATGCATCCTGTCAGATTCTTCATGACCTTCTATTCACCATTAAACCATCATTTCCTTTGTTTTGTATCAGGTCTGCAGTTGAGAATAATGTAGGTTTCTTTTCTTTCTTGTTAGCCGCCCTGAAGAAGAGGTCTTGTACTGTTTTATGTTCCACATACAATTTTATATATAGTGCAAAACAGTCCGTGCATGAAGGATACATTAATCTAAACCTTCATGACTCTTTATAACAGGTGTGTATATACTTAACATACTGGTGCTGGTAGAGCAGAGTGATAAAAAAGGTGCCCAGGGATTGCTTCTTCTGTTTTGTTAGCAATTGACCTGATTGTTTTATTTTGAGACAATACCAAAATGGTTCTCTGGATTTAACATGTCTTTCCATATAATACCCTGTATTTTATGTATTCAGCTGTACTCTTACAAGTATAAGAATATCTGTATGTATTACATTTGTGTGTATTATATAGTTGTAAACCTAAACCATATTATTATGGCTTTTAATGAGAAAGTGAAGAATGTCCTAAAATGAACTCTCTAAAAATATACAGAAAGAAACAACTAAACAAATGAGTAAATAGATTTGGTAGCTGTTTTTCCAAGGTTATGTAGTTCAGTAAGAAACTGAAGAAAGCGTAAATAATTTAAGTCTTATTTTCGTGGTTTTGTATAATGGAATCCAGTAACCAAAGACCTCTGTAAAGCCTGCTGGGATTGATGGGCAAAGATCCATGTTTTCGTTACGAGACTTGTTCAAAGTCTTAAAGACACTGGAAAAAATTGCATGTGTTTCCTCTTTCTCCTTTGTTACCCACACCCACAATAGAACCTATAACAACTTTTAGCTTCAAAACCATCTAACATCTTGGTTATGCTGCGATGGCAACTTATGAACTTTTGCATTTTGATAAGTGATGTTACACAGCTGTGAATATCTAAAGTTGGACTTCTCAATGAACTATTTTCTTAAAATGTTGAAAACATTGTAGATTAAAATTAAATTATAATTTAATTAATAGCCTATGGCCAAAAATTGACCTAGAATATATTGTTGGAGAATGACCCTAAACGCTTTTTCCTTGCCATTCCTGCTCTTACAAGGTTTGAAACCACTTTTTTTCCCCCCCCTCAGTATTTTTTGTGATGTTGAGATGGAATGTATAATTGCATGCCACATTTCATTATAAATAATGATTGCCCATTTTAAATGGGAGCAGATGGGGAAGAACCGAGGAATAAATTGTATTTTGTCAAGTAGAGAGCTACTTCTATCAAGTAGAAGCCTTACTGCTAAAAAAAATGCAGCTGCAATCTCTGAACTATATTTTGGTACCATGTTTCCCCATACAAGAAGTACTTCCTCGTCTTTACAGCTTGTGAACTTTCATTACCTTCTTCCTACCTTTTCCACGCCCAATTCCATCTTGACAGGACAACTCACTGTCTTCTGCCCAGTCTCTTGACTGTATCCCTGTGTGTCTAGGGAGGTAGTCCTGGTTGACTGAAAGGCTTAAACCTGACCCATGCTTCAGTCCAGTGGTGAGCAACAGAGGATTCGTCTAGAAGCGAGCAGTAACATAAACTCAGTTTTCTGTTACACCGCCTCCTGAGAAGGAAAAAAACCACTATTGCAGCTGTTTCCTTGAACCCTGTTGGTCTTTTTGAACTTTGTTGCAGGAAAGGGCTGGGCACAGAGATCAAGAGGGCCTATTAGATAAGTAAATAGAAATTAAAATGCAGATTAGAATTTATGCATAATAACAGAAAGGGTATTCAGACAAGCATTGTAAATTGTCAAGTGCTAATCCTACTGTGTTATATCCAACACTTTGAAAATGTCCACCCAGCTTGCATATGCAATACCATCATCTCTTTGATAGGATTGTCATCATAGTTTCAAAAGAAACCATCCATTTGGAGTGTCCTAATTTTATGTTTTCTTTTGGGCTTTTCCAAAGGGAAAGGATTATTACAATTTGGCAAACACATGCTTTCTGAGAATTAAGGTATTCTAAGATATTCTTAAGATGCGTCTAAAAACTATCTGTAGGCTTGGATTAAAGTACTAGTATCATCTAAAGAGTTGTCATGAACATTACTTGCTTTTTGTTGCTGTGTGCATGTGTGTGCATACCAATATGTGTGCATATTGGTATTTTGATTCTAATGATAATGAGATATTGATGAGGAAACAACTGCAGAAGATTTGTCTGAGGTTTCATTATTTAACATTAATTTTTTATTTGTTATTTGTTCTTAGAAGTTGGGCATAGCAGTATGTGGATTTCAACTGATGCTGCAACATCTGTTCTTGAGCCTCTAAAAGTGGTATGGGCCAAATGCAGTGGATATCCCTCCTACCCAGCTCTGGTAAGTACAGAGCTTCCCGTCAGTACACTAGTGATACTGTTTCTGGTCTGACGATATTGGTGCGTCAACTTAAGGCAACTGATAAATTCCCATTCAGGTTGAATAAAGGTGGATTATTCTGCCCACTTTACCATGCATACAGTTTGTAAAATTATTGCAATACCAGATGTTTAGTCAACAACCTCAACTACCCTCCCTATCTTTTGAGATGTGCAATACCTGTCTCAGTAGTCTTTGTTTCTGCAATATATATATTATTGTTTAAGGATCAACTGAATAAGCATTTTACAGACATCTTGTTAGTGTTGGAACAATAAAATATTTTTCTGCTGCAAAATAAATACAAAAATACTCTAATTCTGCAGTTCATTCAAGAAACAAAAAACTTGTTAGAGTCAGAATAAATTTCATGATTGTATCCCATTGTGAATGATGTACTGGAAACTCTTATGCCCATGTTAATTTAGGAGAAATACATACAGTTATACTTAAATCAAAGCTTGCAGGGAAAATGTTGTTGATAAAGTGTTTGGCTTCAGGCATTTGGGGTTATATAAACAGTTCATACACTACGGCTTGATTTATGTAATAGACTGGACAATCATGACTGTTTAAATGTATGTGCACTGGGGGAGACCAGGAAACGTAATCGTGCAGAGTCAGGTTAAAACCTTTAGAGGTGAGATTCAGAGCGCTTGAGTTTAAAGTACCCTCAGTGGGTGACCCGAACAGTCTTGGGTCAGATGCTGAAAAACTAATACTTCAGTGTTAGATTTAAGCTGATCATGACCAAAGGGTTCCACTGCTGCCCAGTCCTTTATGTCAGCACTGGTGTTTCTCTAGGTGTGTGATGACTTGATTGAGGAATTAAACCTCAGTCAAGAGAAGAAGCTTCTTCTCCTGATTCCTACAAACTCCCCAGCGTTAGCTTTCTGTTGATTTAGTTGCCGTAATCAGTTTACTGTGAATTAGGATTGGTGCCAGTGTGGATGCTAGAAAAACAACAGGAGTCTGTAGGATAGGAGATGGCTGGAACAGGCATGGAGTAACATAATGCCTCTTTGGTGGAAGCTGAACACTTGATAATGCTGTGATCTGCCTACAAAGGAGTTTTTCCATCAGCCTGATTAGGTTAATTTGAGCAGCATCTTCCTCCCTCCCCTAACCTGTTTTTAGAAAGAATTTGTGACTGTAACTGCATGTTTTGCTGAAAATTGAGTCATTAAATCAGGTATGCAAGATATTTGGGTTGTTCTTTTTCTCTTTGGGTTTTTGTGCTTGTTTAGAGGGTGTTGTGCTTCAGATTTTGAGTGTGGGGCTTGTATTTTGCAGAAGCAAATATACCTTAATATAGGTTGTTTCTTTAAAGTATCTGAAATTCAAAACCCAAAAATTAGGGCCAGTTATGACTAGTTGCTTTTAGAAATCCTGGTTCAGCTTTCTCATTCTGAAACCTGCTTGTCAGTTTGCAAAGTTGTAATAAGTGAAATACAAACGTGACTTAAAGAAAAACTGATACGGGTGGAAAAAATACTCTAGAGGAAGTTTTTTCAGTTCAGTTTACCACCATGCCTCCACTCTCCCTATCTACCTTATGTCAAGAAGTTATGTGTGTAACACAAAGCCCATTTTTACACAGTGGCTGTTTAGTTTGATTCTTTTCCCATTATCACCTTAAATCATGTAGTTTTGAAAATCAGGAACTGTCCTTTCTTCTCTCTTACAGATTATTGACCCTAAGATGCCTCGTGTTGCTGGTCATCACAACGGTGTTACTATACCAGTGCCACCTCTGGACGTACTGAAAATTGGAGAACAAATGCAGACCAAATCAGATGAGAAGCTATTCTTAGTACTATTTTTTGACAATAAAAGAAGTTGGTATGTTATTAAAATGTATTGTTTGATGCAGTGACATAAAATTTTAAAAGCCTATACCTTTAATCTAAAAGAAAATCGATACATTATCCTTCCATTGATATCTTTCCTTTGGAAGTATCAACTGTAATGTTAAAATTTCATATTTAAGTCTGTCCTTGGACCAAGGCATATCATCACTGAAAGATACTTTTTTATGGTCGGTTTGGAAGAAAATAGTGGAAGTTGTTACCTAGGGTTTGGGTTTGATTTACAAGCTGGTTTCATTTATTGACCTGATAAATTTACTTCTTTGGCTAAACAGATTTTTTTAAAAGGTAATAGTCTTCAGTATTTATCTGTATCAGCCTTCATCATTGCTTTCCAAATGACCACACTCCCCCCTCCCCCGCCCCCCGGTCTGCTCAACTGAGTTTTATTTATATTTTTAACCTCCCTAGTTACATGCTTTATTACCATGCTCATTTTGAAGTTTTTAGCCCTTCCAAAATTTTTTAAGGGGACCTTTTTTTCCATTTCTTCAGTACCAGCATTAGGCTGTGTGGAGCCTGAAGAGAAAATTCACACAAGAAAACTTTCTTTTCTTGCTCCACTAGCTCTTTTTAAAATTATTTTTAGTGGTTGGTTTTTGTTTGTGTTTGGTTTTGGGTGTTTGGTGTTTTATGTTCATTGGGATTTTTTTTGGTGTATTTTTGTTTGTTTGGGGTTTGGGGTTTTTTTTTCCCCCCCCAGATATGGAAGCTCTTCATCTACCTCTCTTTCTTCCTTTCATCAAGTTATATATTTCTTTCCTGTGTTCTTAATCCGTCTCCTCTCTGGGTTTCCACACAGGTCAAGCTAGCTTTAAATCTTTTTATACTCAGTTTTACTCTTGAATTTGCTTACGCTTCTAGATATAATTTTCCTTTTTAGCTGATTAAATGTGATGTTTAGAAATGCTGTCGTTCTCTTTACTCTCTCTGTCCCAGTACACTATCACCTAAATAACTTCTGGCCTGAAATTTAGAAGTGGTGTTTGCTTTTCTGTCCCCATAGATCCTTTGGCATAATCACGATTATTTGGCTTGCTCTCTGTTCTTTGATCCTTTTCTTAATTAATTGGTACTTCTTCATGATCTTCTGTGTTCAGTTGTGCAGGATTCCATGATTCCTGCATTCTTCTGCCTTTGTTCATGGAGAACATCCAGATTTAAACATATTCAGTACTCTGTTTCTCTTTTTTTCTCTCATTATTATCACAAGTGTAAAGCATACTCTCTCTAGCCGCTTTCTTAATTGCTGTGATTGTGTCTTGATCGTGGGAGTCCTCTGCAGCTGAAACATTTCTGATTCATTGCCACATGCAGATGCAAAGCTCTCTCTAATGGATACTATGCACAGATGGACAGGAAAGGCTAAATATTTTTGCAGCCCTTTTCCCTACCTCCTCCACCCCCAACTTTTTTTTTTTTTTGTAATGGTTCTTTTATCCTGATCATTTTGGCCGTTTTGGCACTCATCTCTCTAAATCACTTTCGTCTCTTTTACTCCTGAACCCATGGATTTTCATTCACTTGCAGGGGTATGTGTCCTCTTCAGTCTGTGATACCAGCTTCTTTCACCTATGGATTACCTTTTCAAATTGTCACATTGTTTCTCCTCCTTCACCACTTGCATCTGGAGGACTTGGCAAGCTTTCTGTTAAAAATACCTTCTTAAAACTTCCCTCTGATCTGTATTAAAACTGATAACGGTTAGACTGCTCTTTATCATGCTGGTCACTGATGTTATTCTTTACTGTTCTGTCTGCATCCTTTTACTGACTCTACATTTTTTTGGTTTCAGCGTGTGTGCTCAGTACAATGGGGTGGTAGTTTAGAGTGCTTTAATGAAAAATGTTTCAAGAGACAATTTTATTCAGTTAAAAAAAATCTTTGAAGAAAATGTTTCATGTCATACTTTACTGTCTGATTTGCCATTGGTTTAGTTCCAAATGGACTCCCAAACTGAAGTTTTTAAACAGAAGCATGGCTTCTGCCATTTGTAGCGTTGGCACTGCAGACTACAGTGACTTAGTTTAATAGATATTCATTAGTTTACCTAATTTTTGTTTTCCTTAATACCTGTAACTTAAGAAAAGAGGCTTAAGATAAACATTTACGGAAAAGAAGTAAATTTACTTTATACTTTTTAAATTAAATATTTAGAAGGCTTTTCCTTTAACTAGAAAAATGGGGTGTAGAGCTTTTTTTTATTATCACTCCTAAGTGACCAGCAATTGATATTCATGGAGCTTAAAACAGAAGAGTACGTACTCTGAATACAGAATTAGTGGGATCTCATACTGCAGCATAAAAGCATACTAAGCAGAACTTATAAAGCTGAGATGTCTTAAATGTAAGGTAAAAATTCATCCTCTGCAAATTCCTTGGAAATGAAAGAATGAAGAGAAACTACTGTGTCAAGTGAATCTTGAGTCCCATTCATTGTCAGTTGCTGCTGCCTATTCTTAAACTAAACTGCATCAGTTTAGTTTAGTTCATGCTACATTTTTCCAGTTGATACTTAATATCAATTATTGAGTTAGAATCGTTAAATTGGAAAGTATTCTTTGTTTTGTGGAATAGACTTTCCTAATATTTCATGTTCTTGAAGTATTTAAGGCAGGTATGTACTATCTTAAAAGGAATTTTATCACTTCATTTAAGATAGTAAATCTGATCTGCGCTATGAGAAACACAGTATAGCAACCCTGACATTTGTGGACAAACTTCTTGATTTTATTGTATATTTAACATACTTATTTTACCCTTTGTTACAGGCAGTGGCTTCCTAAATCCAAAATGGTTCCCCTTGGGATAGACGAGACCATAGACAAGTTAAAAATGATGGAAGGCCGTAACTCAAGCATACGAAAAGCAGTAAGAATTGCTTTTGATCGTGCTATGAATCACCTGAGTAGAGTCCATGGAGAACCAGTCAGTGACTTCAGTGATATTGACTAACAGAGATTCTACCAAGGCATGAAAAATACCACACAGACTTGAACTCTACTAATGAACCTCTTTGTCTAAAAGAATGTATTGAAGATACAACCCCTTACGTGTTGATTCAGTGGCTGAGTTCTGCAAACTTGAAATAGTCAAGCAATTCTTCTAAATCACCATTGCCATATTGATTGATGATTTTATCGTGTTGTAGTTTGGAGGATTTTCCACTAAACCTGTTGAAATGTCTTGTTCATAGTGTTCATAGTTGTACATAAATGTATATTCAACACTTAACTTATTCTGATTTTAGAAGTAGCTCTTTAATTCCTTTTGTAATTTTGCTGGGGAGGGAGTTGTTTTTTGTTTCCATGCGTTTTGCTGGTTTTTTTTTTTTTCTTTCTGCAGTTAAGTTACCTAAGCACCGTCTTCCAGCTTAAGGTGTTTAGTGGATCTTTAAGCCTAATATCAAAATGGCATCAAATATATATTTGCCTAAATCATAGACAATATGGTGCTGCTTGTATCATTTCTTCCTTGGTCTGTAGCTTCTGAAGAAGACTTCTGAATGTTTGTGTAAATCGTTGCTCTTTCACAAAGTACCACGTATTTAAGATTGATGTAAATTTACAATTACAAATATGTATTTTAAGAAAGGAAGTTGCATTATTTTGGAGGGTACTTTGTGAGAAAGACATCAAGAAAAAAATTATACTATGTACATCACTTGCAAATCACCAAAAACACTCCATTGTTGCCCAAAACAACTTAAGATTGTTTTTGTTTTAAACAAACCTGGCTTAAAGCCTGCAAGCACATTATTTCTTTCAAAACCATATCCCATTTATCTCCCGTTGGTTTAATTTTGTTGATATTTGTGCCTCCCTGTGTTTTATTTATTGTAGAAAATGTATTAATTTGCTTTATAATGAAAAATAAAATTGACAAATATATTGATATGCATTTTTATACAGGCACATGAGAAGACAACTTGCTTTGGGAGAAAAATGTATTGGAAATTGTATAAAATAACTTGATGGTTTGTGTGTAATTTGATTTTTTTGTAACTTGTAATCTTTTGTTTCCAATGAGGGGATTTATGTAACTTTTAATTTAGAACACTTTGGTAGCAATAGAAACTTTGGATACATTTTTGTATGGTACATGTGATGTATATAGAATTAGTACTTTATTTTTATTTTTAAGAAGTAAAGCATTATGTTTGGGCAGGGGGAAGAAGGAGGGTGGGTTTCCAGAACTGCATTTTTATATTAAAAAGAAAAAAAATAAAGTCAAGATATTGATTGTTGTAGCTACTTTATTCCTACCTTCACTGAGATACTGAATTTGTAACAATGAAAATGGCAAGGTATGTTTGCAATGTGATTTATAATGACTCCATTATTTATAAATGCACTGTGTTTGAACTCTTTTGCAGTGATATCTTAAATACTGTACCAAGTTATATAATATGAAACACCAAATAATGCATATGAATGCACGAAGTATTTATGCCCAGCTTTTTTATAAAGGATTAGCAAATACAGCAAAACCGATACTTTTTAAATCTTTTTTTAAAACTTCATTGAATAGCATACTTCATTGTTAAACCTGCTTGAATCTTTATTTTAAAGGGACAATTACTTTTTAAATAGTTTTTAATGTTTTTATTCTCTATTGTTTGTAATACCCCCTTAGAAGCTTGAAATAAAATTTCTTTCTCAACTGTTAATTTTGTCCTGAATTTAGCCCCTGAGATTTTGCTGTAGTGCCCATTTTCTTACTCCATGGCTGAGCAGTTACAGAAGTGCTAGTTCAAGAACCTGGTTGTTTTCTTGCTGTGGCATGCAGTGTCATCCTTAACGAGCCCTCTGCATGGTAGGTGTTACAGTTACACTCCACTAGCTGAGACCAGTTGCCTGTAATAGACTCTACTAATTACAAAGATCAGTTGGATAAATGTCACAAATGATCAAGCAAATAGTTTTCTCAGTCTTGACAATAAACACAGCTTTAGGGGGAGTGGTGGTGGCAGGTATCCTGTAAGGGCTGTCCCTGAGGTGCACTGCCGCGATAGAAACGGCAGCCACATCGGGCAGAAAAGCAAAATGAAAGTTTGGTTGGTTTGCCTCAAATACAACTTCTGTGTAATGATTTGAAGGATCGGCCATGCAACCGTGCCCGTCTTTGAAGGGAGGGGAGCTTAATTTGTGCAATATTGAGACAGCAGAACTATTAGCAGAACAGTTCTATTAGGATTGTCCATCTGTTAGACTGTCTAGCCTTCAAAAAAAATAGCCTGCATCAGATTGTATTTCAGACTTGTTTCACCAAACATACTCAAATTTGGTGTGTGTGGAACGGTAATGATTCACAGCCTCCTTCTGGCAAGCAGAGAAAATGTGGTTTTTTGATCCGTCAGGCCTTGGAAAGCTGAAATCTCAATTACAGTGGGAGCAGGAAGATGATAATTTGGTACTTGTATGATAAGAATTTTGATATCTGTAAAGTTTGAAGTCCCAGTTAAAAAAAAAAGTGTACTCACAGTTGTAAAACGATTCAGTAGAAGGCTTACCAAGTTCTCACCTGCTTCTGATGGTAGCAACATATTGTTTCTGAAAACAAAAGCAGAGCATTAGTTTCATTATTCTGTCACAAATTGCTTAATTGCATCTTCAGTGAACGCTTTACTTAGAATTTTGCTCAGACTTCCAAGTTTCATTTTCTGGCTTTTATCTTCAGAGACAGCTCCATCGGTTCTTGGAGAAGGTAAATTTGCTGCCTCGCTCTTACAGGTGTCTGTACGCACTTAGGAGAATTCCGAGCTGGAAAGCTTTACTGATGAAAAGAGGCCTGTTAAGCCTGCTAACGAATGACACCGCGTGTTCTTGTTTTCCTTCTGACGTGTGTGATGGAAACTGTCCCAGGAACTGATCCCAGATGCTGTCTGAGAGGAGGCTGCAGCACCGGCCGCGGCTGTTACCATGCTCTCTTGTGCCGAAGTTGAGTACCATCCAGTGGCTCTTCGTACTGCGTTAAACTCTAAAAAATAATTTCTCTGGCTTATCAGTCTTCAGAATGACTTGTGTGTTTTTAAGGGATTTCATACCTATTTAGTAAAGGAAGTCCCAGCTCCAAAACAGCTTTATTTCCAAATTCTAGGGCCTACCCAAGTACAGTGGTCAGATGAATACGTGCATATCGGAATGTGCTTCACTACATTTTAGACCAAGTTCTTCTACGACACCATTAATAACTAACAAAATCATAGAGTGAAAATTAGTGTTTTAGTGGAGGGGAAAAAAGAGCAACGCCCCATCAGTCTTACTGATTTCCTGGGGAGTGTTACAGTAGTGAATACAGGGTGCGGACTACTGCATTCTGGTGTGATCATTTCCTGCTAATAAAGTGTGAGAATCCTGGATCAGAAGGTGAAACTAAGTTAAAATTTGTCTTGTCTTTTCTTAAAATGTGAGAAATAATATAAATATTTAGGGGGAAAAATGTGGATAGAGAATGACTTTTTCTAAAAAACTGTTACGAAACTTAGTGATTTTTTTTTGAATGTTGATTGTGATTTCGTATTTTTTACACTAGAGGGAGCAATACACACAGACCATCAACACAAAAATCGGTATTTTCTTTTCAAAATGCTGCTATTAAAACTTTTTGCTGGTAAACAGTCTTTTTCTGCTTCTCGTATTTGTAGCCCGTCAAAATTGGCTTTCTCTGACATTCTTGCACGTGGGCTGTTTTAGCAATGCTCATTTTTAAGTGTAGAGCTAGTGCAAAGAACAACTCTGCATTTTCTGGCTTACTTTGTGCCTAATTGCTAGCGAGAGGCGCGTTACTTTTTACACTGTTTTATTTAGCTGTTGATTTTCCTTTCACAGCTGTGCTGCTACGGGCGCGTTCTGTAGCGTTATAAACAGCAAGTCACTCAGGGCCACTTGCCGCCAGTAGCGCCGCGCAAGTCAGACACGCAGAAATCGCCAACCAAAATACTCAGGTTTGGAGGTGAAAGTGTGAGATGAGATGACTGCTCCGTCCTGCCCACTGGCGAAGGAAGGTTGTCTTGAGGAGATTCACAAGGAAATTAAAAAAACTTAGCTCTGACATGTGAATGTGTGGGTAAAGGTTGTTATCTGTATAAGAAAAATACTTTTTTTTTTTTGATATCTGGGTCTGTAACACAAATGCAGACGTGAAATATAAATAGAGGAAGCATTCTACTTAACACCCTTCAGTTATCTTGTATGACATCATTATTATGAGTTATCTATTTTAACAGTTCTTCCTTGCAAGATTTATTTCCTCGAAAACTTCTCTTATAAGGTAGAAAAAGAGTAAATTCAAGCTAATGAAAGTTTATGAAGTTGAAAACATTCTTTTGGAATACCATGAAATTGATAAATAAGGGTTTTTTAAGCTTTTTTGGAAATTGGTATTTGATGGGAGGGGGCTGTACATTTGCGTTTATCTGCCTACTTTATTCAGCTTGCTTTCATTGCCGCTGCGCAGAAACTGCTATCAAATCTCTGCTGGTTGGGGAGGAAAATGCGAGATCTCAGCAGCTGTACTTCAAGGTTATTCGAGACCCTTTTAGATGGTTTCTTTACTGTTAAAAATCTAACACTGCAGTAACTACAGTTACCCCCTTCTATCTTCTGCTAGTAGTACATGGAGAGAGGGGACAGAATAAGGAAAAGTTAACTTTGTGACTTTTAATTATTCTTTAAAATTTTAAAATTAACCCTAGTGTGATCACATCTCTTAGAAAACAATCCTCTGGTCAAACTGCTGCTTTGCTGCCGCTGTTGGTTTGTTTTCACAGTTCCTCCCAATTCAGCTGGTTTTTTTGTTCATCTGTTTTGATGTCTCCGCTGCAACAAGTCAGCTCTGCCGGCAAGCACTGCCAGCGGAACAGGCAAGTCGCTCTTCCTGGACTAACGTCTGGATCTACAGAGGTCTGTGGTAATGTACTTTCCATGTCCAGTCCTTGCTTGCTCCTCTTTGTACAATGCGCCTAAGTATTAATACTACTTTTCCCTTTTCCCAGATTCATCTGCATTTTAGCACATTTTCAGTCTTACTTAGGCCATCTTGAGGTATTCTCCACTGTGAACCCAAGGGGGGACCTAACTGAATTCTGTTCAACTTCCCTGGCAACAGCCCAAAATAACAAAAACTTAGTTTAGCCTAAGATGGGCTCAGAGAGCTCCACGTCTTCCTCGTCTATGTTCCGTTATCATGTCCTTCACTCATCCATACTTGGCTGTATGAGGATGGGAATTTGCACGTTTTTATAACGTAAAACAAAACAGAAAAAGCTTATCTAAATAAATGAAGGATATAAGGAGGGCAAAAGAAATTCTATGCCTGCTATTTTAATGGGAAAGCAGGGTTGCTAATAGATGATGCAGAGATGATAAAGGATTGCAGTTGTTTTGACTGATTTCTTTGCTTCATTCTTCACAGAGTTGTTCTAAGATTATGACAGTTCATTTTTTTCATACTCCTAGTCCTTGATAAAAAGAAACTGAGAATATTCGTTGGACTAATTATTCTTTAGGGTTGTAGGAGCTTGATACTCTGCTCGAGTAGACAGGGAACTACAGGAAGAAGATTAGAGCAATTTTTGTCAGTAAGTCAATGGGGAACTATAGGAAAAACATGAGCAGCATTCCTCATGAGTTCATGAAGGACTTTGGGGCCTTCTAAAGAAGTGGAGGGGTGCTGAAATAGTGTCTTTGTTTTAAAAAGGGGGCTCTGAAGCATTGTCCACCAGTCTTGCTAAAGATAAAGCCTCTGCAAGGACATGGTGACAATGGTGGCTGGGTTTTAGGTGGAGAGGTAATAGTAGAGAGAGGGCAACAGTATTTTCCTACTTTCCCAGTTAGAAAGGTACAAATTATGTGGATTTATAACCAGTTAGGATATGGAGAACTTAATTAATTTTTAGTTAACTTTGAAATATTTATTCCTTGAGTAGGACAGGATAATGGTCCTAGTGGCAGATAAAAGGGAGAGGTAACTGTTGGAATTACTTTTGATCTCACCAATGCTTTTGATGTTCTTCATCATATTTTCTTAGGCAAACAAGAAAAGCATCACCTAGAACAAGCAGCTTTTTGAAAAACTGCAGCAGTTCATAAAGTAATTGTCAATGTTTTGATGTGAAACTGGGGGAGCATTTTCAATAGTTTCCCTTTTGCTTCTGCACATTAGTGAATAGTATTTAATGCTTTCTTCCTAAATAGCACTGAAAAACTCTTAAATGCTAGTCCAGACTTTTTTTTGTGTTTGTGTATCTACATCTATGTTTTGTATGAATTTTAGTTTGCTTTAGTAGTTCTTTGGTGCATAGTTTGCTTCCTACTTGGTGTTACTTTTCCATCTATGATATGTGTGTCCCAGAACTAGACTGACATGTAGACTTCACTGAACTAGCCATAAAATGTGGTGCTTGAATACCAGTAGTGTTTTGCCCCCAGCACAGGGGGAACTTGGAATTAAAGAGATGTTATTTATCCAAAGCAGGACAAGATGATGCATTTGGGCAGAAGTTCCTTTAGAAATTTAAATTAAGACTTGTATTAAAGGTGTATTCCCTCCACTCCTTTAAGTGGAAATAGCTGTCTGTGCACAAGGAAAATTACTCTTACAAGACAAACAGAAAGCAAGTAAAAGCTCAGTCAGGTTGTACATGAACTTTACTGGCAATCTAAATTTTATGCCTTTTCTGTAACTTCCATTATTTATGATTGTGAAACTGAATAGTACTTAATTTATACATTTTAAAAGAAAAGAGAAATTGAAATTACTCTTCTGCACTTCTGCCAGACGATGATCATGGGAAGAATGTATACAAGGTGCTGGTAATATGCTGATGAACCATGAAGATCAATTTTTTCAGATCAACTTCGTCAAATAATATGAACAAGCTAATCCGATTTGCTGCATCATTGTCTGCTTCTTTCGACAGATGTTTATTTCTTCTGAAGATGTCTAATACAGTACTTGTCAACAGGTGTTTCCAGCTGAGAAAAATATGGGTCTTGGTTGCATTGTTGATTATATTAGAAAATAGTCCTAACTTGTAATCAAAATGTTACTCTAAAAGGGGATTTCAGCAGTGTAGAAAGAAGGCTTTTTGTAGTGTCTGACTGGAAGAAGAAATGTACATATACATTTTGTGTTATATTCTTGAAACTCACAAGTTGGCATATTTTTGTCCTGAGTTCCCATTACTCCCTTTTCAATCAAAGTTCGTTAAACTGACTTACTTTATGCTATGAGAGCTCTTAAAATTCCTGTGTTGGAGTGTGATTTATTACTAGTTATTTATTTTTAATACTTCAACTGCCATAAAAGTGAAGTGTATGTAAATAAATTATAGTCTTAGTCTTTAATAGGTAATAAGATGTTTATAGTTCTTGGTAATAAGTAGAATTGAGCAGGCCTGTGCATGGCTTCCTGTGCGTGATATGTTTCACCCTGTCATGGTTTTAGCTGGGATAGAGTTAATTTTCTTCACTGCAGCTGGCATAGTGCTGTGCTTTGGACTTAGTATGAAAACAATGTTGATAACACACAGATGTTTTGGTTGTTGCTGGGTAGTGCTTGTACTAGTCAAGGACTTTTCTAGCTTCCCATGCTCTGCCGGGTGCACAAGAAGCTGGGAGGGGAGGAGGCACAGCCAAGACAGCAGATTCAAACTGGCCAAAGGGATACTCCGTATCATGTAACATCATGCCCAGTATGTTACCAGGGAGGGGCTGGCCGGGGGAGGGGGGCAGCAATCGCAGCTCAGGGATGGGCAGCATCGGTTGGCGGGTGGTGAGCGGTTGTATCGTTTGTGTTTCTGTTTTTTTCCCTTTTTACCTTTTCCTGTTTATTATATTGTCATTATTGTTATTATAATAATCATTATTATTATAATTATTATTTTTATTGTAATTATTAAACTGTTCTTATCTCAACCCAGAAGTTTTTTTTTGCTTTTGCTCTTCCGATTCTCTCCCCCATCCCACAGGGGTGGGGGGAGTGACTGAGTGGCTGTGTGGTGTTTAGTTGCTGTCTGGGGCTGAACCACGATACACCCAAATTCTTTGGTGGTTGTTTTGGGGAAAAGAGCAATACTTTCATCCAAGAGACCACATAAAGGCATCTCTTAAGTGAACCCGTCCCAGACTTCTCCATTGTTCTTAAACATTCTCAGATCTTACTCACCCGGCAAATTAATCTGGGTCAGAGTATGCTCCTTCTCAAAATCTTCTAAGTATAATGTTATATTTCATAGCTCTAGCTTGTTGACAGAGAGCATTGTTGAGCCTTCACCCCTTTTCATTTTGTATTCCACCATACATACTTTGAGTGTTACAAAGGCTTTTTTACAATCTTTTCCTGACCATCAGATTTACAAATCATGCCCATGATAACTGCTATTCAATCCACTTTCCTGACTGTGAAAAGTGAGAAATGTAAAGTAAGGAAGGGTAGATCTGAGGCACCAAGTACTGACCTTTCACTTTTGGCCTTTGACACAGGGTAGATCTGGCAGTTAAGGATGGACCTCTGTAAACTGGATTTAAATTCGTGGATGGTGCACATTACTGTGCACAAGATTAGTCCTTTTTCTTGGAGCTGGGGTAGTTGACTGTGAGGGGTTTGGGTGTGATAAATGGAGGATTGTGTTGAACTGCTAAAAACATGGTAGGTGCTTCTGATGTCACAGAATCACAGTGTGGTTGACGTTGGAAGGGACCTCTGGAGGACATCTGGTCCAGCCCCAGTGCTCAAGCAGGGTCACCTGCAGCCAGTTGCTCAGGCCTGTGTCCAGATGGCTTTTTAATATCTCCAAGGGTGGAGACTCCACAACCTCGCTGGGCAGCCTGTGCCAGTGGTCAGTCACCCTCACATTTAAAATAAAAAAATAAATTGTTTTCTGATGTTCAAGCAGAACCTCCTGTGTTTCTGTTTGTGTCCGTTGCCTCTGATCCTGTTGCTGGGCACCACGGAAAAGAGCCTGGCTCCGTCATCTTTGCACCCTCCCTTCAAGTACGAATATATACTGATAAGGTCCCCCTGAGCTTTCTCTTCTCCAGGCTGAACAGCCCCAGCTCTCCCAGGCTTTCTTCATAGGAGGAGTGCTGCGGTCCCTTAATCACCCTGACGGCCTTTCATTGAACTTTCTCTGGTACGTCAGTGGCTCTCTTGTCATGGGGAGCCCAGAACTGGACACACTACTCCAGGTGTGGCCTCACCAGTGCTGAGTGGAGGGGGAGGATCACCCCACCACAGCCTGCTGGCAACACTTTGACTAATGCAGCCCAGGACACCGCTAGCCTTCCTGAAGATCATCTCATTTTTCAGTGTGCAGAGTTCATAAAGGTTTTGTAACACTTTAAATTAGTTTAAATTATAAGGCACCTTGGAGGGGATAGGAAGTTGTGAAGAAACTAATCATGTCTTTTATTCTTTTCTTAGGACTCATTTAAAAAATTTTTTAAAGATCATGATGGTCTTCCTAAAGTGCTGCTTCTTAAGCACATTTCTATGAAAATAATTAAGACAGGTAATATCATTTAATGTTTTAAAACAAACATCACTTAAAAAGACAAAAAAAAAAAGCCAGCTGTATTTACTACAAGTTTTCCTTTTACAATAATTCTGATTTTTAATGCTACCATCAAAATCTTTTCTTCCTCAACTGTTTCTCTTTCACTGAAAATGAGTATTATAACAGCAAACCAATACATGTTAGGAAGCATGAAAATGGAGAAAATAACAAGACGTTACACAGAAGAGAGTAGATGTCCTGGGGTTTGGACAATCCCTGTCAAGGTGCCCTGTGCAGCAGTGTTTCCCCTCTGTGATTCGTGCGGTGGACAAAGAAAGAGAAGATTTCTGCAATGGATTTGACGTGACCATTGAAGCAGTAGGGTAGAGGCAACTGGGCATTAAAATTTCAACAAAAAAAGATAGCTTAATAATTTTGTGACAGGAACTATGCAACTCAATTGTTGCAGTAACAGGTGATTGTCCTTGATGGCCCAGAAGGTGTCTTCAATGCTGTGTTGCTACTTCCTTACTGTTAAGCTGCCCCATGACATGTAGATATGATTAATTTTTCGCTTCCTAGCTAATTTTCATAAGTAATTCTACTATGAATGACTTTTTGCCTTCTCCCCCAATTCGTATGTTAAAATAAAGCCAGAATAAGTCATCAGAATTAATAGTTCCCAAAATTAAAAAGGCAAACATGCTGCATTTTTTCCCTCCTTTTTGTTTATTTAGTCTCACATTCTGCTTATTAATTAATTGATAATATTTTGCATGCTTCAGGGTGGTTGCAGTGGTGTTTATACAAGGCATATCATTAAGAGGTATAAAAGCTCTGGTTGATTAAAGATAATAGTATTTCAAGTAAATAAGAATTTATAAACCAATATTGTGGGTTTTTCTGTTTTCCAGGATATCTTCTGGAATGGAGTGAAGAACACTTCTCATCAAAATAAGCAGTAAGAGAGAACTGTTAGTACTTAGAGATGTTACTGAATTATTTGATTTATCAGAGACTATATCAGTCAGAAAATAAAGAAAAGGGAAATAAAACTGAATTTGTCAAACAACAGTAAAAGAGTTGTTATTCAATCAAGTCCTAATTTCTAGGCACAGAACAGGAGGCTGAATAGAAAATGAGGGCAGAGTTCTCAATTTAAAGTCAGAATAAAAATAAACAAGGTCAAAGACAATAGCAGCAGCAGATAGTCGCATGACACCTCTTCCAGAGCCTTGCATGCCAGGGACCCTGCTCATGCTGCTGTCTTGTTATTGCAATTGCTCAAAGTGTCTATCAAATCTCCCATGCTTCATATAAGCTACTTGCATAAAAATAAACCATTAGCATTTTAACACCTCAGCAATAAAAAGTTTTGGCTTTGAAAACTCTGGTCTTGTTTCATATTTAACATTCAATATTTTCATTAATCTTAGTTAGTGTGACACTATCTTCTATGTCCAAGGTTACTAGAGTTGACAGTGATGTATTCCATCAGTCCTAGGGTTAGGTGTAGTTAATGAACTACACAGGTCTTTTTTATTACCTGTCTTTCTAAAATTAGTTTTGGGAACAGTCTGAAGTTTGTATTAGCTCTTGTATTCAACTGTCTCTCTAATGTTAGCCATATGTGTACAACTACCAGCTAAAGAACAAACAGCCTTGGAAAGTCAAAAAAAAAGAGATACACAGCTGAATACGAGCCTGCTTAGCCGTCGTGTCCGCAGTAAAAGAACATGTGAAATCTTGCAGTCGATGTTAGTCTACTCAAGCACACCTAATCTAATTACCACTATCTTTTCTGATCTTCATGGGATCTGTTATAAAATGAAGCCGGAGACTATAAGCTTAGATGACCACTTACTGATTAATTTAAGTGTAAACAGGAGGGAAACCTTGGGTTTCTGATCTCTTGCTCGTGTTTGGTCTGGTATTGCAGCCAAGCCCCACGACCTTCTGGGGCTTGGCTGTAATTTAGATGTGACAGAAGAATGTAACAGGAAGTCTTATCTCTGGCTAGCAGATAAGGGAGTGAAGCAGAAATTCGGTGACTTGTCCAAGGCCACAGAGGAAGCCTGGGACAGAGCTAGAAATCAAACTGAGCACTTTTTTGCCTTAAATGACGGATTACGGCTTCTTTTTTAATCAGTTGGTAAATTTGGAACTTAATCACTAACTCAACAGCTCGGTCAATTTTGTTAGAAAAAGAAGTGTGATGGGCTGACTCCAGTCAGTGGCGAAGTACCTGCACAGCTGCTCAGTCACTCCCTGCTCCCAGTGGGATGGGGGACGACATAGGAAGAGCAGAGGTGAGAAAACTCATGGGTTGAGATACAGTCAGTTTAATGAGTGAATATGGAATATGCCTTTGGCCGGTTCAGGTCAGCAGTCTTGGCTGTGTCACCTCCAAGCCTCTGGCCGAGCCCCAGCCTACTCACTTGGAGGGACAGAGCAAAAACCAGGGAAGGCCTTGGCACTGTGCAAGCGCTACTCAGCAATAGACAAAACACTGGTGCATTACCAATGCTGTCTTAGTCACAAATCCAAAACACAACACAATACAGGCTGCTGTGAAGAAAGTTAACTCCATTCCAGCCAGACCCAGTACAAAAAGTTTGAGGTTTTTCAGTTTGGTTTCAGCTTGCATCAGCAGCAAAGGTCTTGTTATGATAAATTTTAAAATATATTTTTAAGGCAGAAGTCCTTTAACCTTTTTCCAGAATAGTCAATAGTGCTGTAGTCAGAGCAATCCGACGGGATATGGGAGACTCAGATTTATGGCCCTACTTTGAACTTGGCACAGGAACTTACCTGTGAATCCTCTGTGTACCATTTGCATCCTGTGGACACCGAACACCAACCATCTATCCTGTAAATAGGTAGCCTTCTAAAAAAGCCTTGTTGAAATGAATATGCTTCAAAAAAAAAAAAAAAAGAAAATTGCTACAAAAAATAGCTTAATACTTTTATCAGAAACTTTCTTATAATTATTTATGTCAGCCTCTTGTCCACCCCATGTATCTTGACCCTACCTAATCTCTACTCTGGTGCTGCAGATGTGAGGCACAATATAAAATGTTTTTTATAAAACAGATACCAATTGATCCTAGTCTATTTACTGCTATATTGACTGATGGTATTAGCTGTTCCCAGTATACAGTCTATACAGGTATGCCATGACGGGACTGAAATAAATAGAAGTTCTACCGTGCTTCCTGGGAATGCATTTGGGGACTACCAAAACTAATAATTCATGCATATAGTTAGAGTTTAAATTAATCTGTACTGTGTGAAAAGTTATGGGGTTTTGCCATTCTCTGCTGCTTCATTTAGAAACTGTATTTCCATTTCTTTACCTGCTGACTGAAATATGAATGTTTTAACTTTCTGCATAAGTCCATTTTATACTGCTAGATCTCTAGGCAGAAAGATGACAGGTTGTTAAGTATGATTCCTGAAGTGTATGTTAAAGTAGTAAAAAGAGAAAAAAAATTCCCTTATTTTGGAAAAGTGGAGGCACTGAGTATTAATCAAATAGTAGCATTAAATTAGCACAATGGTCTTTAAGGGATTTGAGTACTTCATCCTGATGGATGAGCTGCTTATTGAGTACAAATATATTACAAAGACATAAGAGTACTGTGGTAGGCATAATTTTTCTTGTGGAAAACTTCTCTCATTAAGACCAGCTTATTGTGAAAACACAGTAAAATTATAAACTGCTTATTTATCTTTCACAAACATAATTCATTTTCACTAAACGAGTACAACCTTGGTTAAATAGTTTTCCCTCAGAGATAAGTTATAAATACCTTCACGGGCTGAATTTTGCCCAAACTCAAGGTTTAGGCTATTACTATTACTGAAAACATATATTGTTACTGAAAAATTACAGCCATGGACCAAAATTTTTAACAAAAGTTTGTTAAAAGGCTAACCCTAACTCTTTTACTCTGTTAAGGTTGTTAGCTTCTTTGTTTACTTGTTTTAAAGGAGTTGTGGAAATGCAAGAACTAAAAACTTGTTCTCAGCCAGTTTGCTTGATATAAGCGAACTGAACTGTGAATATGCTAAAATGCTGAAGATACTGTATCTTGGAAAGCTTTATCCTAATGCACGATAGACCTCCTTTGTTATTTAATAATAATAAGTATAATAATACATAAGGGGGATGCTCTCAGGTAAATGGAGCCACTGCCGGGCGGCTCCAATGCCTGCTGTTCTCTCGCTTCCCCCAGGCCTGAAGATGAAGGTTGGTCTGGTCATAGGTTATATATGATCTTGCTCCCCCTCCCTCCTCTCATCCCTTATAATTTGTGACAGTCTTTCTCAAGGGTGGAAATGAAAAGTAACTGCCTGGAGATGCATATGAAGAGTACTTCGTCCTATCTTCCATTTTGTCTTCCATAATCTAGATCTCTTATGGGTCTGTCTTTAACCATCCAGCGTTTTCAGTTTTTCCTTTGGTTGATTTTCTTTCTCATTCTCCACTTTGAGAGAGTAAATTAAAATGTTAACTCCAAGGGAGGCGAACAAACTGAGGAAATCTTCAGCCTGGGACTTTTGCTGTGACACAATGTGAGATCAAGAAGGTGCACAAGACACAGTTTAGCTAGATCCTGCTCTGTGTACCACAACAAGCCTGCTGAAGTACGCAATCTTAATTGTTAAGACAAATGCTAAGACATTCACAACTGCATGAAAATACATATCAATAAGAAATTTTAAAGTAGCAATTTGATTGGGTTTCTTGTATTAACTTTTTAAAAACAATACCTATTACAGACAAAACAAGTCTGGAAAGATGCTGATTTCCAGATGAAATACTACAACTACCAGTTCAAACAGAACAAATATACACAAATAACCTAAAGATAATTAAAACATTTTATCATTCAGTAAATATGCCTGCATTCTTCAAAGTAGAACAGTTTCATGTTCAATTTGTTTTGGTAAATTAATGCTTTTTAGATTAACACCTCTTTCTGGATTATAGAAAACTTGTATGAAAATATTATAATATGTAAAATCAGTTGTTCTTCACTGAATTTTTTACTATTTGACATGGTTTAATTCATGCAGTCCAGGAATGAGAGGCAGTTTGCAGTGGCCTTCAACTTTAACCGAAAACACAGAGTGCTAATGATGTCTGAGGATCATGTAGATAATAGCAATGTCAATAGGCCTTTGGCAGAGAAAGTTGATAATGTTTTAAGACTAAATTATGAAAGTTAACTATTCAGAGTATCATCGGAAGCCCTTGGGTGTGACAGAATTAAATCCTGACTTGTGCTCCAAAGAAGATATGCTGGCAAAGGCTAAATCTCTAGGGCATAAGTATTAAACAACTTTTCTGTTTAAAAAAGTTTATTTTCTCAGAAAAGGTCAGTTTGTTGACCCTCAAACTTCCATGAAAAAGAGAAATTTTCACACTGGTTTTGTAAATGAATTTTTTGAGGTCCAAGGTAGACGTTTTAGTTAACCTAGCGTATTGTGTTTGCAAGGCAAGGTTTCAGTGGCAGGAGGCTACAGGGGTGGTGTAGGGGAATAGACAGGGATCGGCGACCGGAAGATCACGGGATGTGACGGAAAGATAGACTCCTCCCCATAGGAGTGGCAGGAACAGGAAGCACAAGAGCTATATAAGCGTGTGACGCAGCTAAATAAACGGACATTTTGTATCCATCATATTGATGTCTGTGCATCACTGTCCCCAGGGTGGGTAGAGCCCTGCGTCCCGGAGATATGCGGCCCAAGATAAGTTCTCCCATAGAAGCATACAGCAACAGGGTGGCTTCTGTGAGAAGATGCCAGAAGCTTTCCCCATGTCTAATGGAGCCAATGCCAGATGGATCCAAGGCGGATCTGCCGCTGGCTAAGGCTGAGCCCATCAGCAATGGTGGTAGCACCTCTAGGATAATACATTGAAGAAGGGGAAAAAAAGAAACCTCAGCAATTGCAGCTGAAGAGAGGAATGAAAATATGTGGGAGGAACAACTGTGCAGACACCCAGGTCAGTGAAGGCTGGGGAGGAGGTGCTCCAGGCACTGCAGCAGAGATTCCCCTACAGCCCATGGTGAAGACTATGGTGAGGCAGGCTGTCCCATGCAGTCCATGGAGGTCCACTGTGGAGCAGATATCCACCTGTAGCCTGTGGGAATGATCCATGCTAGAGAGGTTTGTGGAGGACTGTATCCTGAGGGAGGGACCCCACGCTGGAGCAGGGGAAGAGTGTGAGGACGAAGGAGCTGCAGAGGCAACGTGTGATGAACTGACCACAACTCCCATTCACCATCCTCCTGCACCACTGCCGGGGAGGAGGTAGATAAATCAGGAATAAAGTTGAGCCCAGGAAGAAGGAAGGGTTGGGAAGAAGGTGTTTTAAGACTTGCTTTGTTTCTCATTATCCTACTCTGATTTAACTGGTAGTAAATTAAATTAATTTCCCCAAGTCAAGTCTGTTTTGCCCATGATGGTAATTGCTGAGTGATCTCTCCCTGTCCTTACCTCAACCTGTGAGCATTTTGTTATATTTCCTCTCCCTTGTCCAGCTGACAAGGGGAGTAATAGAGTGGCTTTGGTGGGCACTTGTGGTCCAGCCACAGTTGACCCACCACACCCATCAAGGAAGAAACTCTTGTGGTCCCAGTAGGCCCACAGTAAACATCCAGGAAGGATATGTGAGATCAACTCTGTGCCCTGCTTGAGTTTGCCAAGGAATCTGAGCACAGTTGTGCTGCATCTAATGTAAACGTCTTCACCACTGTCTCCATGGCTACAGTGCTAGCAGATAGTTTTGGTTTGGTTTTCTGGTAGAGCTGCTCAACTCTGGCAAATTTGAAACTGTTTCTGCAAAGACTGACTCTATAGGCCAGGGAACAAACAGGAGATATAAGCTGCCCTGCTTGATAAATATCTAGTTGCTTATTTAAAATGGGATAACTTCAGCAGCAGTGAGAAAGACCTTTCTTACTGTAGGCAAAATAGTTAACTATGATGATTTAAGCTTATCTGTGTGACTTTGTTTTGGAACAGGCAGCAATGCTGACCCAGGCAGATCCTCTGCTCAGCTGGCAAAGGCTGTTTGTTTCTGTCTTCCAGTCCTTATTTCATGTGATATATTGTATACTGGGGATCCTAAAGCATGCTGAGAATGGACGGGTCTCCTTGAGACCTTCTTAGGGTTTCCAGAGTGAAGGTGGCTTTAGATAGGCAATTAACTCTATAGATTTTAAGGGACATCAAGGTTTAAACCAAACATGTAATGCAGGCATTTTCATTGTTTTCATTTCTCTTATGTTTTTCGGAGTCTTGGAGTAAATAACTAAAAGGCAATTTTCATCTTGGATTAAAGATTTGAGTCTTCTTCTGAAAAAACTAGATTTATTTATTTGAAAAATATTGGTTTTCTTCCTAACTGTCATTTTCCCTGTAACAGTAACCTCATCTAGGTATGTAAAAGTATTAGAGTCTAGTAGTCTAAGCTGCTACACCTTAAATGTACAGCCAGTTACCTAAATGCTGTGGGGTATTTTCATCCCTGCTGGATCACATCTGTTGCAGAGTTAACATAGTTTGAAGATGACATTTAGTAACTTTCTTTTTATGTTTTCCAAATTTCTTTTGTTTAGACCATTTGCAGAGTGCTATTATTCCCCATTGTCCACAATCTGACTAGCTAGAACTAACTTCTCACTTTCCCTGATTCCTGATCATTAAGCTGCTGTTTCTACATGCTGATTCATCACTACCTATCCAACATATCAAAATACATTAGCTATATTTTCTCATAAAATTTACTGAAATTATTGAGTGACTTTCCATTAAATCAGTATTTGCTGAGCTGATGGGCTGCAGATCCATCAGTCTGGAGTACATATGACCAACACAGCACAATTTAGAGGAACCTGGAGCTAAAGCAGATATTTTAAGACAGTGGTTCTTCTACTTTTAATGAAGGCTTTAAAGTGACAACAAATCTCAAAGGCTGAGCAGTGACCATTTATCAGATTCAAAAAAGTAGAGCTTCTCTTTTGTATTTGAATAATCAGTTGGAATCACAAGGCTACAGAAATAAATAGTGTAAAAATGTTTCCTACTTCAAAGGGCCCAGAACAAGCAACGATTTCAGATATCTTGAGAGTATACACCAAATAAATCTAATATCAATATTGCAATATCATTTTTTTGCAATTATTTACAGATCTTCTGTTGGTATGAGTCTGCAGCAAAGAGTTAAAACAGTTCATTGAGGTCTAGGAATAAGAAGCAGTACCTAATTAACAACAGGAAACATTCTGACGAGTCCACCTCTAAAATTCAGCTTCTGTGTCCCTGTATACATGTATAGGTAAACCTGTATAATGTAATCCAGTTCACACAGGGACTGTTCATTCATTTTGAGTGCTCTTTATGTGGCACGGGCATCTGAAGATTATCAAAGCTAACAAATGGTTCAGGCAATCTCTAGCCATATCACAAGACCCTTAAATGAGGCTGAAGCATCGCTGCTGCTCCCCATCCTCATTGTACACTGCAGTGAGAAAGTGTGTATTAAGACATAAAGCTACAGAGAAAAGCCACCAAGGAATAGTTTAATTGCTCTGTGCTCTACGAAGAGTTTTCCATACACCTGACAATTTTTGTGGGTGTTTGACACTGCTGGTCTGGATGATGGCCATGGCTCTACTCTTGTAATGTCATTACAGGACAAGTCTGACTCCAGAATTCAGGCTCATGTAAATAAGGTTTACAGAAAAAGAATTTATATGCTTGGCATATACATTTTTAGTAACAACTGGGTGAAAAACATTTGGATCCAAAAGGGTCCAAAGACTCTTTTCTTCTCATGGTGTTATTCATCTAGTAATTTCTTTCCTGTCTCTTTCCTGCTCTTAATTGTCTTAACAGCAGCTGCAGGAAAAGACAAAGCAGCATATGCCCTGCTATCATCTTCATCATTCTGGAGGTTTCACACAGCATGAAGCTGGCTTTATCTTCAGACAACAGGACAGATTTCATTTTCAACTTAAAAAGCAACATCTAGTAGTACATGCTGCTGCTGGTGTTTAATTCTAAGAGGGAAAAGTGAGCCTTCAACGTGTAAAAAGTAGCTAAAAAAGGAACAGTTCTCTGAAACAATTTTTGTGTAGGAAAAGAAATAAGGGGTTTTAATTGCAGTCCGGATGGTTTAGGCTTGACATTAGGGAAAAAGCTCCCTAACAGTGACAATTTCACAGCTCAGGTTTAGACAGCTGATGGATGTTGTGGAATTTTTGCAATTTGCTATCTTAACAGAGAAATTAATTAAACTATTTCAGGATGGATTTTTATTTTTTGCTTTTTGTATGGTTATATTTCAATCCCCTTTTTCTGCAAATTTCATTGTGATTAAAACTTCTACATCTGATGTGAGCCATTTTTACATTTTCCCACTTGCAGGGAGTTAAAAATAAACATAGGCAGTTTCTAAAGAAAAATGTTTCCAAGTGGAAAACTGAAATGGTACACATTAAAAATGGTTCAAAGTTTTTGAAATCTTCTGGCTGAAATTTCAGTCTATATAAGATTACAAATATTTTTTTTGTAAAAAAAAGACAAACCATTTTATGAGATGAAATTGTCACCAACGTTTCAGTAATCAGCGGAGAGTTACACAAATAAGTAATTTTCTTATTTTTGCTGGGTGTTTTGTTTGTGTTAAAAAATGAAAACAGCAAAGCTAATTTAGTCTGTTGAAACTGCACTTATTAATGCTCAAGATGTTTCACATGACCTATTAAACACAAATGCATTTTAATTTGTACAATTTTTGCATGTGCCTGGTGCTATCCATATTTATGATATCGATATAAGTATTTATGAGCCTCATCACATTTCTTAGTGATTTAATTGTGAAATATTTAACATACTGATATTTGAAATAACATTAACAGTATTAGAGTTTACAATACTGAAATTAATAGAGTAGTTGAAACTTTAAGAACATCTTTGTTCTACAATGACATTGTGTAGCACACTATTAGAATTTTAATAGTAAATTATTTCATTATTATGGGTTTGCTAGCATCTGAACTCTCATAAAAGTGCTCTGAACAGGAAAGCCGTATGCGGTTGAGGTGTAAATCTTTTTATCCTGACTTGATATTGTAATTCTTATTATCAACGTGATAAAAATATGTGCCCAGGAACATTTTGCAGGCTTATGAAGGAGAGCCAAAATATCTTACTAATCTAGCTTAGATGTCACCAAAATCTTATCAAACATCTTTCTTCATAGGAAGTTTCTTACATCTTAAGATCTATATCTTAAAACCAGGAGGTTCCTCTGGTTTGTACGGGAAATGAGAGCAGTGTAATAATTTATGGTTTTCTTCCTATGTAAGTCTTGATTTAACTTCACATCCAAATTGTACTTTAATCCTTTTAATGAACATGCCCATTCTAATTGCACACAGCTTCTACCCAAAGAAAATTCCAGCTATTATTTGAATAAAAACTCAAGAATATTGACAACTTTGAAAAGAATTTTGTGTTTTCCCCCGTGAGGGCCTGTTCTTTATGATGCAGGCATTCTCATTGATGGATGATGCCACAGGGACTGTTTTGTTTTAACATAACATATTGGCTGTTAAAATAAATCTAAAAGAACACAGAGGTCATACTGAGCTGGTCCCAAATGTCCCTATAGACATATGTACAGGCAGGTGGTTAATGCAGCCTCCTGTCCAAAACAAGATCTGGAGGGATTTCTTCTTATTCCTGACAGGTGGTCAGGTCTTCTCAGAGATCTCTGAATATGTCTGTTCAGAATATTTACATGATTTTAAGATGGAACTATGGGGTTTTTGGGTGCAAAGCCGCTATCCACCTTTCAAAGATGGTTTACCTGGGACTTTGGAATTAATTTCTTTTTCATAGAAAAAAGTGCTGAGGACAGAACTTGGGTTAATTTAGGGGAAAATCAGCAGAATTTAATCACGTTGCATTACACTATTTCTACCTTGTTTTTTCTGGAGACATCTGGGGCGCTGCTGAGGTGGTCCCTGTACAACTGTCTCACTGCCTGAAAGTTTCTGCAAAGCTGCTGCTTTTTGAGTGCGCTGTATCATGTGGGTATCTATCCATCATGAACAGAACACAGACAAAAGCTCTATTCTGCAGCAACATCGACACAGGGATGCGAATCCCTCCATTTCTGCCATGTTTCTCTAGCAGTAGCACACGCGCTTTGCTGCCAGGTTGATGCTGTAATCACAACTTGCTGTTTCATGCAGCCTTTCACAGACACTGTAGCAGTTCTTCATCCTTCACCTGCTCCCTTCATGAGAAATGGCATCTGCGAGAGCAGATCAAGGCCTCCCTTGCCGGTTAATTCTGTGGGAACACAGCTGATAACTGTTGCTATGACAGAAATCACTTGCCTTAGGGTTCTGGTCAGCTTACTTATATTATTGGCCCCAAAAGGATGATGGAAAATAATACCCACAGCTTTAATTCCTTTTCTCCATGAAGTGACTTACAGCAACTGAGAGGAGCTCAGAACCTTGTTGCCCCAGAAGAGCCCAGCAAGATAGTCATAAAAATGTCTAGCAACAAAGTACAAACACTATATATTGTAGTTCAGGATTAATGTATTTTCATCTTTGGGTTATGGAGAATTCCCATAACGTGGTAGACCTCTGGGTAATAATGGCAGGGCTCATTTTGTTGTATTGCTTAAAATTATCTCTGTATTTCCGCCAGGATTGTTTACTTGCACTGGTAGAGAATATAGGTACAAAAATATCTAGGCTCAGTTTTCAACACAACATGACGGAGAGAGAGCGAGTGAAAAATATGTTCCTTCATAGGCATGTGTGGGTACATCACAGCCTTTGGCTCTTTAGATCTTGTATTCTGGTATAGAAATGCATTTTCAAGCCTGTTGTAAAACCACTAAAACTTAAAGCTGGTTTGCAAAGAGATTTTGCTCCATCAGCTTCTGCACAATGATGGTTCAGTGTCCTTGTAAATACAGAGACTGTGTTAAGCTAAGTGAAGAAGTTTGAAATTTGGTTTTCCAGAAGAGTAGATTTCTGAGAAACAGCTGTGACTTTTTTTAATCAAAGGAAACTTTTAAGTGAATTTCAGCACATGGCTGCAGCAAACATATGGACCAGCAGGTGATTAATAGGTGCATACAGAAATTCCCAACAAATCCCTATTGCTTTGATAGATGAAAATTACTCCCAGTGAGCACAAGGTTCTAATCTGTGCTAAAATCAGGTTTTTTAAAAAATCAATTTGCATGAATAAAGTGTGTTAGCCCTAGAAAGCTGTAACTGTTGATGTGCACAGCCTTAGCATTAACCTTATTGATTTCAACCTGGAGAAGTTTAGCCCTTGCTTGAAAGGTAAAATACCACAGGTGTGTGCTGTTGATGATCAAGATACCCATGTCTAAATCATTTCGGTTGATGATTGATATTTTCCAAAGGAGTAAAACCCACCTAAATTGTTTTCTAGAAAGAGTTTAAACTTTTGACATTTGCAGATTACTTTTCACATGTACACACAGTAATTCTGCCCTCACTTTCCTATTAATTTAATTGAGAAACTATTAGGTGTGGTTCACAGCAGGGTTCCTTACATAATTCTCTTTGCAGCACCAGGCAGGAGGGCCAAGATTTTCATTTAGTGTGGAGTTTTCTATGTCCCTGTGTCTCTCTGAGCTGAGGCATAAAATACAAGCTACAAGAGGGTAGCTGTATCTCGGGAGCTCATTTTATTTATTTCTTTGTGTTATTATTTTCAGTGGAAATACTGGTCTCCATGCATTAAACAGCTCTTTAAAACAGGCCTCACTTAATGGTTCATGTTGAAAGAAATATTTTGATACAATATTAATAAGCACTGGAGCAGATTAAATGCTTGTGTCTTCAGTGTTAGAAGTCACTTTTAAAATCTTGAATTTTGTCAAATGATTTTTTTATTTTGTCAGGGACAGTAAAGAGTAGATGGACGTTTTAGCTACACGTATTCAGTTGTTCTCTATAGCTACATTTATATTTTCCTTTTTATGATGTCTGGTGTCACATCTCATGTTTTCTTCAAAAGTGCGAGTTAACAGAAAGGTGATAATGTACACATGTCAAAATATATCACATGAGGGGATGTGTATTTGCTATTGTTGTGACTCAAAATATCTGTTTCTACTCACATACTTCATATAAGAAATTTGATAATAGTGAAAAGTTGCAAAGTTACCGAATTTGAACAAAAGACAAAGTAATAAAACTGACAAGCTTACTACAACAGCAAACATCAAAAAGAGATGGATGTTGGTCTTATGTCTGCTGTTCTTCTGTGTTTACAGCCCCAGTAACAGCTGAGTGGAGGCTGTGATTTTTAGTCTTCTGAGATACGATTATGCTAGCATGACAGTGCCTTTCGTTAGCCAAATCCACACCTTAGTGTCTGGTGGAAGGGAGCTGGCCTGTTTGCTTGTCTTTTGTGTTTTAAAGGACTGGAATCGTCTACCCTGTTCTTTGCTCTAGAGAGCGCCATTTTCACATTATTATAGTCCTCAGCCTTTTAGACATGCACTGATGTTCACTGAGGCATTATGTTGTTCATTTTCAAATGCAACCACCTTACATGCCCTATTCAAGACATTCATGATGCGTTTTTCAAAAGCTGAGCAACATTTCTATTAATTTAATTTAGCCAGGAGAAAGTGAAAAGCTTCTGAAAATCAGGTATGAAGGATTTCTACTTGGAAAGTCAAAATGAATGTTCACTGTTAAAATTAATCTGATTATTAAGGACACAAATGGTTAAATACATTTGTGTTTTTTCAACTTCTGTGGTAGAAGTTGTGTGTGTTAACCTAGAATCTCCTCTGTGTATTACTACACCAAATAAACAGCAGAGTAAATAGAGCACAGATAAAGTTAACTGAGAATGAGTGATTATTTGATAAAATATTGTAGAAAATTACATCAAAACTCTCTTACAGTTAACTAGCCAACATTATATACTTAACCCATCATGTAAAATCACTGAAATACAGTATAAAAAATTAAAGGAAAGTTTCCATTTAAGAAAATGAATGTGTAAATGAAATGCAAATCAGACTGATAATAATTGATTATTACTGGAATGATACTGTGTGATTAGATTTCGAACTTGCTATTGTTTTTCATTTATATCTCTGAAATACAATGCAAAATGTTTGAAGAAAAATAGTATGGCTTTATTAATGTCCCAGTTTGATACCCTCTATACCATGTATCCCCAATATATTGTTAATATTGATCAAGGTGCCCTTTCGACACTTTCTTATTGGGTTCTGAAATGAATTTGGCATTTCGAGGTCTCATAGTAAGCTACATATTAACAGTACAAAGAAGGAGCCGCACATACTGCAGGGCCTTGGAAAATATAAAACAGTGCTCTTAGCTTTTATCTTTGGATGAAATGGCCTCCTTGATAGCCGATGACAGAGCAGGGAGCAGGGCTCATCGTTCCCCATAATGAACCTGCATTCTCCAGATGTGCCCTGCTGTTGGGAGCATCTGATTGCCTGAGATTTCCAAGCCCAACAATCAGATTCCAGGAGGACAGTCTGCTTACAAAGCAGGCAGTTTGAAAGACTGTGGCAATGGTAAAACTAAGTAAATCATACACACAGTGCTGCATCATATATGCATATTGGATATACGCTATCTGATCAGATAATAGTGCTTAATATTTTTGATTACACTCATCTTTCAACTCTGAATATTTTTTTTAAAAAACAACTTTTTAAAATATTTTAACTAGGATGCAGATATATTAAAATAATTTAGATCCAAATACTGAGTAAGCAAAATACTTTATGCCCACTAACCTCTTCAAAGAAACCACGCTTATCTGGGTAGCTCAGTAGGAGAGAAGTTTTCCTGTATTAAAGCTTCTTTTCTAGCTAACGGCTGTTGGGAGAGCAGATTTCTTTACCAAGCCACTCTCTCTCTAAAAGACTTAATTAAATTTTTATGTCTGAATTTATAAACCATTAAATTATATTGAAAATTCTTGCACATAAAACTGTTCCCTGTAATTGTAAAACATTGCAGGTGTAAAATATTTATTATTAGATATTATTAATTTTTTTGTAAACTGCAATTTCTCTGGTTGTTTCATGAGTACTTAACATCCTTACTTTGCTCTTCAGGATTCATTAAAGAGTCTTTAAAAAAAAATCAATTTTTTTTTGGAGTGCAATAAATGATACAAAATTTGCCTTCACCACTGATCACAGGATGGCAAGCCTAGACTTTAAAAATTTTCTTCTGCAATTGCAGTCCACAAGATGGCAATCTTGGACTGAAAGTGCCTCTACAAATTATTCCATTAATAGTCTGCTGCGGCTTCCAACTTTGGGAGCAGGTTTGAAACGTGCTGTGCTGTGCTTATGGCTGGGGCTGCACCGCAAGCAACCCCGAGGCGCTTTCGGATGGACCCCAGTACCCTCAAAACTGGCAGCTCAAGTAATGCAAAAACATGCTTCTTCACTCTAACCATTTTCCAGTGATAGTCTAATTCAAGCAGCCAGTTTTGAAATAAACTGTTTAAAAATATAGAGGCTGTTTAGTAGTATGAATACCTCTTAATGGTTTCTGTACATTTAATGTAAACAAAAGCCACAAACAAAACCATATACTGTACATTAACTCCTGGATGTAAATGTGACCTCACCCTGCCCTACCACAGCCTTAAAACCTCTGAAGATCCTTTTAAAAACATATGTCTTCTCAGCAAGTTATAAAGTTGGAAGTACTCTTGCTTCTTTTTATAAGTGCTCTTTCTCTCTCAGGAAAGCTTAGGAGAGACCCGTATGGACAGAGGTTTCTCGCAGACTTTCATCGTGTACAGGTCCGCTTGTCCAGCTGTGTTTCTCCAAGGATGTAAGGGAAGAAACACCTGACAAGGCACTGCCCTGGTGGTGGGCAGCCCTTCCTCTGGTCTTGTGGAAATGGCCAAAAAGTAGGCAGAAACAACACTTCAGATATATAATAGTCTTCATGGACAAGAAATTCAGGGATTTCTGTACTTCAGACCACTGAATCGCTCAAATGGCTCTGCACTGGGTGCAGCTCTGTAGTGTAAACACCAGCACGGTTTCCCCTAGCTGTTAGCTACCTTACACTTTAAAGAATGAGGAAACATGGATTAAAGTACCTAAATCACTCCAAAGCTTCACTTATGATGCACTTTTGGACTAACCAGAGTTGTAAGAGTCTGCAGTAGAGTTGTACTGAATAAGACCATCGGTATTAGCAAGTCACCACAGTTGTTGCTTCCTAACTTTCTGAACTAGTGTGGCTCCACTGAACTCAACATAGCCACTGTGGTGTACACCCCAGAATGAGTTGCTATCGTCTCATGGGGCACTCAAAGGTTTAAAGGCATTATGCCAATCTGAAGATCAGACTATCTAACATGGTGTAGGTGGTAGTGTAGTTCTATGGGATAGTTCAACCTTCCTGCAAATGGTTTCACAAACAGGCAGCAGAAGGCCCTGAGAAGGTGTTTGGAGGAGGCCATGCAGGGCATGAGTGTCACAGTCCTGTATCATCACTGGAGTTCTGGTTGTCTAGTTGTTTCCTCCAGCTTAAAATATGATTTCAAAACCTCACAATGACAAACCCTCATTTGCTAGCCTTAGTGAAAAAAGAAAATTCATTTTGTAATTTATTTGTATTCATTCAATGAACAAGCTGTACCTACTCATTACTGTTCAGGGCACCTCAACTTGCCAAGGCTTGAATTTGGGATATGGAAATGACAAAATCACAGAATTAAATATGAACAAGGAAATTATCTGGGAGAAAGCCAAGAAAAATAAGATGAACAACATTCTTTTTTCTCTCATTTGATTTTATTTATATTTTCTGAGTTACTGAAGGTTTCTGAGGATCAAAAAGAGGTGTTACTACATTTCTTTAAAGTGTAAATTTTACAGAGACTATCATGACTTCTTTCTCACCAGGCTTAGTTAAAAGAACAAAGATTGGTGGGAACCAAGATGAAGAAATCCAGCTTGCTCTTCCACATCCTTCAGAAAAAGGGACAAAAGCTAAGGTAGCCATAGAGAACTGTATTAGCTGAGGCCTTCCTCTGACCCTATGCTCATCCTCCATGCAAAAGGGCAAGAGCTCATCTGGGCAGCCGTAGGCTTGGCTTTGTCCAGAAAATAGTGGTGTAGGCAGCCTAGCAGGAGCTGATGCTATCATGTAGCTATCGGAAATTGCCATCAGCCTGACCCCCTCTGATGTTATTGCTTTCCTGGTTTCTCCTCCTTTCAAGTTTTGATCCACGTTAGTCTTACTCAGAGGTATAAGACTGTATTTCCTTCAGCTGTACCACTTATTGATATCACATTTCTAATCTCTCTAGATACCTGTGTTTTACTTCTCAAACTTCTTTCTATTAGCATCATGTTTTACTCCTACTTTCCAGATCCAACAGGGAAACCTTAAACAAAACTGGACCTTCAATACTTTTGCCCACAAACCAAAATTTTGACATTTATCATTGATGTGTATTTATGGCTATTCAGATAGATAGTTTCCACTTTGTACAATTGTCTTTATTACTATTCCAATTGAAATTAATTTTGGAGATGTTAAGGTTTTATGAAATGTTACACAAAGTGTTTTAATAAATCTATCTCACCTCTATTCATCACCTGCAATTTTTTTTGATTATGCATATATAAGAAAATCATATTTTGCACACTTCAGCTAGTATTTCTGGGAAAAAAAGGAGCTTACCAGAATGCAATATTACTGAGTTATAGTGTGTTTCACTGACAGAGTTGACTATGAAATGAATTTAGAATAGTCGACGATAATTGTCCCTTAGTATCTCGTGCTTATTAAAGGTCTGATACAGAAATACTAGTAGGAAGGTTAGACCTGATCCTCACAACTGTGTATAAAGCTCATAAAAAAGGTAATCTAAACACTAAGAAAATCTACCCATGTAATTTCTCATTTTATGTCTACTGCCAGCAAAACCCAACACACCTAACAGTGTAAAAAGGTGGCAGAAAAATTAAAGGTCTCAACTAAGTCTTGTTACGTAGTGGGGAGTTTTTCAATTGCTTTTAATAAGGGAGAGATCAGGTCTTGAGAATGTAAACAGTCAACAGTTATTTGTGTTAATTGCTTTTATTCTTAAAATGTCCCAGCAGGAGCTCTTTTTCAGTCCAAACTGCCTCAAGAAACATTATAGCATGTGTACGCGAGCTGAGTTTCCTCTCTTCTTTTACCATTTCTGGTAACCTTGTGTACACTGCTAGCCTGTATTTCTACATGTAAAGCTGTATTATTCACAGAACAATTAAAGGGAGAATATTTATCTGTAGTAAATACATGCATGATCACTATTATCTTTTTGTTTATCATATACACTAAAAAGCATAAAATAAATTATCCTTAAAATAAAAACACATTAAAAGAGAAATCACTTCAGAGGGCGTGAACTTCCTAACTGACTGCTTGGATTTGTAGGTTATTAAAAAAAATATTAAAGAAAGTATTGTAATTTTTAAAAAAGGAACAAACTTTTCTAAAATTAATTACTGGGTAAAAAACCCATTGTATTTCAAACTGAGATTTATATAAGAACACGATGGAAACAATTTTTTCTTCTAAACCCAAACCGTAACACCGCTCAGTTTAACTTTGAGGGAAGCAGAGCTGGATGCAGTAGGATGTTCATACTGTACTGCTGCTCCAAAACACCTCTTGGCTGTTCTTACCTATGTGGGACCTTGGTCCCAGCGTTAAGCAGTGGGAGGTTTCACTAGGCAAGGAGGAAAGAAAGAACATTTAGTCATCTATTTTTTTTTTCTATCAAAGCTTATTGTCTTTGTCTTCATAGAGTAAAACAAAGAAAAAACGGTGATCACAGAATCACAGAATCACAGGTTGGAGGGGACCTCAGGGATCACCTAGTCCAACCTTTCTAGGAAGAGCGCAGTCTAGACAAGATGGCCCAGCACCCTGGCCAGACGACTCTTGGCAAGTGATAATCATTCCTGCAGGCTGTGTCTCTGGTGCCTGGCTTGTTTGTGTTTGCTGAATGGGTGTTGCACAGTCGCCAAACTGGTGTGCCCAGCAAGGGGGGGGCCCACTGCCTGCGTGTATGCCCCCACTGCGACCCCCAGCTGGCGGGGGCTGAGTCCACAGGGAACCTGCGCTTGTGCTGTCCTGAGAGCGGCCTTCACGAGGCAGCTGTCAGCCCCCGATGGTGGCAGCCAGGGCAGCACGCAGACCCTGAAGGGCTGAGGTACTTCTGGTTTCCAAACCTTTCCTGCAATTCATCTCATCCTGCAGTGCTGAGCTACCCCTGCAGAAGGACTTACCTCACTTTAGTTTGGTATTCTTGCTGCTAATAATCTGCAGACCCTGGAGAGTGTAAATGTTGGTATGATCTGATGTGTTCACTGTATGGAAATGGTGGAGCAGCTTGCTTTCAGGACCACAGCTGAGTCAGGGTCTGGTGACAAAATCTCATGGAACAGGGAGGGCAAAAGCTGGGATTCCTTTTACTCCCAAGCAGAATGGGCGCTGCTCCTGGGCCATGGGGTCCTGGCACACTGCAGACCCTCTGATGGCAGGTGTGAGCTCATGCTAATGCAGGAGTTTGCCCCAGAGGGTACGTGCTCCTCTGTCTTGAGAAGTGACTATGGTTGGTTGGTCATGCAGCCCTCTCCTGTCCCGTACGTCAGAATTTGATTGATCTCCTGTCACTGGCACTGCTATTCCTTCGAAACAGGGCTCAGGGTCATTAGTGGGGCAGCTTGTTCAGTGCCCACCCCAGCTGAGGCTGCTTTTGGAGGAAGTTACAAATTATTGGCATGGTATTCCTTGTTAAAAATAGAGGCCTTTAATACCCTTGCCAATTAAAAGCTTTTTTCCCCCTGTCAGAAATGTTTCTTGCCAATTGCCAGTACCATGCTTAGTTAAATAATCTGTGAGGATTTGTTATATTATTTACACCGGAATAAATTATATTACTTTCATACAAATTTGCCTCACAACTGTTGCTCTGATGTTACACTGGGTTATGTAGCCTGGAGGACTGCACGCAGGTTTGGAGCTTTCCGAAACGGAGCCTGTTACTACGATCACCCTGAAAGGACAAGGATTGGTTAGTTTTCTCTGAGGCACTAACTAATTACATGATAATGCAGTCTAATAGGTAGATGAATACAGCCTGAGCTTTTACCTGGGGCTTTTGGGAATGCTAGTGCTCCCTGCTTCCTCTGAACCCTAACACTTGGCTCATTTTCAAAAGCAGCTCACCTGGATTCATCCAAAACCCTACTTCAGTTTCTTCATTTGTTAAACAGGACTAACAGCTGCATTGCCAGTATCAAAAGCTGAAATAGGATGAACAGTGTTTCAGAATATTACCAGTTTGTTTTCAATATTCAGAGTTTTTGTAGTTGTTTATTTTTAATTAATTTACTGTGTAGACTTTTTATGCCATTAAAGTACTAGAGACATATTTTTGTGCTTTTTTTTGCTGTAGCTTTAAAAGCTAGAACCATCCTTGAAAATATGAAATCAAGGCTGGATATTTTCATACATTCACAATGCTGTACTAGTAGGGTGTTGAAAAAAAAATCCAGCAATCAAAAGAAGATAGCCTGCAAAGCTATCTGAGAAATAGACAGCAAGAATGAAATTAATTATTATTTATAGAGAAATTAGCAAGGTGCCAATCATGATAGTTTTAGTTTCGCTCCTCAAGAATCTAAAGTGTACCATTTACATATAATATGGATATACTGTAGTGTTTTTAATAGCTCAGGCAGCCTAGAATCAACAGAAAAATTTTCTCTTGAGGGGTACTGAGTCTGCTGTGGCAAAAGGTATTCAACTGGTTTCAATAACGTTATTCTGTTGGCTTCAGTGGAGTCATTAGATTGATTCTGGCTTGGGATCTGGCCCAAAATGAAAAGGACTCATCCCAAATTAATCTGCTCTTTCAGATATTCTATTTCTGAGATCTTTGCTTTCCCCAGTGAAGGTCAGGGCAGCAGGAGGTAAAACACTGGCGTGATTAATATTCCCCACATCTGTCTGGAGCTGAATGCCTAGTGCAGAAAGCTAGCTGACCAGAGGGCACTGTTAAAAAAGGTGATGCATCTGTATGGCTAAAAGCACAAAGACGCTAGTGAGCAAACTTTCTAGTCATAAAGGATAAAGTCCAGGTCTTAATCTGGCATATCAAATTGTTGTAGTTGCACCTTATTCAAAGATAGAGGGAAATTGGTTTGAAACAGATTTTTTTCAGTCACAATGAAATGTTGCCTTGTTTCAACACTTCAAAAAAAAAAAAAGCACAACATGAATTTATTTAGTGAAACCATTAGAATTTGTGATTTTTCTGTTGTAGAAAATCTTTAGAATGGGAAGGTTTTTAGCACTGGGGGGTAATACTGTTAATAGTTCCACAGGTATGCGGCTTATGGGTGTAAAAAAAAAAAAAAAGGTTACATGGGACAGGGAACAAGTTTGCATATCATTTCTGTGATTCAATAGCATAGGAAATATTCTGCAGTGGCCTTGGAAATGCCAAGACACCACAGTGCAGAAAAAGTCTCATTCTGGTTTTTTCCTGATGAAGGCTGCCTTTATTTCAGTCTGTGTACACACCAAGTACTCCACTGCCTCTGAACAACTAATGATGTGTTGAGAGACAACAGCCATCTCTCTTAAATGCTTCAGATGAACTTAGTTCTTTCAGTGAAGTTTTTGATGAGAAGTAAAAGGAGAATCATCCTCAATTTTTCATTTAATGAAGAAAATGTTAAATATTTTAAGCAGACCATAAAATACTGTAGACAGATAAAAAATTTGAAGATTATCTTATTCAGTATTAACACTTCTATTTTATTTTTGCCCCTGTTCCTATTTCATATGTTGATAAGTTTATGATCTTGATCAAAATGTCAGAATTCTTGCAGAATGGAGAGTTTCCAGCTCATGCGAGTGGCAGTTATTTTGCATTTTAAAAGCTCAGGTAAGGGGAAATTTGACCTAGGAAGTCTGGAGAATAGCTGAATTGTAGCTCACTTGCTGCCAGCTTCTCTTCTTTGTTTGATTAGGGGAAGGTTTAAGTCTGCTACACAGAATGAAGCACTTTTGTAGGAAATAATATTTACTAAAAAGTAATATTTTTCCAGCTAAAGTCACTGCTGTTAAGGTCAGTGCATAAAACACATTAATAATATTTTGATTTGTTCTTTTCCCGGAATCTCAAAGCAGAAGTCATTATGTTTTGCGAACAGGAGTAGAGATAGTCTCTGGTGTAAGACAGTGCTTTTACACACTGGAGGTCGGTGACAGCAAGCTGTTATGGGTTTCCTAAAGAATAATGACTTGTGTTACCATTAGACTGAGAGAGGGCCTATGGCGCTCCATCACTGACAGACCTCATGCCTCAAATGTCATCAGTGACAGCCCTCACTCCTCCATACCCTCCTGCATTACCAGAATGAAAAGATAAAAGAGCCTTAGCTTGAACCCATTTAAGTCATGAAGAAGGACAGAAGCTTGATCACCTCCCTGAAATCTTTGGGTACAAAGTAGCATGTAATATAAATTATAGAAGGACTCAAGGTACCAATAAACATCAGTTGTGACTACAGTGAGCAAATGGTCTTCAATTAAATATCTGGAAAACCAAAATATGTATTAAGAATGTTGCTCTGAGATCCTGTTTCTTCACCTTCCAGTTGCTTGAGAGATGTTTTCCTGCTGCTAGAAGAGTATTCCCCACTTTGAATTCATTAAAAAAAAATATATAAAAAGAACAAGGATACTGTTAAAAAATGCATCACTGAAATTCAGTAAATCGTTGTTTAGATGTTGACTCAAGCTGTAAGAAAACCACTTTTTTTTTTTGATGGTTGGGGATATATTAATGACTTTGGTCATGTTATGAGTAATTTTAAAATGTAAAGCACCAAAGCCAATTTAAGGAAATACTTAGTGTTGTAATTGTATATCCTCTTTATAATGATGCTGTTAACCTGAGATTTTAGCCCCAAAGCTTACCAGACCTATTTATATATTTACTTACCCCAAGGCACTAGCTACAAGAATCCTTGAAAAAGCACCATCATTAGCACCCAATTAAAGAGAAAACTTATGCTAATAAAGCCGTGAGTTGCTTTTTAATGCTAGGAAAAGGAAAAATATTTAATGACTGTATTTCTGGAAACCTTTTGATGTACGTGATAATTAGTTCAGTCCAGCTACTAAATTAAGGGCAGTTTAAACATTATACAGACATTTGAAGGTTGCTGTATTCAGAGAAGACCTTTTGCAATCCTCTGGCAATGAATGGCATCTTACCCAACATTCAGATTTAGTAAAAGAAATTCAGCAGTGGAAAACCTGCTCAAGGATTCTATTTAGGTTTTTTATCTTTTTTTTTTTTTTTTATAAATCTTAGGTGAGAAAAACAAACTAAAATATTTGAAATGGCAGCTGAATAACTGCAGAAATCTATAGTTCCTACATTCAAGATCATTGCTATCATCAGTGCAGTCCACTGAAGAATCTATAGTACATCATTTTTGAATATATTAAATCAAAAGGAGTTTATGACTTATTTCAACCACAATACATTTCTGAACCATTCTAGTACTGTGCAAATACCTCTCTGTGCTAAGTGACTTCATGTGTCTGATGCTAGTTTCAGAGGGCAAGCAAATATACATTTTTGAATAGTCTAGGTTAATTTTTGATCTTTTCTCAGAGATATGCTGTATGCAAAGAGCAGGCACTCTGTTATGTAGGTACCAAAGAGTTTGCTGTGGCAGAGGTGATCTGCTGGAATACAAAGGAAATATATCAAGAGGGTACAGTACTTTCCAGTCCCTGGCTGGTCCTGTAATCTGGAGGATGGGCTGGTACAAAGTGGTGCAAATTAGGGGTAAAGTTGCTTTACTTTGTATTAACTTCCCTGTGTCCCTGTGAGAGCCATTGGTCAAAGAGGCTTCCAAAGGTGTAAACCCATCCTTGTCCCACCTTTTGTAGTGAAGACCAGGGGCAGTTTTGCACTGTTGCACACCTAACTCACCTTTCCAGGTGATATAACCATGCATAACAGATGTAAATATAAATAATAAGAGTTTTTACATATAAAAAGCTGATTTTTGTTATAATTGAGGATTTTTTTCTTGTTGGGTAAGTGGGCATTCCAGTTGCTCTCCTCCTCCTCTATGAATCCCCAACACAGTCAGCCATCTTTTGTATTTTGTCTTTTCTGCTCTCGTCTCGTCTCGTCTCGCCTCGCCTCGTCTCGTCTCGTCTCGTCTCGTCTCGTCTCGTCTCGTCTCGTCTCGTCTCCTCTCCTCTCCTCTCCTCTCCTCTCCTCTCCTCTCCTCTCCTCTCCTCTCCTCTCCTCTCCACCTCATTGTCTTGGCAACTCATCAAAATTTTTTTTTTCATTTTTGTTTTTGGCTGTTGCTAATTCTTCATGTAAGCACCTGAAGTCAGAACTGTTGAAGAATGCATTGATATGCATGGACCCACTACAGATACCTCTTAACCTCTACAGATCAGGTTTCTTTGGGATCTACATAATACAGTCCCTAAGATACTGTTAAAAGCATATGTACAGCCTATGTCAAAATATAAACGCCATCACTACTGCAAGGCATTTGGATATTACAATAAGGAAAACTGCAAGGCATTTAGTTGTACATTTGTCAGAATATGCCATGGTGTATTTTTCATCTAAGGAACAGGACTGAGCTAAAACATCCTACTGACCTTGCAGCGAGCTAAACAAATCAAAGGGATGAAAATGTAAAAAATGCAACATTTCAAGTAATAAGTATAGCTCTCTGTGGTCATGGACAAAATGACAAAAACATCTAAAGATGGTTGAATAAATGTCAAGAAAATTCTGCTTAGCTGTGTTTGTGCATAACCCTGAACTAATGCGGCTGCTTCTCACAGTCCACAGCCATAGACAGTTTAAATCACATCATCTGAGAGACCCTACAGATATTTCTGGCCGACAGCAAGCTACAATCACCTGCTGAGGTTGCTCTGTCACACTTTAAAGTTAAGATCTGGGGCAGCTCATTTAACCTGTCCATATCTTTGTTTTCAAATCTATACATTAGCAAATAACACATTCTTCCACCACAGGGCTCATGTGATGAAAAAAATTGTGCTGGGTGCAGGTGCCCAGGTGCTGGCAGTGGGTGAGGGGCTGCGGGGCGGCCTCTGTGAGGAGAGGCTGGGGCTGCCCCGTGCCGGGCACGGACAGTTCCAGCCGGCTCCAACCCACTGACCCTGCAGGGAATGGCTGAGCCCTGCAGACACAAAGGTGGTGCCTCTGGGAAAGTGTATTTAAGAAAGGGCAAAATGCTGTACAGGCAGTGAGGGCTGAGGGAAAAATTCTGAGAAACAGCCCTATGAGCACCAAGGTCAGAGAAGAAACGGGGGGAGGAGCTGCTGCAGATGCCAGAGCAGAGATTCCCCAGCAGTGCCTGGAGCAGGGGAGACTGTGAGACGTTGGTGCAGGTTATCCTGAAGGACTGTAGCCCATGGAAGGACCCACGCTGGAGCAGGGAGATGTGTGAGGAATAGGCAGTGGCAGAGGGGAGCTGTTATGGACTGACCACAACCCCCCATTCCCCATCTCCCCTGTGCCACTTGAGGGCTGGGTATGGGTAGAAGTGTTGGCAATGAAGAAGTGAAGTTGAGCCTGGGAAAAAATATTTGGGTGTGGAGAGAAGGTGTCTTAATTTGTCTTTGTTTCTCACTCTCCAAATCTATTTTAATTGACAATGAATGAAATTAATTTTCCCCAAGGTGAGTGCGTTTTGCCCATGATGCGATTGAGAAGGGATCTCCCTGTACTTATCTCAGCCCATGAGTTTTTTAATCGTATTTCCCCCTTGCCCACCCCCCCCACCCCATTGATGCAGGGGAGTGAGAGAGCAGCTGGATGGGCATCTGGCAGCCCACCAAGGTGAATCCACCACAAAAATGCGGTAGAGGTTGCAAAGTGCTATAATTACAAGAATGGTAGATTCACATAGATACTGTAGTATCAGGGATGCATGTTGTCTGCCACACAGAGTAACGTTTCTGTGGTTGTGCTTCTTTTAAGTGAATAAGGACTCAGCTGTCATGTGAGTCAGTACTGAATTAGGGATGTTCTCCTGTCCTGTGGGGCAGTGCTGTGTTGACATAACATAGATACTATGCTTGGATAGACACTACATGATAGACTGCACTGTCATGAAGCACAAGCATGGGATGTAGTCCTGTGTTGTGCTAGATTAGCTTCCTGGCATAGGAGGATGTTGCAAATAATACTGCCTCCCTTGTATGGGGCTGATGAGTTTTGACACTGAGGCACAGAAATTTGAATATTATCCAGAAAGGGATCATTCTTCTGCTTCAAAATTTTTCAACTAAACCTCAAGGACAGATAACCAGACTGATTGAACATAAACATAAAGTGGAGACCAAATATGAGAATTACGTTTCCTTTTTACGATAAGACAATACTTAGCATAAGCATCAGTACAGTACAGAACAACACAGTAATCAGTACTTGAAGAAAAGGGATTCCTGCATATTTCTGTGATGTTTGTTGTGTCCTGAATATGCAACTCACTCAGAGGTGAGTTCGTCAGAATGTTACAGTCCATACTGGAACGGTTAGTTGTTTTTACTAACAAAGATTCCTGCCTGTATTAATGTGATGTGCTGTTTATCTGTGGATAGCCTTTTGTAGGCAGCTAAAGCTTTTTAGCTATTTATCAAGATAACTTTGGGAATTTTATTCAGCTAAAGATTCTTTACAACATATTTTAAGCCTTGGCATCTCAGTGATATTTTTCCAGATGGAATTCAATACAGTTCTGATACTTTCCTTGTCACACAGACATTCTTATATTAGGCTCCACATATTTCTCAGGGTCCCCAGAATATCATGTTCCATAGCAATGGAAAAAAAATACTTAACACCTAACCAAATATTATTAAATATTTGGTTTTAATAAATATTTGGTTTAAAATAAAAATTTATAAATTACAGCAATGCTATTGGTATGGGTTCAGATTTTCTTATTTTCAGGTTACAAAAGACCATCAGCCACACTGCCAAAGAAGATCATAAGAATGGTTGTCCTTTGTCATTTTAAGAGCCCAACTGCATCATGGCAACAGAGGTGCCTGGCTTAGGTAAGCCTTCCAGCATGTCAGAGAGATTGGAGGAAATTCTGGCACCCAGAAGGAGTGAAGCGTAGCCGTGTTATTCTGTAGCTTAATCATGCAAGAAAGACGGGGTTTATTTATTTAGTCAGATGAAGTACTGTCCAGACGTAGTTTTACTACTTCCAGACCTGAGCTCTTTTGCCTCACTGAAATGTGTCAGTCACTGCAAAACCAGGTAGCCACATGCTGGGCACTGATACACAGTGCAGACATGCATTTTTCAAAGTCATCAAGGTCATGCATGTGCAAAGTGAGAACTGGATGAAATGCAAGCAGTTGCACATATGTAAAAGTAAAGAATACAGGCTTTTTTTCTTAATTGCTGATATTTAATAGGATATGTTTGAGATCCTCCCCTCAGTTGCTCAGTCATGCTGAAAACATTAATATTAATCATCCCAAATATTTTACTTCCTCATCTGAGAATTTTTTTTTTTTTTAGGAAAGAAATGATTGGCATCTTAACAAATTTGTGGTACATTGCTAATGCCTACTGGAATTAAAAATTAGGAAGCAGAACAATGTAGCATGAACACAGGTTATGCAGTTTGGTAAAAAAAGTGAAAAATAAATCCTTGAAGTGCATGTTCAGAATACAAGAGTGGGTAGAAAATTTAGACTGGAGATTGCAGAAACCGAATGAATCACTATATAGGAAAGAAATTAAGAGCATGGGAAGTCCTTTAGACTGGATTTGCAAAGCCTAAAGAAATAGAAAATAGACATGATGTTATAACAAGGGTGAAAATAACCAGAAAGGGTAAAACATGGAAATAGGAGAAGAGATCAAATAAAGCAGAATTGGATTTGGCAAAATGAGCAGGAATGGGAAGAGAGAAAATGGACGATGACAATAACAAGAAAATTGTGTGAGCAATAAATTGGTTTTATTTGATGAAAATCTGTTTCTTAATTGCCGTCTCCTTTTGGTAGGGTGTTATGGATTAGGCTGTATTGAAATGGCCTAGCTGACTATCTGGTTATTCCACGTAATCATGCATTGGGGTTATTTCAGCTTGATGGCTAAAAATTCCATAAAATAAAAGGCAAACCTGAGTATTATTAATCCCTGTTGCAGTGTTCTCTTTTGCATATAGAGACAATTGAAACAAACACCTCAAGAGCAAACTTTTTAACGATATATTTGTTGTTTGCCTTGTAGACGGTATCCCCTGTTGCTAAAGGTACCATCTTCATTATGTTCCATGATTTGGTGACGTATGTTTCTAACAAAAGAGGTCAGCTAATCACCAAAATATCCCAGAAGTATCTAATTCAGTTAAGAATGGGGGATGTATTGGATTGCTTTCCAGGGGTTCATCATGTTCTTAATGGACTTTTTATGCATGTGAATTCATATCATGATGAATTTTAGGCATTGAAGAACTATTTCAGATTTCACTAAAATTTTTCTCTCCTGTGTCAAGGAGACATAAGTTCATTAAGAACTAATTACAGAAAACATTTACACTTGTGGTTGCTCATTTAAAATGTAACTATATTGAAAAACTGTTTGTGTTTAACATATTTTTAGTAAAAAATTCATGTTAGAAATCAGGGACAGCAGAATATGAGGCCTTTCCTATTTCACCTACCTTGACTGGTAGATCCAGGCATGGCAGTGACTAAGTGTCACTCTCGTATGACAGCTGTTTGGTTTGCTGTGCCAGGCAGGATGCAGAGTTTCAGATGAGAATGCAGGAGGAACATTTATGAAATGGCGTTAACGGAACTCAGCCCACTTTTAAATCTCTGCTTTTCATTTCCGAAGCAGCATCTGAAGCTAATGGTAAAGAATCATCTTTCTTTCCTGCTTTTGGCATTAGTAAATTGCCAAGCATATTTTACAAAGAATGAAGTAAATGAGATTTCTTGATGTGCATGAATAATTCCAGGCAAGACTGCAAAAATCCAGATGCCCTGGATGCTGTGAGCAAGGTTTGAAGGGAAAACTACGATACCCAGCTCCTCATTAAGTAGCTATTTTCCTATTCCTTTAGAAAGAACTATCACCTTTTGTGAATTCACTCTAGCTCAGTCAGAAAGGAGTGACTCTCTGTCATCACAATTTTGTAAGAGAAGGAGCCTGAAATTTCAGTACCTGAATGGGCTGAGCAGAGGGATGATGTGACATGTACACGCATGAATGCCTTCCCCTGACCCCAAAGAAATCTGTCACCTGGATGTTTTATGTGTAGGTCAGCTCTCAAAACAGGAGTTGAGACTTCTGGCTGTATAGGAACATTCTCTGGAATGACCTCTTGTTATTTTCATGTTTCTTTTCTTGAGTTTATTAACTCTGGAGGCTTCAGAGCCTTCAGATCTTATATTTGCATTGTATAGATGCTCTGAACACTTTCTTTGATACCTTTACATCTGCAGACCTTCTCTTATAAGGGTAGTCTTTCTTGTCATTTTGTCATTAGTGGTGCCTCTCCTCATAACTCAGACAAATATTTTTTTGAACAGTAAGCCTATTGCACAAATACTCTATAAAGACTTCACATACAGTGAAAACAATAACTGAATAAGAAAAAGCAAAGCTAAAGTTTTTAAATTGTCAAAGGAAAAAGGTTTCTCTTAGAGAAACAGAATTAGCTATCTACCTATCTCTCTGTTTAGAGATACAAAAATCCTTAGATGCTCCTGTGCTTAAGGGACCTTCTCAAGAAAAGTATTAATTATTTCACCTTCTACTTGGAGTGGAAATTCCTGGGGACCCAGCACACACATATTGTCCACATGGGCAAGGATTTGCCAGGTTGAGGTGTGTCTAATCAGTCAACAGGAATGAGTCCTCGGACTTTATTTGCTTTTGGAGGGACTCTCAGCTGTAGCAGAGCAAACTAATGTGATTTTGCTAGAAGACTGAGGTCCAAGGTACCATTAAAAGGGTATTGAAGCCTTGCCTGTAAATTAGCTTTCTCTCTTGTTTCAATGGACTGTTGTATTGAGGAAAAAAGGCCCATGAATAACAGAGGGATAAAAAATTATCCGTCCCCTGGATCATATGGCTTGTGTTACTTAGTGTATTGCCATTTGTGAAAGCAATACACACCTGCTAAATTGGTATGTTAGTTTCTCTACATCATTCTTTTTGTGTTAATTTAATGACTGGGACCATGAAGAGAGAGTCGGGGAGATAAGGAATGCAGCAGGGAGGAGGAGTTCTCCCTGCACACAAGGGAAAGACTGTGTTGCAGTAAAGGTGACTAGTCTATGAAGGTTTGGACAGATTTGCTGGAGCAGGCAGCAGGGCTCAGACAGCATTAATGAGATTGTTTATTAGTACCGGATGAACAATTCTGCAACTCACTTGACAAATACCAAGTAAAAAGCACCACAGGGGAGCATCCCACTGCCTTTAGCAACTCCGTGATCTGTGGAATAAAATAATCACAGAAGAAAAACAATCTATTTTCCATCTATTGAGTTTTCTGTAACATATGAAACTGCTTCTATCAGAATTTAAAATCTAGGCTAACCCTGCATGAGATCAGTAGCTTTGTTTATCTTTGTTTAAAAATCAGAAATCTGTGGTTAAAATAGCAGCATAAAACAGAAATGTTGTCACTGACTTAATAAGCCGTGTATGCTGTATTGCATCTATTTCATTTCTGTTTTTTTAAGTTCTTTGTTTTGATTATTAAATTCAAAAATGTTACCTTAGCTACAGCACAGCATCAGCTTTTCTTACTACTGGAAACTGTTCTGTTTTCCACAGCTGTCTACCATTTCTACATGCAGCAGTGTTTGAATTGGCTTGAAATGGATGTTTGTCAGCTAACTTCAGGGTACTCAGAAGTGTTCTCACTGGAGCCCTTCTTTTTTTCCTTTTTCTTTCTGAATGCATTCCCAGGGGGTCTGCCTGAACTAAGCTTCATCTGTAGTGAATACACTTCTCGAAATATACACACACACACTTTTATATACCTGAAAGCTGTGTGAGTGTATATACTTACGTGCATACACATTATCTTTGTTTCTCTTTCCATCCATCTATTCATCCATCCACCCACCCATTCACTCATCTAGTTTAAGAGCAGTTTCTTATAGTATGGGAAAAGCCATAGCCCTTGCACAGTTTTCTGCTTTTCCTTTTTCTTGTCAGTGATCCAAGATCATTAGAAAAGTGAACGTGAAAGGTTGATTCTGTTCCTTTTTTTTTTACTAAATCTGTGAAAAGTGACTGGAACTGAAAGGATTTGATCAACCATTTACATTTCAAATTAGTGCCCAGAGATGTTGTTTGTCAACCGGTTGCTAAAAGTGTTTCTATGATTTCTTGGGTTATTTGTACTCAAAACTGAACCTCAAGATTATCAGTTAGGGTATACTATTTCTTGGGGTGTGTGTCTTTACCACATACTTTTATCTTTCTTGTGATGACCAGATGCTTTCCTATTTATCTTGACTCCATCTTTATCAGCATCAGCTGTCATTGTGATGTTGATATAGTTAATGCTGAGTGGATTCCTCCCTTTCCTCTAATTCACCTGGCTGCTCCTTTCCTTCATCATGCCAGTGAGCAACTGTCTTCTAACTCAGCAGAAAAGGTGGAGCACACATCTGTACTCATATACTCTTGTCCTTCTACAGCCTTCAAAGACTCATTAGTCATTCTTGATTTCTTGTTTGATTACTCAGGGTCACATCAGATCATACTGGATAGACTTGAGTTTTATGGATTTGAATTTAAAGTGTTCAGTATACCACAACTTTCATTGCTGCCCAAGGTTTATCTTCCCTGACTCTCACATGTATTGCAGAAATGAGACACCTTTCAGTTTAGCAGAATAGCTGTTATGATTGCTGACAACCAAACTGTTTTTAGAAGGAATTTCATCCCTACAGCCAGATATATAGATGAGCAGGAATGGTTTGATGATAGCACCTGTGCTGGTACATGTAAGCCATCTATTTGGAAAAGCTTTTGCTTATCTGGTTCAACATAAAGTAATACCATGTAGTAAGTGGAGAAAGCTGAAACATTTGTTTAAATAACCTCTTGGTTTTGGTGTCCCTTGCAGACAGAGTTAAGACCTAAGGAGTAATTCAAAGTAAGTGAAGTCAGTAGAAGGTCTCCTAATGATTTTAATAGGCCTTAGACCAGTAGCAGATGAATTGGAATTCACATTGCAAATGAAATTATCTACAAATCAAGAAACACACACAAGAAAGGAATGAACTGACAAGAGAAGAGATGCCTAGATGCTATACTCAGGCTTTTAACAAAATTGATATCTTTTTTTTAATTGATGGTTGTTTTGCGGGACAGTTCTTTTACAGTAACCAATAAACAGGTTGATTTTTCAGCTTCTTTCTTCATCTTCACCATAAAAATATGTCACTGAGGAATCATATCTTTCTGGATGAATCTGTAGTTGAAGAAATTTGAGCTTTGACAGAAGTGGTAAACTCAAAATCTCCTTATGAGCAAAAATGAGATGCGCTTCGTATGTAGAGGCAAGAGTTAACTTTTAGCTTAATTAAAATTTTAACAATCTAATCAAAATCCAACAAACAGTTGTCATTAAGCCAGTTACAATAATATTAGCACCAACAGTCCAAATTAACACAGAAATATCTCAGTGTTAATAAGAGCCTTAAAATTGTTATTAAAAGAAACCCTTTCTAATGTCTACTCGGTTTTGCTCATGCTGCACTCATCCTCCTGGTGTCCCTCCAGCTCATAAGACCATGGAGCCATCCTTCCTCCAGCTGAGTGGTGCTGGGCTGTCACAGTGAGTCACTGACATCCTGAGTCCTTCCCTAGGAGAAATGCAGTGCTGCTGGTGGGGGTCCCCTCATCCTCAGTACTGGGGTCTGCTTGGGCTTATTTTTGTGTTTCCTTGCCCCAGGCTGCTGCCTTCTGGCTGCTCCCAGCTGAGTGTGAACATGGCCCCACAGCCTCCCCAGGCTCAGCCCCCTGCGGGGGATTTTGTTTGTTGGGCAGCGACCCCTGGGTTTACCAGACCCTTCCGAACAAGGCTCTGGCAGAGCTCAAGCTCAGGCAGGGGAGGCAACAGGCACCTGGCCGAAGGCAGGAGCTGTAACCAGCTCAGCCCATCTCTGGCCAAGGTGAGCTCAGGCCAGCCCTAGACCTGCGCTCTCAGCTCAGGGCAGTTTGTGACCCTGTACTAGGAATGGTAGAATTATATCTACCTTGCTGCAGCTGAGGAAGGGACCCTTGTCACCAGAATAAAACTTGTTAAGATTTTAAATAGCCTAAAAATAAATTCCTGGCTCCACATATAGGGGGTGTCTCATTTTTGCTCCTATGCATATTTTGAGTGTAGCAGAAGTAAAACTTAAAATGACAATAAGTAACAGTTATTTTTTTCAAAAACTCTAGGTCAAGTGCTTTCAACTTAACACATTCTGCAAGATCTTAAGCCTTATGTGTATTAAAATCCTAATAGGTATTTTATGAATATTTGTTGAATAACTCTTAGACCTGATCATCCCAGTCTAGATGGTTAAGGTTATCAAGGCCCATAGCTGTCGCCATCTAACTGTACTGTATCAGTTCAGTGGCACTGTGTAGTCACAGCTAATTTAGGATATGATTGTTAAGGACTGAATGTTTTGAATGTAAACTGATAATGATTGATAGTGAGTAAGTAGTAACCACTGGGAAAGTGTATTGTTAATGAGTGGCAATCTAGTTAAGTGTTGTTTTGAAGTTTGAAACTGGCCTGGCTTACCAGCCTTTTAAATATTTCTATCACAATGGTCTCTAATTTTCTGGCTGGTATATATACACATATTTTTTTTTGCAACACTATTGTTAGGCAGCCATTGAGGGTGTGAATGAGGGTTTTACCCTTAATCACATACTTTCAGATTTAGTGCACCTAGCTGTCTGAAATTTGGGTGCTTAGTGTAGGTAAGGCATTTATGGTACACCATAGTCAGCAAGGGAGAAAGGCACCACCAAGAAATGCATCATCCCAACTGTGCTGAAGACCTAGCTTGGGATATGCAGTCACCTCACTGGGCTGCCCACACCTCTTGTATGTTTGTAGAGAAAGCTTATGTGAGTTTCTTGGGTTTGGAGCTAACTACCAGTCACCGATGAGCTATGTCCTATCTCTGAAGACTGCCTCTTTCAGGTACTTAAATCTTCTTTTAATTCTGGCCTCAGATGCCTAAACGTAAAATAGTCAACAGAGATTTTTCAGAGTTATGCACCAGACATCTGTACTGACATTAATATTAATTTATTTCAGTGGACTCTTTGCCGGCAGTTTTGAACGTGAGCTTACATATCAGTGGTGGGAAAAGGAGAAAGCTTAGTCCATTATCTCGTCTGCAGCTAGGCAGCTGTACGCATTTTACTGAACCAAGTTTAGAGATTCATAGATTATAAAAGCCAGAAGGAACTTTTGTGATCATTTACTGCGACCTCCTGCATAACATAGTCCATCGGAGATTTTTGAATTAATTCCCATATGAACTAGAGCAATCCATTTAGAAGAATAACGAATCTTGTTGAAAGTGTTTCCAGAGATAAGTCTGCCATAATCAGTAGCAAATTAATGTAATGTTTTATTAGACTTTAACTTTAGTGCTTTATAGTCAATCTGATTTTGGCTTGCTTCATCTCGATCATTTGATCTCGTTACAGAATTACCTGCTGGACTGATGAATCTTCTGTTATGAAGTTCCTGTTTGTCATGTAGGTACAGAGACTTTGGGTGTGCAATCCCCCAACCTTCCCTTTATTAAGGCAGGCTGAACGAACTAGTTGCTGAAGGCCACATATTGCGAGAAGTATTTTCTACTCAATAGATCTATAAACCTTTTCTACACTATTAACACCCTTCTAATATTGCAGGCCTTGGAGCTGGACAACACAATATCCCAGCAGGTGTTTACACCACTGCCAAGTACAGAAATACAGATATCTTACCTATTCTAAATAAACACCCTGTTTATTCAAACAGGGTTTATGTGACAGGTTTTGACCAAGCTGTTTCGTTAGGAGATTGTGTTTAGCTGATTAGGTCTCTTAATGCCTATGACTCAGGTAAGCAATAGGAGACAGATTCTTCTGTTCTGTGAGTATGGATGCATTTGGCCATACTGAGTGTTTACACTGGTGTTCATTTTAGCCAGTGATCCAACCTTAGTATTAGTGATCTGTCCTTATTGTTTGCCTTTCACACACACCATTATGTCCTCTAGAAGTAAAATACTTAATTTTATTTACTCTAGAAGTACTTAATTGTGTGTAATCACAGATATATCATACAACATATGTTCAAAAACTAACTGCTGTCAACTCTAAACACAAATGATCATATTTTTTTCACCTTTTGTTCTGGGACATTGCAACTTTAGTTATCTCAATTACCATTCTCCCAAAGTTCCTTACAGAACTGTGGTAATGGGTTCTTTCCAAAACTATTTCTGAGCATGCAAGTTATATTTTTGCCCTTTGAAGAAGTTTTCTTTCTTTCTCCTTATAGAAAGAACCAAGGGAACCAAACAACTAACAGGTGAGGCAGATTCTTGAAGGCAGGAGCTGCTCATATCCATTTATGAAATTATCAGCCAGTTTTAATCCTTTGATAGGTTTCATATTGGCTTTGTGTTGCTCTAATTTCGTAAGCAATATGTGTTAAGTCAAAGGCCTTACAGTAGTCTCAGAACATTACGTCAAGAACACTAATCAGCTGCAGTTACTTCTATCATTTTACTAAGACTTACAATGTGATCACGAAGATATTAAGTTAGGTCTTTGCTATCATATACAAAGAGGAAAGAGCCCTTTCTCCTTAATCTCATTAACGCTATGAAACTGAACTGGGCTGTTGTTGCTGCATATTGTGGTTAGTGCGAAAAGCCTCGGTTAATGGAATACTCTTGGGATGTCAGCCTCCTTTCCCATTTCTGTGACATGCTAGTGAACAAAGTTTTCAGTGCTATGCTTAAGAGGTGCTGGAAGGATCAGGCAAAGAAAAATTGACAATTTCTATTCTGAGCATTGTTTTCAGTGCAAGTCATATTCTTACCATCCACTCAGGTCCTGTTTCTTCTGGGGAATGTTATTGCATAGGAGCACGGTGGCATGATTTTTCCTATCAGTAGCATACGTTGACTTCTGAGGATGATGGTTTGTGTGCATAGCCTTGGGAGGATTAAATTCTCAAATGCCAAAGGAACATGCTACACCAAATATCTTCTTGGAGCACATGTGACCAGTTTGGTTATATTTGTGCATGCAGCTTGAAAGAAGCAGTGATTTCTCTGAAGTTTAATTTTGACTTCTCTGAAGTTTGAATTGTTTAAGTGGAGCACCTGGACTTTGATGGGAGGGGATAGGGCTCTGCACTCTACAATTAGTTTTGTCAGTTGTCAAAACCAGAAAAAACTCCACAGTAAGTTGTGACACGATCATTACACTCTATATCTGGCTTTCTAGATAGCATTCTCTTCTTTTTCTCTCAGACATTATGGTGTAATGAATAAAAGCATGAAGACTTAACAGAGGTACTGGAAACAGGCTTGCTTTCATTAAAGTTTGCCTATATAAGTATATTTCCATAACCAGAACAAGAATGATCAATAGAGACATCATAATAAAGTTCAACCAAAAATCAGACTGAACAGAAAAGTATTAAGATGACTCTTTTTGTTCATCAGTACTGTCTAGATAGCAGAATAGAGAAATAAAATCTAGAAATATGAGAAAAGGGAAAAAGCCAGAAAGACTGTATTTCTTTTAGTTCAAGGAGGTTATTTAAAAAGATTCAATACATGGCACAGTGCAAGAATAAAAATTTTCTTAAGAAAATGTTTAATTAAAAAATGAAAGAAGATAGCTACTAAGCAATTAACATTTTCATAAGATATAAAGCAATTCAGGCCCAAGGCATTACAAGTTGTATTTCAGCTAGCACAAAGTTCCACTTAGTACATAAAATACAACTGCCCCAAAGAAGTCAGTGCCAGGCAAGGGCAGTAGTAAGGAATTTAACCGCAAGATACCATAATATCCAGCTTACTGCCTTTATTTGTTCTTATCTGTTAAGCTAGAATTACACTGGAATATCTAATAATGCAAAGTCATTAAATTAAGATGGTGACATATATATTGTTTGGTTGTGATCGCACCTGGGTGACATGTGAATATCATCTCTATTTAAGCAAGATATTCTTTAAAATATTTTTTCCTTTTGGTAAAATCCTTCTGATCCTCTTTCTTCAGTGAATGCAGTACTTTGTTAGCCTAACATAAAGGTTAGCAGAAGAGTTCAAAATCCTTTATTGCTACGTGGAATGGGCCTGACTGTGCCAGGAGATAATACTGAGTACACACCTTCCCCTTGTCACAGCCCTTGTGCTCACTCTTGTGAAACCAGTTTCAGGGTTGAACAGGCAGCACGAACAGTGACTGATCAGATTTCTTGACAGTGCTGTGCTTTTGCACCTCAGTCCTGAGCTAGAGACAGCTCCTTTATTTTTTTGCGTTTGGAAAGATGCATTATTAATCTTTTAATACCCGGCATCCAGTTATAAATGTAGGACCTGGGCAAATAAGGTGTCTAATGACCCTAAAAGGGCATTCTTGTCTAGCACTACCATTGAAAGTGTAGGTGTTTGGTGTTATAATGCTTGTGATGGTTCAGCCACTGCAGACATCCACCTTTCTGTTCTTTAGTCTCCAAAGAGGTTGCAAATACCACAGGCAATGTAAGGTGACCACTGCCCTTAATCATTCCCCAGCACAGTACAGAGCACCGGGTATCTCTGCAGACATGATTACTTTAGACAAATAGCTCAGAGCAATAGGGCTGTCACAGCTTTCTATTGTGTTTCCAGCTATGTAATGAACTCTGAGACTATTCCTCTTACTATGTTTAATGACCACTAAATTTCCTAGATTTTTGCAAATGCCAGTCCACTTGCCAGGGTGAATTTTTGCATTTTAAGGAATCTGCAACTTTGCTCATTGCTGACTTCCAGTGGCCTTTGTGTGTGCAATGACTGAAATATTGTCCCACTAAACTCATATGCACAATCATTCATAACTTTCACAATTATTGAAAGAAATCCAATTCAAGAACTATAAACTTCTATTAATTATTCACACAAAAAAATCAGTAAAAGTTTAAGGTGGCCATGACAAAGAATTGGTTTAAACTGGCCATCAGGAATTGCTTTTCACCTGCACAATAATGTTAGAGTGTTGTTGCAGGTATTCAGGCAAAGTAGTTCACTGAACAACGTGTTTTCCTGAAGCAAATTTTAAAAGTGATGAGGAAGTACTAGCAGAAGCTCATTTCTGATTTTGCAAACACAAGCAATTCTTCTTGAACAATGAAGCAATCAATGAATAAAAATTTCACTATGTGGCTCCTTTGAGCAATCTTAGGAAAATGTATAGTTTAAAATATGAATATTCAACAGTCCATAAAATGCAACAGTGAAGGTCTCTTCTGATACGTCTGAATTATGAATAGTTCCAGGAAAGGTGGCTCACAATGTGGATGGGGAATCTAAATTTGTCAATTCATTCTCACTAAATGATATGCTAATATTATAATATGTAATCTGAATATTACATCTTGTACTTCCTTAGCTCTTTCATTCTTATGTTCTAAAATAATTTAAGAGATTAAAAATTTGTATTTTATGAAGTAAAGAAACTTGGCTGAGAATGAAATCTATAGCAGATGTTGTAAACTCAATTTAAACCACATAAAATAAATCTCTAGGTGGCAATTGCCACATAGTAGCATGTTTGAATAACATGAAAACATATTCCAAAGGACACAATGGATGGATAGCTACAAACAGATAAAAGTGCTAAAATGCAGCGTAATAACTGTCTGAGAAGAGGCAGTGCCTTCCAAAAGAGGCACCTTCAAGGTCCAGAGAGTGAACTACTGCATCTAGAATAGGTCAGAGCCATTTTGACAAAGTTTTTCCTTGACATTAAAAAGCTAATTTGTCAAAACCAGAAGTCTTTCTCAGAAATAACTTTGGCTGATGTTGAGTAAGAAGGTTTCAGGGGAGACTGCAGATGTTCCGAAGAGAATACAAACACAAGCTCCATTTCCCATATTGTGAGGTGTCCCCACCTCTTCCCTCTGTGTGCCTCTCTTCAGGTAGGAGAGATCCCACAGTGAGGGACAGTAAGGGAAACAGTACTTTTTGGCAGAAGGGGTCAGAAAGGATTTTGTTCTTGCACTCCCCAGCTGAAGAATGGCTCCTGGCCACTGCTGGATGCAGAAGCCTGCACCCTTTCGGTCATTCCCAAATGGCCCTGCAGTCTTGTGTGCTATTGATCTGCCCAGATTTTCTTTTGATTTCCCCTCAACCCATCAGCTAGACCCTGGGGAGCTGGCCTAAGGAACTGCAAACGGTGGCATCCCCTTTAGTTCAGTCAAATTACTTATTTTTTTTAATTGTGAGTAGCGGTTAATTGTGCTATCTAATAACTGTAATATTCTCAGCACTTTTACATAGCTATTCATCTTCAAGGAGTATCACTAACATTAACTAATTAATTTTCTGGTTTTCTTCTGAGACACAGAACTCCAAGCTGTGATCATGCAGACCACCTCAGTAATTACAATTTTCTTTGCTTTGAAGATTATTCCAAAGACTATTTTTGTTATATTAGGTGTAGTCTTGCAAATACTAATTTGATCAGATAAGAGTTAAAGCTAAAGTGATTAAATTATAGAATTTCTGCTTTAAAAATGTCAAGAGTGACATGCTAGTAATCCTTATTGAAAAGGACTTCTTTCATCTCTAACTTGCCTATTAAGTTCTGAAAAATAGTGCTAAAGGACTGTTTTTGACGGAGTCCAGGCACAGAAGGAATATGAGTGAATCTAACTTTTATACTATCAGAAAATGATTAAATTAAATATTCAAAGTGGTACTGGGTTTTTTTTCCAGTTCACATAAGTCTTTTGAGATCATTTTCCACAATGATTTTCAGTAAAGCAGTAAGTAGAAATTGGTCCTTTTCACCTAAAAGAAGTATAAAAGCTGCAGTTAGCAGCAAATAATTTGGTCAAGATGCATAATGCATAAGCCACTGTTCCACTGACCACCACTTTCTCAATTACTGACTGCTTCCATTGCTCTAGTGATTATTACTTCTTACTTAAGGGACAGCAAGTGGTTAAACTAACAGAGTTACCTTCTTTTTTGCCCCCACTCTAAGACAATAAGATTTAAATAACAAAAGGTATTCAGAGTGAGCAGTAGTGCAGGTTCCTTAAATGTCTTCTCTCTCCTCTCTCCAGAGACAAGCACAACGAGGTGAATCTCATCATTATTTGTCTTTTCAAGGGCAAAGCTGTGATAGACAGGGCTTAATGTGTATCTTGGTAGAATTGGATTTGATCCTCAGGGCTGGGCCAGAGGGCTGCTTTGTTAGATTTGTTAGATTTACTCTCTCTCCCGTGCGCTCTCTCTACCACAAACAAAATTACCTCTTGGAGGCCTGCATCAGCCCCATCATCTTGAGACTATCTCCTTTTCTTGATTTCAGTCACATCTAAATCAGTTTAAACTGTCGACACGATGATTTGTGGAGAGACAGGGATTAAGCAGAAGGGAGATTAACACAGTTGTCTGTCTTCTTCGAAATAATATACCTGCTGACAGTGAGGGCATTCTTCAATTTACATAACTTAGCTCACAAGAAGGGCTTTACCGTTGTTATTGGGTTGCTTTTTTGCTATCAGCAGTACAAACTCACCTGCTCCCTGCACATTTAAAACCTTGGCAGTCCATCTCTTCAATTCCTATCAGATTGAGAGACATGCCCTCCTCTTTTTCTAGATGGAACGAGTTTTTTTGGTATTTGAGTAATATGCATTCAAATAGATTATTTAAGAAATATGTATTAAATTCTGCTGGATATGAGATGAACTTCCAGTTCCCCAAAGAAAATGTCTGCATTCCAGTAGAGTGAGAACTCTGAAAACAATTGTTTTGAAATGGAACCACGATCTCTGTAGTTTTCTTTCACTTGTTGGTAGAAATTAGCAGATTACTTATTCTTCTAATTGTCCAGGAAAAAAACCCCTATGCAGTATTCTTCATTAATACTTACCTAGGTAAGTCTTACCAGCACTAGAAAGAATTGCTTGGGTGGTGTTTTGTGCTTGGCCTCACTCTGGTGGAGAACAAAGGACTGCAGAAGAACAAGAAGAAAATTTCATCTAAAAATGGAAATAAGAATGTTTATTTTTCTCACACTTTCTACATTTTATCTTTGTTCAGTTATAAAGGATAAGGCCTTTTCTTCTGTATGTACAGGGCTTTGTAAAAGAAATCTTGTTTTGAATTAGGAACAGAATTGTGAGGTAGCATTATGCAAGTTAAGGGAAATCACAAACTTCATGCCAGCAAGTTGATAAATGTTCTGTCACAGCCACATAAGCTGGAAGAGCTGCATATGCAGGAAAAAAGGAAATAATTGCATTGAAAAAAAGACGGTAGCTTCCTAGGTGTGAAACTTCTTTTTGGTACCTTATATTTTTATATGAAATCTCACATAAAAGCTGCTTTGTGATTGCTAGATAATGTGCTGTTCCGTTAGGATGAGGGAGCTTATGTAGTTATCTGCAGCCTTGCTTCTCTGGGAGTTGAAGCACTTGCAAAAACATGTTGCACCAGAACTGGGAAAGTTTTTCTATTACAGAGCTTTAACTTACAGCTCAGCACATTGCACAGGAGTGAAGGCAGAGGAGCAGACAGAAAGTGTTATTTTCATCTCCCTCTGTGTCTCACTGAAATGCTAAGCAAGTTTTTTAATGTGTTGTAGGAATTTTTTCAATATTAACGGCTAAATCAATATTAACAACTAAAAATGGTGACATAAAATAAGTGTCAATCCTTTTCTTAACCTATTTCCTGAATCAAATCTGAATATGTTTCTGAGGTCTGAAGAACTTTGGTTCTTTTTCTTCTTTTTCTTTTTTTTCAGACCTAATGTTTATGAGCGTCTTCAGTTGTACCTATCAGCCATGCCTCAAGAAACAGATCCTTCTCCTAAACTTCCCAGCTAAACTGAGCTGGCATGCAAATCATTCAGATTTTTTAGTAAACAGCTTTCAGATAGGCATCCAAACTTTGAGGTGCTTATCAAGCTTGAACTGCATCTTTAAGTTTTATCCATTATTGGTAGAAACTCCAATAGAAACTGTTTTTCCTTACTGTGTTGAAGCACTGTTTTTAAATAGCTCTCGTGACATGACATTTTGGTTACTTAACACTTGTAAACATCAGCATTTCTCTGAGGGAATAAAGGTGCAGGCTCAGTCCTCAGATGTGTATCAATCAAGACACTGAGCTGAGAGAGATTATCCCAGTGATGACAACAGGAGGAGGTGGACACAGGTAATACTATCAGTGACAGATGCCCTTATGCAAAAGACACAGTGGACTCCATATACTCCAAAACCAGACAAATTTTCTGCAAGTCTTTCTATTGATTTCACTGGGTTCCAGTTAAGATCTATACCATTTATAACCGTTATTCTTTTTTTTTCCAGTATCAATTAATGCTGGCCTCTTGATGGCTGAAAAAGACTCAAATGTGAAAAGAGAGGCTGTGCCTTTCACAGGCTTAGGACAGATGTGGTAGAGACACATAACTTCACAATGTCTAGCAGAGGTAGAATACCTGACAAATATATCCTTGAAGTAAAACAGATTTGGGAAGCTGTATGTTTTCCAGTACATCCTACCTACAGTAATTGTGGTTGTTTCTGTAGGTCAGATCTTATTTTTAATTAATTACATTGCTGAATTGGGATGTTTTTAGGAAGGACAGTCTTAATATTAGCCTTAAAATCTTAAAAGGCTTAGTCGTAACTAAATAAACAATGCAGGAAGAATAGGGCACCTCTATGAATTATCCTGACTTTCCACTTGTGGGAAAAAATTATCTGGAAATTACCTTGTATAGCCACAAACAGAAGAAGAATCAGAAGTGCCAAAGAGATGCTGAGAAAGGGTGCTGAACTGTCCCTGTCTAGTTTAACCCATTAGTTCATTTACTTTCATTTTTAGGCTTTTAAAAAAAAAATTGAAAACAACCTCTTTATAGAAAATGGTTCATAATTCCTTTTTAGTGTGTGAAATAATGTCAGCTGTTGCCACCAAGTTGTCGACGTGGAAGGAATTAATACTGTTTGCTTTTTGAAATATTTGTTTTAGAGTGTGCAGGTTTAGAAATATATGGAATTTTATTTATGCTTGCAATACCTAATCTAAAATGAAGAGAGAAAAAGACTTCCTCTAAATTCATTCTGCAAATTAAATTGCTCACAATATTCTCTGTGGGAGTGAAAAATTGCATGAATGCCCAGCATCAAGAAGCACTGGGATTAAATACCAAACAATTCACCTTACTGTGACTTCATGTCAATGGGTTAAATGTGATAAACAGTTTATGTATTCACATCAATTTAAGCTGCTGGGTATATCAGTTGAATGAATACATTTGCTGTTGTTTTTTCAGCTCATCAGTAAATCTAGTACAAAATCTGATAGTATACCAGTTGGATTTATATTGCTGCAACACATAAAGATTATTACTGATGCCAAGAAGACAGATTTTCTACCATTTTGATTAGGACAGTAGCTGTGCAAAGCTACATATTAACATAAGAACACTGCAGTCTCCCAGAAGCCTACACAAAGGAATTTTATGTTGGATTTTGAAAAACAGACCAGTTGCTGCTCTATCCTACTGCATCTATTAGACAATTCATACAAATTCTTTAATCAGCCTCTTCATGTGTGCTAGGAAATGGGCTTTCCATATTAACCAGGGAAATGTCAACTCAAGGCTATAGGGGCTGGTGCTAATAAGGTTAATGAATAGCTGGCCTGAAAAGCAACAGATGGGCCTAACAGAGCGAGAGCCTTAATGGCATTTATAATGCCTAGGGTCAACTGCAGTTTATCTTCATTTTTTTCTCATTTAAAATATTCCAAAGGAATAATAAAGTAAGTTTAAATTTTCCCCACAGGGAGATGAAATTTTATGCAGCACTGTTTATTGAATGTCAATGTGTTTGGTTATAAAACAGGGGACTGTTACACTGTGCTAGAACTGTAGTTGTTGCATATTTGCATTTGCAGAGGAGTTTTTTGTTTAGAGCATTTAAAAGAGTACTCTCTTTTTATCAATTGCTGCTGAAGAACTGTTTTTTTCCTTTTTTTTTTTCTGAAGACAGACACAGAAGGTCCATTTCTGGTTATATACTGTAGCTGGATACGTGCCTATTGTGCTAAATTTGAATAGGGGAATTGTAAGGGTGGAGTTTGAATGCCCCTGTTGTGGTCTGCCCAAAAATGACAGAATTTGTTCTCGTTATGATAGAACATGTCATATGATAGAATATGGTAGAAATGACAAAAATATATGGTAGAACTCATAAACATTTCCAGCTGTAGCAGAAAATATTGCTGGTCAAAATTTATTTGTTGGATTTAACAATACTTTCTGTGACCTCATTGACCTTCATTTCAGATACATTCTTCTTGCCCCAGCAGGAATAAGCTGCATAAGAGGCAATTGGTATAGTCCTTTCTGCTCTGAATACAGGCTCATGGTGGTGTTAAACTAGCACTAAAGCACACGTTGCCTGAATTTAGACTACAAGATTTAAGCTCTAATATCAGCTAAAACAGCGAAATACAATGTTGACAGAGATTTTAAGATGACTCCTAACAGTGTCTTGCATAGGTGTTATTACTGGGGAAAAAGAAACAACTGCTTTTTTTATTTAGCTTATATCTCTTTGAAACTATTCAAAGTAAACATATAGATTCAAAGTAGATTTACCTATGCAACTCACTTTCATACACTGGAAATGCATTAAAATAACTAACAAATTTAAGTTTGAGGATTTATGATACAGGGTCAGACTTCTTAAAGTAGTTGGTCCTGAGCTGATGTTGTCAAGTTTGCCACACCAGATGCTTTCAAATTACCCCCTCTTTCTACTTCTTCAGTGCTCCCATAAGTCAGGATAAAACTGCCATTGACTTTAATGGGGGCAGAGTTACGCCTATATTGTGGGCTTTTGAACACCTCATTTTATATGGATATTGAAGATACTATTGGGTTATTCATAATGAAGACTATTGATTTAACTACGAGTTTATGCAGCCCAGGGATTCCAAAGTATCTTACAAAATTTGTGTCTCCCAATATTAGATGTCTAAAAATCAGGTGTCCAAGTCTAGGCCAGCCTGTAGCCTATTCAAGAGATCTTGCTCCTGTGATTGTCCATTAATGAAGAGAAGACACAATTAATTACTTAAGATTTAATGACAGAGTTAATTTTCCTACTGATTATAGATGAAGGATTTCTGGTTTGAGTTCATTTTGTGTTGCAGGGATCTGTTTTATAATACTGCCAATTCAAACATGATTCATCAAAATTTTCAGATGTTGGTTTAATTTACAAATAACTTAGGATATTTTGCTAATGATTATTAGACTTTGCATACAATCTAGAATGTTTTAGTGCCAGTGAAATGGAAGAGATATTAATCTGTCTCTGAATAATTTACTAATTTTTCTACCATCTCTCTAAATTTGGCAAAAGTAAGAAAAATATTACTGAATAATTTACATAATGAATTTCATAGAACTTGTCAACTGGTATTTAATCTGATTTGCTCACTGATAGCTATGGGTTGGAATAAAATCCATCACATAGATTCAAGACCAAAATAATCTAATTTTTGGTCCTGCTTCATCATAGAAGTACTTACCTCTGTGTATCTGTTTGTGATAGACCTATATTGCTTACCAGTCTGGGGATAGGGCCATCCTTCTATAGTACTGTACAGTTGAAATTAGTTGCAAGTTGTATAGATATAATCAAGAGGAGTGGAATCTACCCATTTTTCTCTTGAGCACCACAGAACTTACATACTGTAGTGGTTTAACCCCAGACAGCAACTAAGCACCTCGCTGCCACTCACTCACTCCCCCCACAGCGGGATGGGGGAGAGAATCAGAAGGGTAAAAGTGAGAAAACTTGCAGGTGGGATAAAGACAGTTTAATAGATAAAGCAAAAGCCATGCACACAAGCAAAGCTAAACCAGGAATTCATTTGCTACTTCCCGTGGGCAGGCAGGCAGGCATTCAGCCATCTCCAGGAAAGCAGGGCTCCACCATGTGTAACAGTAACTTGAGAAAACAAACACCATCGCTCCAAATGTCCCCACCTTTCCTTCTTCCTCCCCCAGCTTTATATGCTGAGCCATGATGTCATATGGCGTGGGGTATCCCTTGGGTCAGTTGGGGTCAGCTGTCCTGGCTGTGTCCCCTCCCAGCTTCTTGTGCACCCCCAGCCCACTCGCTGGTGGGGTGGGTTGAGAAGCAGCAAAGGTCTTGACTCTGCGTAGGCACTGCTCAGCAGCAGCTAAAACATTGGTGTGTTGTCAACAGTGTTCCGGCCACAAATCCAAAACATAGCCCCATAGGAGCTACTATGAAGAAAATTAACTCCATCCCAGCCAAAACCAGCACATGTGCTTATTAAATAGGTGATTTTTACCCTCTTTTGTGTTTATAACTACACAGTGACAATGAATCAGGTCCAAGTCTGGGTTAATAGAAAGCAGTTCCACTTCTGAGAAGTACCATTGCACCATGCTGTGATATATTTTAAGAAGGAACTATTTTATTTAATTGTACAGGCGACATCTACCTTTCCATACCTGTACCTTATGTGTGGAGAGTATTGTCTGTCCTTTGACTCACCTACACTTTTCCTTTATTTAAGTTTACACAATGTAGTTTTAGTCATTGAAAGAAGAGAAAACTAAAACTTACCTATGAAATTGAAAGTCAATTATGACATAACTATCTTGTACTTCTGAAGTTCTAACTGCATTCCATGTGAGTTTGGGGAGTTTTATTTTAGGATAACTTTTTATTTATCCTGTTGCTGACTTTTCAGGACAAAAGAAGACCCTTTTCTTGCTAATGATAACTTTTTATGTATTCCATTTAAGAAATAATTGTGTTCATGGAGCTATGTTTTATTTCATTAGTTTAGATGATACAGACTATATTTGTAAGACTAACAGATGGTAAGTTTCAGAGAGGATTTCAAACTTCTAACTCCAGAAAATCACTTGGATATCACATGAGAAGTTTACCAGTTTGCTGAAAAGAAATTTAACCGATTCTCTCTAATAAATAGATGTAACACCTTTTAAAAGATAAATTAACCTTGCTTTTTTTTAATCTTCTTTTTCTCTCTCCATCCTGATAAGTTTATGATTAGCTATAACTGTGCATGCACTCATTTAATGTATGAATGATCAGAATATTTTCTTTTGTACACTTTATGTACTTCAAATCTTGCAACTGTTTAGCATTAGAAAATGATACATTTGTGTTGCCATATGAAAAATATAATTCTAATGAAATCTGATAGATGGCACTGTTGGATTGTTGATAAACCACCTTGAGACTGACTCCTACATTGCTAGTATTCAGATGGATATTATTGCTTATTAAAAAACTGTTGCTTTAGAGAGCTTGATAGAATTACATTTATTTAGCCTGTGTTTGTTCAGTAGTGGGAGTCAATGTACAAGTCTGGTTGTTGGGCTGTATATCTCTCCCTTTTATTTGCTCCAGAGGGGCTTTCTAGCCCATTAAGACTTAGTGTGGTTATACCAAGGTGTGGGTGTTCCTTACTTCACATCACAGGGTTTCTGGGAGTGAGACTTTTTGGGAGCCAGGAGTTTGATTCTTTCGTCTTTTGTTATAAGTCAGAGCATTCCATGTTGCATTACACACTCCTGGTATATTCCATTTATTCCCTTCTTTGAGGTCGTAAGAATGATGACTACCTCCTGTGGGAGTGCCAGTACTTAAAGATGAATTGACTATGATTACCTGAAGCAAATTAAAGGCTAACTTGTCTAGCTCTTGCTCTAGCTTAAGATCAGACAAATCCAAAAGCACTGTTAGAACTAGTCCAGGTAAATCCATTGGATTTTGTTTAGACAGAAATCTAATGCAGCTTTTGCAGGAATATTGGAATTAAAATTTTCTTGATACATTATCTGACATATAACTTAGAGTATAACCAAAAATATGATGACAAACAATGAGCAGCAATGAGAAGATTAATCTATCCTTCAATCTATAACAATGTTGTTGAGTAAAAAGTATATTAAACAGTTATTTTTGGCACAAATGGGATTCTGTTATAGAAAAATCTGCATACCAGTTGTAAATTCTTGATTGTTATGGCAGAGGCCAAAGCTAGACAGAGATTTGTTGAACATGTGTTATGCAATATTAATTCTGTCTATGCTGTGTCATTTATTCCCACTCTTCTCAGCATTTCAGTGAATTAGATTCCATAGTAGACTTTTCTAAGCAGCTAAACATATAGCCTTATTATATAATTTGTCCAATTTTTCCTGTTTTAAAATTGACTACAGTTGTGCAGTTTCCATGATTTCAAATCATAATGAATATACCTAAAATCACTAAATGCACTCATGCATCTTAGAAGAGTTAAGCAGCACTTTGGAGGAGGTAATGGATTTAGGAAGGTAGAGTTGCTATAATTGTATAGCTTGAAATGCATCACAAACCACTAAAATTTTCCTATATGATAATGGAAAAACAACGTGACAATAACTTTAGTGATTATCTTCTTTTATGTTTAAGGTATTTGGAAAATGTGGGGACAGATCTTCCCTTCTGTGAGAAAAAAACTGAGAGAACAGTGCAAAGTGGGAACTATCCCTGCATATTGCCTCTTGGGAAGCCTTTCTCCCTTTCATTCCTTGAAAAAGTAAAAAGTTTGTTCTGCTGCAGAACAATTACAGGGACTGCCTCCAAGAACTCTGAACTCTGAAAGCTGTCAGGAGGCCAGGTCATGCCTGTGATGGTCCTTTGCCTTCACGTTTTCTCTGTCTACCAAACATCTTTTACTCTCTGTCAGCCGAACTATTCTTGCTTGGTAACAGCAGCTGGATCCAAGACCTCGAGTCTCAAATGGTTTTAAAAAGACATTAAGGTGTAAATGGGAAGAAAGCACCCCTATTTTCTTGCGAGATAGGTAATGAGATGCTACAAGTCTTGATTTGCCTCAAGGCTACCTCCTGGCCTGCCCAGTTGGTTTTTGATAGCATGCACATTCTTGCGTATTTACTGTTCCCGGTATGGGAGCTAGAAAATTAAGATATATACCAGCTTCTCTTGCCAAGGCCTTTCCATTTCTGGTCTGTACGTCCCTTTACACAGAGTTCTTGGTGGAATGAACTAAGTGTCAGTTATTTTAACAAATATTAGAGATTAAAAAAAAGATGCTAGTCAAGTACAAGAATAAATCATGAGGACTGCACATACATCTTAATGGAGTACAATTTATTTGCATTGAGTCAAGTGAGATAGAGAAGTAAATTTTTCTTTAGCTAAAAGTATTTGTGCAGAAATAGAGCAACCTATTATTCATGTCTTATGAAGCTTTATAATTTCTTGCCTCCACAAAGTTAGGAGGCTATCCCAAGAATACAAAGAGACTGCACCTAATTCAACAATTCTGTCCCAAGAGATACCTCTATATATATGATATAAAGAAAATCAGTTTAAAATGGAGGGTTTGAAGTTCTGATGAAATGAAAAACAATTTTGCTGATGACTTTTGCTGCTTTTGTTTCAGGAGGTAATTTTTTACTTGTAAATTAGTGTTCAGAGGAAGAAAAATGGATTATTAGGGGAACATACACTGCATGTAGTAGACCTTAATATAACTTCTTAGTAGACCAGGTTTGTTCTAAAATAATTCTCTGAAAGAAAAGATGCAACTACATCAATTGTGAGTCTTGTCTTTTGAATATTTTATAGCTTTTAAGAAGTAGTCTGTTTAAGAAATGATGTTATTTGTGTCCATTCTTTAATTTTGTAATTAAAATGCCAAATCTGGACTCTAGTAGACAAAGATTTTAACCTCCACAAGCATATGTAATAGATACCTCTCACCTGAATGTGTTCTAGATGACCAGTTGCACCATTTGCAAGGCACTGATGTCTCAACTGCTTCCATAACCAGATGCTTAATGTTCAGGAAAATAAAGTAGTAGTAGACTTTTTTAAAAAATCTGCTCATTTACGTGGAATAAAACAGGTTCTAGGAGTAATTGGGGACTACTTCACTGCCTGTAAGAATTCATCAAGGCAATCTTTTTGCCTAATGATCCAGCCATGGTTATAAATTACAGCAGCATTGTAGTTTCAGCTAACTTTTGTTTCAGCAAAAGAGAAAAAGAAGGGGTGCCTTAGAAAGAAAAATAATTATCTTGTATTTTAAATAATACTTTAAATATTTTAATAATTTTAAAGATGTGAATTATAATTATTTTCCATTAACGTCTCTGCTTGTCATCTCCAAAACGTTTGATCTTTTCTCTGAAAACAGAGGAGAGCCTGAGATACCTTTGTCCTATGTTTCTAAAAAGGAAAGGTGAGCTTTCCAGTACCTTGTGTCAGATATTCAGTTGATCTACAAGAGATTTGGAACACATTTCAGTGTAAGAAATTCTGTTTAGAACTTTGAGTAGTCATGCAAATGTTTTTTTTTTAAATGTGACACAAAATAAGAAACTTAATAATAATATAAAGCCTGTATCCTGCAGCATACTGAATGTATTGGAAGAAGATTTTTTTTTTGTTTTTGGTCAAAAATGGAGAGCGAGGTTTGAAAAGCTGATGAAGTTTGGTGGCGCCAAGAAAATCGTTGCTGTGTCTGAACACACGAAGCTGTAAAGTGCGTCAGTGAGAAACACAGTGGAACTGTTCGAATGACAAATCAGAACTAAGTACAAAGAAATAGATTTCTATGATTTGTGCCCTCTGCATAATTTAATTAGTCCTTTTATTTACTAAAGAAAAATACTGAAGGTTATCTGTGGAGACAGCTACTTACAAGATTCGTGATCTTAGGATGACAAGTATCCAAAAACTTGGATACTCCTATTGTACACCTGCTTTGGAGAGGATCTTCCCCTTGAAAAATATGAAATGCAAGAAACAATTTCTTGCTTTTTCAAAGACTGTAAGCCATTTGAATGAAAAGTTCCATGCATCTAAAACGTACTTCTACTTATCTAAGAAGCAATAGAAATAAGTTAGCAGTGGCAAACTGTGTTCTGAAAAACTATCAACAAACTTTATACACTAAAGCTTTAACACTTCAGTGCATTTTTTCTTAGGCAAGGGCACAAAAATGTATGAAGAAACTTTTAAAATTACTTTGGTTAACCCATTTTAATTTACTAATTAATCTTAATTTATTAGAAAAATATGTATCAGAAATCATATATGTGTTTGCAAAGGTTGAAGTCTGCAATGAGAATATCTGTTATTCAATCTAAATTGAATCACACAAAGCATCACACTTGCTATGTATTCCTGGATTTTTTTATTTCCATCTGGATGTTTTAAAGTGTCGTTTCACACTGAAGATCCAGGGGACTTAACTACTTCTGGAAATAAGACATACCCTTCAAAATCAGTCAGGAACAAAGCTCAATCTATGCCTGAGGATCTGCAGAAATCTAGAAAGAACTGGCTTTCCCAGGTGAGTGTCCCTCATGAGCACCTCTTGAGGCACAGGTGCACAGCCCCACACTCTCACTGCACTTACATCCTGATGTCCGGTATAGGAAAGAAAAGCCAGCATAAGTGCTGGAAGAGAAGAGCGATATGCTCCAACAGTTCCATCCATCCCTACCAGGACGACAGGCTGGTCAGAAAAGTGTATTTGTGCTGCCATCTTCACACAGCTTTAGAGAGCTCATAGTAAAGCAGGCTAATCTACTAGTGATTGAACCGTCCTTGCTCTGGTTTCTGCAGCAAAAATGGTAGCGTACCTGTTCTGCTGGCTTTCATCTTAGAACTTGTGGGGAGAGGAGGTGGAGTCAGATAGGTGTTCAAGCTTGAACAATAAAAGTTGGACTAGGGCTAATAGGCTGACAGGAAGGAATAGGGTGGTTCATAGTGAAAGTTAAGACGACGACTCAAAAGGGACTGGAGACAGAAGAGAAAATATTGCTTTTCTTCCAGTTGAGCAGCTACCCATTTATCAAAGTGGGCACTCACTTCCAAAAGATATTGTTACCTCTTTACACCCACAGAATCACAGAACCACAGAATGGTAGGGGTTGGAAGGGACCTCTGCAGATCATCTTGTCCAACCCCCCCTGATTGAGCAGGCACACCCAGAGCAGGGGGCACAGGAACGCGTCCAGGTGGGGTTTGAATGTCTCCAGGGAAGGAGACTCCACAGCCTCCCTGGGCAGCCTCTTCCACTGCTCTGTCACCCTCACAGGAATGAAGGTTTTTCTCATGTTTAGGTGGAACTTCCTGTGTTCCTACTTGTGCCCATTGCCACTTGTCCTGTCATTGGGCACCACTGAAAAGAGTCTGGCCTCATCCTCATGACACCCACCCTTCAGATATTTATAAGTATTGATAAGAACCCTACTCAGTCTTCTCTTCTCCAGGCTGAACAAACCCAGGTCTCTCAGCCTTTTCTTATAAGGGAGAGGTTGTCTGTCACTAGGTGAAAGATACAGGCAGATGCAGACCTTTGATTGTAAATATAAGTCACCTGCATTAACAGCTACAGTATTTGGCTTTGTTGGATATGGCCACTAAACCTCTGTAGCCAATAAATTTAAAAACAATAATCAGATATCTTGTATTTGTAATACCACATGTCAAAATGATTTCCACTTTTAGATTTTGTCATTATTTAATTTAATGGCACACATTATGGCCAAAACAGGCAGAAACTTATTCACAGTAGCAGATATAACCCCTCAGTTATGCAAGTAATATGCATTCAACTATTTGCTCCCAAAGATCCTGCAAATCCCGTATGTGAACAATGTTGCTTTCGTTATTAGCATAAGCTGCTATAGGGATGAATGATTAGCATTAAAAGTGTTTAGCTGCATGTTCAGTCTAACCTTGCCACCCATTTGCTGCAGTTTATTACAGCAAAATTATTTAGATATTGATTAGGAGATTTCTGCTTGTGATATGATTGTTTGAAGCAGTAAAAAGAGTTGCCAGAAAACTGCATATTAATACTTTTACAAGGGATAACCTTTGTGAAAATATTTCTCTTTTCCTGCATTGGTTCACTATAATAAAGTCAGTCATTTTATATAAAAAAATTATTATGAATAGTTAATAACTCTGCCCTCAATCCAGGTCTAATAAAACCACTTCGTCATTAAAAATAGTTTTAGATAATAATTCTTATAGAAACGATAACATGTAAAACCATAAATTATCCTTTTAAGTGAGTGATTTACTTTTTTTCTGTGAAAAACAAAGAAAAAGAGACAAAAATATGTTACAAGAATCTTTTTTCAGTGAAAATCCAAGTCATCTCCTTGTAATTAATCTTATGATGTATCTTGTCACTAAGTAGTTATGTTTCAATTTGGAGTACACAGAGAAAAATCTATTGCATAATGTCTCATCTCAAAGTTCAAAATTTAGAAGCATATATTCGCTGAACACTAACAGTTCAAACTATATTACATTTTCCTTTGTAAGCTTTTTATGAGTTTTCCAAAGAAACTTAGATGTTGTATAATCAGGTATGTTCCAAAAAAAAGAAACTCATGCTTACAGACATTTTCTAAATTTCTGCTTAAGCCAGGTGGTTTGGATTTTTTTTTTCTTTTTCTTTCTTTCTTTTATTACCCTACTGAAGCCAAGGGAACACTCTGTAGGAGAAAGTGGCTTTGCAATTGTCCAGGCTCCCATCACCTATTTATAAGCCAGTTGATCCTTGCTTTATAGTACAACATTCTGTCACCTCCCTTCCAAAGCTTTGCGAAGTCAGGGGATTTTTTGGTGTAAGTATTGATGTTATTGAGTAGCAAATGATCACTATGACCCCTGTGAAACTTGAAAGTCAGTCATTTCAAAGGCTGATGCCTTATCTTTTCCACATCCAGAAAAAGTGTCCATGATTCTCCCTTGCACACACATACAATTATTTCTATGCTACATCTCCTTTTAGAATTAGAACACTGCATTAAATTAAAGTTTTAAAGAATTAATTAAAAACTGAATGAAAAAATTTGGTGTGGAAGTAAGATATATGAAGGTATTAGGATAAGGTGAATAGATTGGTCTGGTGAAAGTGAAAGAGCTAATGCTAACATGGGAGACGACGTGGGTTGAAAGAGAATGAAGAAAGGTTGCTCTAGGCTGGGAAGTGTGAAGGGCCTGTAGGACAAGCCAGGTCAATCTGAATCATAGACTGGCCTGGGTTGTAAGTGACCTATGGAGGTTACCCAGTCCCACCCTGTGTTAGGGCTGGTGTTAGGTCAAGCTGCTCAGGGCTTCCTAGATCAGGAAGCATCGAATCTGGGCACTTCTAACCTGGACCTGCTATGAGGCACAGATTTGAATTTACATGGAAACCTCTTTTCCCCTGCAAGGGGGTGTAATTCTTTCCTTACTCTTCAACACCCCAACACGTATGAGCACTTAGCACTGTTGTGCTCCTAGCCTCAAGTTGTTTCTCTCATTAGAAGAAACAAATACCTTTAGTTAGAATGTCATAATGGTTTTGCAACATTAAAAAAATATACAAACCCCGAATGAAAATGATACACTAGACTGCCAGTAAAATTTCTAATCTTAAGAAAAATATATTAAATCTCCTAAAGGGAAATGTGTTTAAATAAAAGGTTTGAGTTCCATGTTTTTGAAAACTGCTAAAGCAGAGGTTATGAAAAGAGGTTGTAACAGCTGTCAGGAGACTGAACTACATTAGAGACCCCCAGAGTGTATGAAATAGCAACAGACACTGAAAGAGTCATGGCAAAGGTGACAGATACACCATGCAAGCAATTTACTGATTATCTTAGAAAGATAAGAAAACACCTGCTTCTTGTTAAAGTCCACTATGTATCAGCATTACAGAAAAAAATATTTTAGAAGACTCTCATCTGCCTGTATCTTTTTTAATTTTATGGTACACATCCCCATTATTTTCACATAAGGAGCTCATACCACAAGGCAATCTGGTATATACTTTTTTGCACACAGAATGATACAAATAAAGATTACTTAAATTCATTGTTCTGAAAAAAATAAGGCATTTAAAATTCTGTTTTGAATAAGATCCTCTATATGGAACCATTTTAACTCTCCCATCTCCCCCTTTTGGAGCCAGCATGCTACTTTTAGCATAACTTGAATGAAAAATGTGCTTATGGATTGTGCTTATGGATTGTTCTCTTAAATGGCAAAATTAGAAGAGAACAAAATAAAGAGGGTAAGGACAGTTGCAAGCTGGATTTTGATAACCACATTTGTCTCAAATCATTCTTTTTTTCCATGAATCCCTGTGCTGCTGGGAACTCTTTTAGAACGTATCTCTGTATCTCATAGGTGAATAAGAAAATTGGTATCTGGTCATTGTTCAACTAGTGTGAAAATATTTTACTTCAATATGCTCAAAGAAGAAAAATGTAAAAAAAAGATAAACTTGCTTTGCATGAGTACACACTGCAAATTTATTTTTGAGCTTGGATACTATTAGCTTTTTGTATGATTTTTAGGAACCTGTCTAGCCCAAAGCCAAGGGGTTGTTTTTCTATTCTGATTTTATATTCTTTTTTCTTTAACCTGGTCGATAGTATGTATGAATCAGGAGGTCTCTTTCTATTGCAATTGAACCTCTTGAAAGCCACTCAGATAAAGGTTCAGTGGCTGCATTCTGCCCTGTTTGGAGTAGAATGTGTGCATCATAGAGTCACAGAATTATAGAATGCTTTGGGTTGGAAGGGACCTTTTGAGGTCATCTGGTCCAGCTCCCCTGCAGTGAGTAGGGACATTTTCAACTAGATCAGGTTGCTCAGAGCTCCGTCCAACCCAGCCTTGAAAGTTTCTAGGGATGGGGCCTCCACAACCTCTCTGGGCAACCTCTTCCAGTGTTTCACCACCCTCATTGTAAAATATTTTTTCCTTACATCCAGTCTAAATCTACCCTCCTTTAGTTTAAAGCCATTACCCCTTGTCCTGTCACAACAGGCCTTGCTAAAGACATTGTCCCCATCCTTCCTATAGTCCCCCTTTAAGTACTGAAAGCCTGCAATAAGGTCTCCCTGGAACCTTCTCTTCTCCAGGCTGAACAACCCCAACTCTCTCAGCCTGTCCTCATAGCAGAGGTGCTCCAGCCCTCGGATCATTTTTGTGGCCCTCCACAGGTCCATGTCCTTCTTGTGCTGAGGGCTCCAGAGCTGCAGGCAGCACTGCAGCTGGGGTCTCACCAGGGCACAGCAGAGGGGCAGAGTCACCTCCCTTGACCCGCTGGCTACGCTTCTTTTGATGCAACACAGAATACGGTTGGCCTTCTGGGCTGCGAGTGCACATTGTTGGCTCATGTCCAGCTTTTTGTTCACCAGTACCCCCAAGTCCTTCTCTGCAAGGCTGCTTTAATGCCTTCATCACCCAGCCTGTATTGATACCGGGGGTTGCCCTTACCCAGGTTCGGGACCTTGCACTTGGCCTTGTTGAACCTCATGAGGTTCTGACAGGCCCACCTCTTCACCTTGTCCAGGTCTCTTTGGATGACATCCCATCCTTCTGGTGTGTCGACTGCACTGCTCAGCTTGGTGTCGTCGGCAAACTTGCTGAGGATACATTTGATCCCACTGTTTATGTCTATCTGTGATAGCATGTTTCAGTCATTTGTGGCTCTTCCTCTGAAAACCATTGTGAATATCTGTGAGCTAGCTGCCATGTCCAAAACAGAACCTCTGTTATTACTCAAGGGAACTGCAGGATATGAGGTAGGACTAAATGCTTCCTTAAGAATTTTTTTTCTGTAAAATCGCATTTAAATTGTGTTCATCAAAGTGTTTCATAAAAAAGTAAAACTTTTTGGATTAATACTATTCATTAAAATATTGTTGTAAATATGAATTCATATACTCACTGATTTTTAGCTGTGCTCTTCAATGTTAGTTTGTATCTATGAAATTTAAATTTACATTCATTTTAAGAAAGGTGAAAAAAAACACTTAATTAGTGAACAATCTTGATTTGCAGTACTCTTTAATAGCATTCTTGGCTTTTATTGTATGAGTAATATGAAACCAAGGACGCCCAATTGGCAAATTTATGCCAGGAATTGTACGGGGTGTCAGCACCCAGGTCCTGGCAGCAGAGCTTGCAGCGCAGCCTCTGTGAGGAGAGGCTGGGGCTGCCCCATGCTGGACACAGACAGTTCCAGTTGGCTCCAAAACAGACCTGCCACTGGCCAAATCTAAGCCAGTCAGCGTTGCTGGTGGTGCCTCTGTGAAAATGTGTTTAAGACAGCATAAAAACAATTGTGCAACACCTCCAAGAGAGGAGTAAGAAAGTGTGAAACAGTCATGGAGGTATCAAGGTCAGAGAAGGGAGGAGAGGAGGTGGTCCAGGCTCTAAAGCAGAGACTCCCTTGCAGCCCATAGAGAGACCATGGTGGTGCAGGTTTATCCTGAAGAACTGCAGCTTATGGAAGGGCCCCTGCTCGAGTAGGGGAAAAGTGTGAATGGGAAGAAGTGGCAAAGAAGAGCTGTTATGGACTGACCACCATCCCCATTACCCATTCCCCTGTACTGCTCAGGAGGGGAAGAGATTGAAGAGTCAGGAATGGAGGCATGACGTTGAATCTGGGAAGAAGGAAGATGGGAGGAAAGTATTGTTTTAATTTTTATTTTTGTTTGCTACCCAAATCTATTTTAGTTGGCAACAAACTAATTTTCCTCCAGTCTTTATCATGACCCATGAGCTGTTTCATCATATTTCCTCCCCTGTTCTCTTGGTGTGAGAGAATGATAGAGCAGCTGGGTGGGCATCTGGCAGCTAGTCAATGTCAACCCACTGCAGGAAGTAATGTTTTCAAGTTTGTCTTCTAATGTTTCTGTAGCTGTTTTGGTTTAACCCTGGTGGGCAGCTAAGACCCACACAGCCGCTCACCCACTCTCCCCCACTGGGAGTGTGGGGAGAGTCAGAAGTCTAAGAATTTAATAGGTAAAGCAAAAGCTGTGAGCACAAACAAAGAAGAACAAGGAATTAATTCACTACTTCCCATGGGCGGGCAGGGGATGTTGAGCTGCCTCCAGGAAAGAAGGGCTCCACCATGCGTAACGGTTACTTGGGAAGACAAATGTTGTAACTCTGAATGTTCCCCCTTCCTCTTTCTTCCCCCAGATTCATATGCTGAGCATGATGTCATATGGCGTGGGGTATCCCTTGGGTCAGTTGAGGTCTGCTGTCCCGGCTGTGTCCCCTCCCAGCTTCTTGGGCACCCCCAGCCCACTCGCTGGTGGGGTGGGTTGAGAAGCAGCAAAGGTCTTGACTCTGCGTAGGCACTGCTCAGCAGCAGCTAAAACATTGGTGTGTTGTCAACAGTGTTCTGGCCACAAATCCAAAACATAGCCCCATAGGAGCTACTATGAAGAAAATCAACTCTATCTGCAAATGGGAATTCTGGTACTGAAAACAGGTTCTGGGGAAAAAAAAATCTGTTTCTCCATAATTCAGTACATGATTAATTTGCTTTGCTTCAAATGAATTAAAAGTAATTTTTTAAAACTTTGTAAGAGGATAATGTTCTTGTAGTGAGCTCATCTTTAGAGAGTGTCAGGGTAAGACATACATGAAGACTCATCAGTATAATGCAAAGACTTGTAAGAACCATGCAGTTTACTGGAAAGCAGGTTTTTTGCTTTGGGTTCACCGTTGAATGCAGGGGAATCAAAGTTTAGTACCTAACAATGCAGAGTGCAATGTAGCTAATCATTGTGAAAGCCTGAGGAATGGCTGTGTGGTGTAAACTCCATCCCTCAGAGTTTTAGGAGCCTATCTCTGTTTTATAATTACTGGCTTTTACCTAAAGGTATCAAATCTGATCCTCCCTTCCACAGAAAATGTACCTGTCAGTACATTTCAGTCAATAGTATGGAGCACAGTCTTCTCACATTTATAAGAGCCAGGTTCAAATCACATTTAGAGGTAGTGTCTGAAGCCAGGTCTCTCTCTCCTGGCAGAAGAGTGTTTAAAGTGCCTTAATCACTCAGCTGTCATTATAGCTAGGCCTTCTTGACTGCTTCCTTGACTGTCATGGCAATTTTAGATGTGTCAAGAGTAGATGATTACCATTAATTTACAATGAAAACACTCCTCTTTTTTTTTTTTTTTTTTTTCCAAATGTTTTGATGGGATTTAATATAGCTACAGCTCCAGGTGTAAGCAGAATCCCTTGTAATGATTGCCTCTGCAGCTGGGTTTCACATGCCCTAGGTAGGTTAATTCTTAGAGAGTTGCAATTTGTTTCTTTAGAGGTGGTCATACTTTTGAGCACAGAGTTATGGTAAATGCAAGCTGGCTTTTTGGTGCCTCTGTGGTTATCACTAAATAGCCACTGCGGAATGCTTTTATATGCTGGCACAAAGTGCTTGTTGTACTGCTGTTGTACTTGATTCTGTGTTATTCATGCCTTGGTAGTGCCTCTGTCCTATCAAAACAGGAATACATTACACATTACAAAATACATTTTTTTTAAAGTCAGTTTTGTTCATTGACCTCAGTGAAAAGATTGGCTTAGACCATGTGGTCCTTACCTTACTTCCACAGGCACTAAATGCCTTCCCAGCACAGCTGATAGTTCATTTGTGATATATTATTGTTATTATTCATGTTACAATAGTGCCTAAGAGCCAACAGAGGGTTCTTTGTTCCAGATGCTATACATAGAATATCACACATTCACTTGAGAAGCTTATAGTAGGGATTGCAGAGGCCCAAGGTACCATATAAGAGGTATGACAAACTATCTGAATCTGAGATTTACCAAGAGTCAACCCAATTATACATTTCCTCATTTACAGTAAGTTCCCCTTTAAACCACCTGAAATTGGTGTGAATATTCAGACCAACTCCACAGCCAGTGCCAGGAAAACACATAACACACAAACATGGTGGTGGCATTAGCAGATCATCTGTTCTGTACTCCTTATTGTTTTTTCCTCTATTTTTAGACAGAAATGAATGCATATGCATAGATAGACACTTTAAACTGGGAATATATTTAAAGCTCTTGAATTTCATCCTGTGTTCTTTTTTCTAGGGCACTGTAATCTACAGAAGTTCTGCCATTCATTGATTAATATTCGAGCAGTATGAAGTCCATGATGATGTATTTCTGACATGTTGGAATTAGAAATGACGTGATATAACATCTTAATTTTGTCTTTGCTTTTCTAAGTAATAGCAAGAACAGTTATTAATATTCTGGAAAAGCACAACTGTTCAAAGTTGGGCAAATATATATAAAGGATTTAAAAGGCAGGAATTATTATCATCAATAAGCAAATTCTTCTTCGGTGTTACCTGACTACCTATAAATCTGGTTAATAATTTTCAAAAAGTACTTTTCAATAAAACCACCTATATTTACAGGTGAATTCTTTTCTGCTGTACTGGAAACACAGTAGAGAACATTCACAACTTTACACAACTGAAATGTTTATTTAATGGAGACTCCATGGGGTTGGAAGTGTTTTCCTGTGAGCTCTTGGGCGTATTGATAAATCACCCAAGTAGTTTTATTTCCTATAGTTTCCCACAATGCCTGCAGAGTGAGCCTCAGTTTAAACTTTTTTGGGAATTGAGAATTACACTTGTCCTCATGGGTATTTCTTTCTCCCTCTTTACGCATGAAGTTATTGGAAGTAATGGTTAAATCTATGAATGGGAGCTAAGTTGAGGAGATACCCCTAATAATGGATTATTTTATATGCAACATTATCTTAATTTTCTTATTCAGGCCAGCAAGTGGAATAAAAAGAATAACAGAATCTTTTACTATTGCTGGTATAAAAACTGCTAGCGGTTGAATTAATCAAGGAGAAGATAGAGAACAGGTCTAAACTACTAACGGTTCAAGTGGATGGAAAATGTGAAATACAGCTTTTTATCAATTTGGAAAACATACCTTTACAAAAGAAAGGTGGGGAATAGAACGCTTACAAGATTCATCTGAAGTAACTACTTAAAGGATATATATTTTTTTTTCCAAATAATGGTCTTCTGTAGTTTTACTGTTTATTACAAAAATATTTGATGGATTTACCCTTTTACATTTGTGAATCTCAGTAAGTGCCATTAAAGATTTTGTGTGCATTTGATACCTCTGTTGGTAGGCAATGCAATCCTTAAAGCAGCAACGGGTATCAATGCCCTAATAAGTTTAAATTAAACCATTTAAGTGATGTTCTGCTTTTGATGTCTGGTTGAACATGAGAGTAAATGAACTATTCTCATTCCCTTCTTTCTTGTTTAGCTCCAGGTTGGTTCAACTCTTACTGTCTAAAAGGGGCAAATATTTTATGATAAACCAGAAGTAAATGTCAGATAATGTGTTTGTGTCATGTAATCCTTCTCTATCGAGTTGTAGTTTTCTGGAAGATTAAGGAGGATTCATATATCACTGCTTCCTTATCTGTCGATTCACTGATATCAGTTAGAGAACAGTGTTTTATCTTTTCCATCACATTACTCATTGTAAACAGTGATATGTTTTGTAAGCCATGGATAGTTTTTGAATCAAAGTGCAAGGCATATTTTGTATGTTTGATGAGTTTCTGTTTGAGGTTAGGCATTCTTTTCATTCAGCAGCTCCAACTTAAACTAGGAGTTAGGAAAGGGTAAAATTATAGAAGCCAAGGATAACATGCCACCAAAGAGTCTTGGGGAGAAAAATCCAAATTGAAGCCCACTTTCTTTAACAAATTGGGTAAAAACATGTAAGTGATGAGCAATGTCACATGAAAGAATATGGACATTTTTATTAAAGATTAACAAAGCCAAGCTTCCATCCCTGTTTTATAATGGCATGATTGTTTTGGAATTCTCTTTCTTCCAAAAATGATATCTGAATGTCCATCTAAATGACACCAAGGTAGATAACTTACGTCTCAATTGATGAAATGTATGCCATTGTATTCAGTGATGATATATATATGTTCAAAATTAAGCTTGTACATCAGTGCACTGCTTAATCCATCTATTAAACTGGATTTTCTTTTTTTTTTTTTTTTTTTTTTTTTACCAGACAACCGCATCTACCTCTGCTTCAGTTCCAGATCTGTAAAAAAAAAAAGAAGAATAGTTCCTTTCCAGCAATGCTCTTCAGGTACAAAATGTTTACAGTTAACTAAGGAAGTATATGGAGTACATGAAGTATAACGATTTCACAATTTCTGTGTGTTTTCAGTGTGTGTTTCGGTTTGCATTGAAGCTGTAGTAGTCATGTTTTGACTCCCACTGCAAACACACAATGGGTGGGATCCAGTCTATCTAAACCCTCTCAAAATTTGATTGTAAGCAAAAAAAATATAAAATCCTCTTAAGTCTAGGCAGCTCTCCAGTCTACTTGTTTGGCTCAGGAGGCATCTAACTCATCAGACATTAGTAATTTGTGAGTGCTCCAGAGTGTCTCTTCCAGGGACATGAGTGTTTCTCTTTTACCATGAGGTCTATTGTCAGGCAAGTGTAGGAGAACCCACCCCAGTGATTAAGAAGGGACACTGTGGGCCCTAAATATACATTGCAGAGAGGAAAAAGAACCGATGAACAAAAACTTGACTCTAGCCTAGTGGTTAGGCCATTGAACAAGAAATAATGCATGTATCGTGGGGCAACACACCAAATATTGATTCAATTTAAAAAAATAAAATGACACAATGGTCACAGCAGTTGATCCTCATATCTGAAATGTGGAAGAACTTCAGCTTTATTTAATTTTGGAGAATGTGGACTGTCACTGATGAACAATATAGCCATAGTTGTTTTGTCTTTGGTTAGTGATGGAAAACCTTTTGAAAGTTATTTTGGATTATTTTAAAATAAAATACCACTGGGTATGTAGTCTTTTAAAAATTAAGCTACTGCATGTCTTAGGCTGCTGCCTGGTTTGTTTGAGGTGACTGATTTCTTTGTTCTGTAACATTTCAACATAAGTCCTCTTTGAAAAGCCAAATCAAATCTAGCATCCCATTGGTAGTAAACTTCAATATACCTGAAATTTCAGATACAGTCACTGACTAGTGAACGATTCCTTACCTAATTACACTTTTTTCCAAAGAGGCATCTTCCCCACAGCTAAGAATATTTTGGGTTTATTCTACCCAGGCTTTTAATAATAAAAACATTTTTCATGAGTTTATTTCTTTAGCAGTACTAAAGACAATTTTTCTGTGAACTAGCCAGGAATCCATGCTTTTATATGTATTGGAACAATTATAGCGGAAATCGGTGTACACAGAAATAATCTGTTAAGTAGACTCTTTCCATTTAATCTGTGAACCGATTCAAGACGGCTTCCTGGTTCAGCCATGGTATAATGGAACAGAGGAGACTGGTGTTTCTACAAACTCCTTCGGTCTTTGTGAGCGTCTGGCTGCTGGTAATTAACATGTGCTCCATCTTTTCATCATCAACAAAATGCTTCTTTTTCCTTCTTTTAACTGTTTTTTGTTTATTGAATTTGTAAATGTTTTTGGTTAAGAATTAACATACTTATATACAGCAAAGCACAGTGAGGTCTTCAAGGAACTATTATAATAGTACTGAGAGAAGGAAACTAGTTTTTATGTAAGCAACCTATAACATCTATGGTGGGTGCTACTGCTTCAACTCAGAAAGGACGTTAGGAATATACACACCTTTACTATAAAGAATACTTCTTAAAGAGCATGGCTTTTTTTGTGCTTTTCTGCTAAAAGAAATTGAGAAGATCCAGTTTTGCTGATGTTTAACATTGTTTCTGTATCTTTCGAATATACAGGGAATTCCCACTCCAGTGGGTACACAAAACTGCTTGGAAATGTTATCCAAGTATATTCTAAAGACTCATAATCTATAATAAAGCACACAGAGAAAAAAATCCCTTGAATAGTAGTAGTAAAAATAGTAGAAAATTCTGCTTTCTTGGAATGCTGTAGTACTGGCATTGCTACAGCAGTGGTAGAAAGGATATTGGCACTTGTGAAATTGCAAAGACAAAACTAGAAGGAGTTGTTGTGAAATTCTTTATAGGAAGGCCAAGAGAAAGTAAAAAGCCTCTGTGTAAGAGAAAATGGTTTCCTCTGTTTTTTTTTAAGGCAGTTGAAGAATGGTTGAAAAGCTCATGAAGAAATCCAGTGGCAATGAAAGTTTTGCTTCTCTACATTCTGCAGCACTCCTCTGTGCTCACCTGTACTCAGGAGTGAAGCACACTGCCCAGCAGAGAGAAACAAAAGCAACAATCACATTTTATGCCACTTTGAAGCATGAATGTGTACTCCTTAGAGGTATGAAAAGTATTCAAGGACTCTTTACTTGTTTGCCCAGGAATATAGAGTACTAGCTTCCTTGAAGAAGGTACAAGTATGTCTACGTTTTAGCCTGTGCAAGAAGCTGGCTAAAATTAGTGCAATGAAGAGGTCAATCTTTCAGCACGTCTTGCTTTCCTGGATGAAGAACACTGACTGATGAGGAGGCTGTTATCTTTGTGCTACAGATGCACTATTAAAGATGTGGTTTCTCTCTTTATATGCTTAGGAAATACACTACTAACATAATGCATGTATAAGCTAACTGATGTATTAATAAGCTAATTAATACTTAAAACGCATGACTCTCCTTCTGGGATTTAGCTTCAACAGATAGTCACAGTGGCCTTCAATATATATATTTAAAATAATAAAGTAGTGGTAGACTTCCTGAGTTCATGTTTCAAAGGAAATAAAACAAAGAAAGGTATTTTGTGTCACTAAATAATGTATGTCTGGTAGTTGGCCAAGTATGTATATATCAGTAGAGTCCATATAATTCAACTTCCACCTGTGTTCAAGCTAATTTTAGCACATTGGCCAATAGTTCTCCTGTTCAGACATGAAAATGTTGTAAAGAATACCTCTTTTTTACTGTACTTTTAGGAGGGGATTGCAAACATCACAGATTTTGTTCTAGTGCAATATAGGATCTGCACTTTTCCTTTGTAAACCTTCTATCAGATTAAGTGTATAACAACATAAAGAGATTACAGATTTTATTTTCAAAAGTTCAAAGCTTCAGTTAGTTGACTTTTCTAATAGGCTAAAGCTTCACTTCAAAAAAGGATTTAAGCCCATGAGAAACCCCAGCAAAGTCAGAGTTTATGTATATAACTGCAACTCCACCTTGTCAAAGATTGTAACCACGTAGGCCTTAAGTTGCAATCCAGTGGTAAGCTGAAGATGCAGTTAAAATTTAAATATATCAGCCTTGCAAATTTGAAACCAAACACCTATGGAGGCCTTATTTCCACAGTTAACAATGTTCACTAGGATAATTTTAGCAGACCCTAATGACAGGCAGTGCCTGAAGTAAGTATTATTACCTCATTGGGTGAGAAGCTCTAAATCACTGCTTTATACAGGAAGAGTATGTCCCTACACAATGCCACTGCAAAGTCTCCAACGAGGAATAATTAAGATGTATTAGTGCTCATATAACAAGATGTTGCTTGATCAGCTGGTTCCAACTTCTTGCTGGAAACTTCTGTTGAGGTGCATGTGATTTTTTACTGTACAAGATGAATCCCAAGCTACCCTACTCCACCATATCTACTAGAAACCATGGAAGCAGGAGTCACCACCTTACAAGACATAGCAGAACACCTGTATCACCTTGTGTTTGTGTGTAGCTGCAGCTTCCCCTGAGTTCCCAGTAGTGTTCGGGCTGTGGATGCTCATCGAACTATTCTGTTCAGAGCGCCCACATGAAGTTAACTGAGACAAGTTTGGAAGTGAAGAGCTAAATCATCTCCACTGCCTGCTGTTGAATTCCTTTCCCCCAAAATAGCTGCTGTGTAAGGGTATAGTCTAAAGAGAATGGAGCCATAAATGGAGACTGTTGTCATTCAGGATGGTGGTCCTGAATTAGCCAAGCAGGGAAGTTATTAGGAGTAAGATGGTTTCATCCAGAAAAGCCTAGAACTGTTGCTATACTCCTTCTAAAGGAAAAACTGGGGACTTTTGGAGAAAAAGAGGTGGTTAGTATTGGCCTTTAGATTGGATGAAAGACAAAATATGCATGTGCAACCTACTGAGGTCTCAGTATAATCACTGTTGCTTCAAGGCACAGGGACTGATGCCCTAAGTATATAAATGGAAGGGTACTGTGGAAAATAGAACCATACTCTAACAAGAGTTAGAAGACTGGGAGCCTAAGAAATGGCTTAGTTCAGAGATATTAAGAAGTTGTGGCTGCAATCTTGTCTAAGAATCTAAAAATAACTATCCAGTCAATCTAGTCTTTGATTTGCTATTACCAGTTTAATATCTGGTAGTCCTTGTTTTGAGAACTTTTTACTAGATAGGTTTTTGGGGCTGGGACTGGAAGCTAGCTCTGTATACTCTGTGTATTAGCTGGTATTGATTGCAGTGCTTCCAGAAATGGGGAAAAAAGGTAGTAGCACCAGCCTCACCACTTTCTGTGGCCTGTTCTCCATGTAGGCACTTTGGCACCCATAGTTGTTATATTAGAGATGTAAAAGGAATATCCCTTACTATTCCTCACCCGTATTTGTTTATGGATTTGCTGCCCATGAATTTTTTTAATCCCTTTCCAAACCTGCTGATGCTGTCTGCTTTCACAACCTCCTGCGGCAGCACATTCCAGAAATTTACTGCATTCTGGAAAGAAGTATGACTTACATTCTTACATTCTTTGTAAAGAAATATTCTTTTATCTGTTTGAAATTGAACTACTATTTTTATCAAGCACCATCTATTCTTGTACTGAGGAATTCAGTGAATTTGGTTTGGTATTTGTCTTAGCCACTGCCACCTTGAGTTTTGTAAACTTTGATCATATCTCTTATCCCTCTTCTTGATAGATTGAAGAGTCCCAGCCTTTTTAGTCTCTCCTTGTAAGGCAGCTGCTTTATTGCTTTTAGCATTTCAGCTGATCTCTAATATTGCTATGCCATCCTTGACATGCAGAGACCAGAGCAGCACACACTATTCAGGATATGGGCCCTTCTCAGTTTTATATGACACCGAAATGACACATTTTTCTTGTTCTCAATATTCTTCCCAATATCTTGTTGACTTTTCTGGCTGCTGTTGCATACAGAACTGATGATTTCAATGAACTGTTGAAGAACCCGACATCTCTTTCCTAATTGCAACTGCTACTTCTGAGGTCAGCATTGTGTAGGCATAGTTTAGATTATTTTCCTCTAGATGTATTATTACCTTATATTCAAGTACAGTGAAGATCATCTGATGTTACCTTCTGCCCACTCACTTCTGTGATTTCCTTCTGGAGTGCCTTGTTATGGCCAAAATGTTATGACAAAAATGAGCTTAGTATCATCTGCAGACTCAGAGTTTTAGTTAAATCCTGCCTCAAGGAGCATGCAGCCCTGTTCTGTGGTTACACTGTGCTTAACACAACAAGGAGCCTGATTCTTGTCTGGACTGCAGGCACTGTTTTAATGGTAATAAGTGTTTAAGAAGATGTCTTGAAGCATGAAAGTATGGCCATAATTCTCAGGTTATATGATCTCTCTGTTCACTTACAGCACAACTTTTATGTGTTTGTGTTTCAGTCTAGTGGCTTGACTGCACCACGTGTAAACATGCCAACTCTGTTTTAAAACTAGCTTGCCTGAGGACAGACAGCAATTTAGCCATCATAATTGGGGCTTTCTATGCTCAGCTGGCACCTCATGTGTGCCTTTCATAGCAGCTCCAGCTGAATTCTTTAGTACCTAATCCTATCTGGAGCAAAACTAGTCAGAAAAAATCTAGACAAAGTTGCAGAATAGAGAGAACTACTGAAGAAATAAAATCTGGATTTACAAGAATATATTTTTTTCTGTTCTTTAACTCTGTGGATGCTATTTTCATGCCTCAATTACATCTTGATAGGGCTTTTAAGATATGCTTGATACATAATTGATAACACTAAAGGCAACGGCTGAAATCCTATAATGGATAACCTGGTATTATGTGCTACATGGGGCATTACTGTGCAATAATATCTGGCAGTAACAGTTACAGAAGGCCAGTAGTCTAACTTTGTTTTAGATAAAAATTGCAGTAAAAAAATATACGGGAAATGTTCCTGAAATAAAAGTTTTAATAGTTTTACCAGCACTCCACATTTAAATACCGTAAGTGATAAATTTTAAAAAGAGCTAATGTTTTTTCTATTAAATTGTCATGACCCCCCCTCATCTTTTCACGACATAACAGTTTGTGAACAGAATACTAAAGACAACTGTGGTTCATTGCTAATTCTGTTAACTGGATGATTAAACTCACAAGAACATCTGCAAACAACTGTTGCTAGTATTATTGCTGTGCCTGGAAGCTCTGCTATAGTTAAGGATCTGACAGTGTTTCCATTATTAAATCTCATTTTAATCCTAATTGGGTTTAAACCTGGCATTCATATTCTCAGTCCAGAAGACAGTTTTTGGACAACATTTTGAATTAGGCATATTTTACTTACAGAAATGTGAGAGAGCCACCAACATTTGACATTTTGTAAGATGCATTTTATGCTCTAAAAGATTTTTAGCACTCCCCCTGTAATTATTCACATCATAAACTTACAATGATTACTATGCATTCTTGGTTATTCTGACTGGCAGGAAATGTTAAGTTATGTGACCATTTGAAATGTCAGAATATGTGAAGCATGCAGACACAGTTTTTGCAAATATTTACACCTGTACTTCAGCAACATGAGTACACGCTTCCCCCAGGTTTGGTGGAGCTGTTCAAGTGCAGATAACTAAATGAACATGCAAAAGTTTTATGGGTGGCCAGTAAATTACCCTGGTGCTCCTGCAGCACTTCATTCTGACCTCTCTGGAGGCCACACTGTCTGCTAATACGGAATTGTACTTAACTGAGGTTGGTGCACACAAAGGGTCCTTCAGCGTGACCACGACTTCACTATCTAGGTAAAACAAATAGTAGCACCATTTTTACTTTCAGATGCAGATAAGATGCAGAATTTCACCAGCCTCTGTCTCCCAGAAAGGTGGAATGGAAGTGACACAGGGAAGACAGCCCCTGATGGTCCCTCTGGGGATTCCTGCTAAGTCCCATCACTAGGGCTACAAGGGAGGTTCAGCAGGGAGCAACACGCGCTGGGGCTACATGTAGGTCCAAATTCTCCCAAAGATAAATGTAAATCTTTTATCTTCCTTTCTTTTCTAATTAGTACTTACTAGATGCAGTCTGAAAAGTTTGCTATCTTGGATTCTTGATATTCCAGCTGGTAACTGTAGCACTGTGTAAGCGCAGTAATTTCTTCACAGGAAAATGTTACTGAACGTTTCAGAAGCTGTATCACTGCAGAAGTTTAGAACGAGGGTGACATGTTTATCAAATCATGGAATGTATTTAAAAATACATTTGTGAAGTACAATTAGCTCTGAATGCCTCCATTTGTGAAAAGTGATCTTGCTGAGAAGAGATTTAGTTTATGATGCTGCGTACGTCCTACAGAAAGCCAGTGTAAAAGGCTGTAAACAAAATGGTGTACTTTTTTGAATTACAGATTTGTATTTAATGGACTTTCCAGCATAAAGGCTTATGAATTTTCTTTTGATACGTGTCAAAACTGTCAGTTTCCCAAAGACATTTTTTGGATATATATTGAAATATCAGGCTTTCTATTTTTCTTTGGAAAAAACAGGCCAAGAACATTCTCATCAGTTTTACTAAGCATAGTTGTGGAAATGTAGGTCATCTAAATAAAAAGACCATATTTTCAGAGATTCTTAGTGCGTAAGCCGAAGTAAGACTGGAAAAGATAAAAGACTAATAAATTTTCCATTTCATTATTGACACTGTGCAATAAAACATAGTTTTTCTTAATTGTTTTCAACTAAATTGTCACATTATGACATAAAGTATATCCTAATAACTGACTTTTCTGACCCCAATATAAATGTATGAATTATACTATAAAGCACTTTGTATTAATACTAGGAGATATGAATCTCTGAACAGTTCAGATTTGTGTGCAATTCTGCTGCAGATTTATTTTAGAAGTGAGAATTCAAGCGGAAGACAATTTGCATCCATTTCAAATGAAAGCTGAATACAGCTGATATATACAGAATATATTTGAAATCTATTATTCTAGTCTTACCAACACAATGACTTAATTCATAAGGGAGTGAAAAAAATGGTAAATATGTGGTTTTGACTTGCTAATTAATTTTTTGCCATAGTTGCACTGTTCAGACAAATGACCCTTACCCTTTTCTTAAGTATAAGCACCCAGGAATGTTTTCTCACAGTGGGACTGTAGCTAATCCCCCTATTTGCTGATATCATCTAATCCTGATTTTCTTCAAGCCTACTATCTCCTTCCTGGAAAGATGCTGAATTTAAGCCTTTCTGCCTTATAGTATCAGCATGGCATCCAGCAATGTCACATAGTGAGGAATCTTGTCAAAATTCAAAATCATATGTTGTAATAGGCAGATTATTGAGATCAAGTTTATTCCAGAAGTATCTAGAAAAACTGTTCTTTGCAGCTCTATATTTTTTGCCCTGCTACCTCTCTCCAGCCACATGAATTGAGTCACACTTTGCAGTTGGTGAACTGGGTCAAATTTTCTTGTATTTTATATTTAAATCAAATTCAGTATTACCTCTTTTCCTTCACAGGATTAAGCTGTATTACAATTGTGGGATCATGAATAGTTTTCTGTACAATTTCTTGATTGAATGTTGATAATGAATTTTTTTGAAGTTTCATTTTGGCTTACTTGTATTTCTTCAGCTGATATGGTTTTGATGAAGACTAATTTAGTGAGGAAACAATCTAGAAGGAGAAACTGGAACTAACTTTTTACTCTTTTTAGTCACCACCATTTTCTTCACTCTTTCCAAACTTGGCTCACATTCCAGAACTTCCCTGTACATTGGTCCTAATGCTTTGACCGTGGCTTCATACTCTCCCACCAGACTTTGTGTAACTTGAAACAGGGATTACAAGCCTATTACTAAAACTTGTATGGGAAAGCAGAAACACATTGATGATTTTGAAATCTGAGCACATAAATTAACAGGAATAATCTTCTCTACAATGACAGAGTCCCAGAACTTTTTCTTCTGATCTGTTTTCTTATTACTAGGACACACTAGTCCTACTAGTACTAGTCACTAGCAGTGTTGTGCAAACAGAATGAAGGTGCTTGAAGAAATACAGACTTAAATGATCTTATTTCATGTAAGTGGGTCACTAAGCTGCTTAGACTTCATTTTGCTGTCAATCAGTAGTAATGAGATTGCGGCACAGCAGCCTTCTCATTTAATGCAGGAATAATTTTTTTCTCATTGTTCGTATCACTGACTTTGCTCTTAAATGTGAGTAGCTCAGTGTATACCTTGGCACAATCCTGCTTTGTGTGTTGGTGGTTGTTCCTGAGTGGAGGAGGAGTAAATGACTGCTATACTTGCTGGTGCAGAGGAGAGGGTGGATGGGCTAGAAAAAGGTAAAATCACTTTGAAGAATCCAGGATAAACATGTTGTGTGACAATCTATATGGTCTGTGTGCCATACTGAATTACTGTCAATGAAGTATATACAGAGAGGCCTCTCAATTGTGCTTCAAGTAGTTAATTTTCAAGCAAATAAATGTTTTCACACACCTGTTTCCAATTTATGACCTGGAAAACGGTTTTTATGAACAGACTTTGTCTATGATAACTCTGTGAGAAGGGTGCACTATCCCTTGAATATTTAGCTTGATAACTCAGTTCAATTAACGACTGTCTTACTCTAGGTTTCAGTCCATTTTAGGAAAGCCTTGTTTTATTTATATGCAATTTATGAGTAGGAAACCTGCAAGGGTGCAGTTTCCAACATGTACTTGGATTCATCAAAAAGAGTTTCATGAGGTTGAGGCAACTTTAATACAACTATACTATATTTTTAATACGGGCATGCTAGAAACTGTGTTTGACATCAAATAGCTTCTATGTGTTATTGTTGTTGTTTATTTGTTTGTTTGCTGTTAAAAACTGAAATATCCTAGTGGAAAAAATCTTAGATAAAGGTGCACATTATTTCAGTCTGTGATCAGAATATATTTACCAGTGTTAAATGCTGCTTTTGGGAATCTGGAGGGAAAAGTGCTTTGAAATGGCAGGCATTATTTAAACTTCAAAAATTCTTTGTTTTCTTTGTAACTATTTTCCTCCACTGAGTAATGTTCTACAGTGTTTATTATGAGTCTATGTGTCAGTGCTTCCTATATATGAAAGTTTGTGGTTCAAGTGTGAGAACTAAACTATCAATACAAGGATCAGTATTTAATCATCAGAAAATGTTATAGATACATATTGAGAGTTTATGCAATTGATAGTTGAAGTTTTATACATATAATCCTCAAGTGGAAAAAAAGCAAATTTCAAGTATTATATAAATATGTTAAATGTTTTTTATATAAGATGATAAACTAACACCTACAAAATATTTTCAGTTTTAAACAAATACGGAATTCTTTTTTGAAAAGCAAGCAGAAAACTATTTATCACATTGTGTAACAGTATAACTGGATGATCATATTGACTCCCGACCTCAGCTAAGCAATGTTTCGCTGTCTTTGAATATGATGATTGAAATAAGTTAAGGATAAAACCCACAAAGAAATTTAAACTTAAACTCACACTGATCTATATAGACCATTAGGAGCCTGTATGCCTTTGATCTTGCTTTAATCCATTTTTCTCTGGTCTTCAGATATTAAACGTCATGGGACACATCGTCAGCTCGTGTAATTAGTTATAGTACTATTGAAAGTTAATGGAGCTGAAATGTCAGCGGGAGGTCTGCCCCTACAACACTTCAGCTAATGTACACAAATATGTAGAGCTGATCTATTACAAGTCTCTTCCTCAGGAATGCCTTTCTCAGACACTTTTCTGCTTGTATTTACTTTTGATATATTGCATCAGAATTGAGGAAAGAGGGAAGCATCTTCCTCTAACTGTAGCTACCATACAACTAAATCAAACCTGAATTGCAACACAGAAAAAGTGAATTTCTCCTATTCCTAATCCAGCATTCATATTGCTCCAGTTAATCTCATCTAGCTAACAGTAAGAGGCCAGCTTTAAGTTGGAGTGAAGTTTTGTAGTCTTAGCAAAGGGAGTTGGACAGGATGTCGTAGTGAATCAGTCCCTTACCCACTGCCTTTTCATGAGCTGGGGTTTATGTCACTAGCTCCAGGACTTTGCAGGCAGCAGGAATATAAAACCTATTTTAAACTGGACCCACAAAGAGTCCAGTTCCTTCTAGAGGAAGCTGGTTTTGTATCTGATCATGTAACTAGGAGTGCTGCCTTTTTCCTAAAAAATATACTTGCTGTACTATAAGAAGACATAATTTTCTTCTTCATTATATATTTTATACTCATGAATATTAGATTAAATCACAGAATCACAAACAAAAATACCTCTGAATGAAAATAACCTGTAAGCATACTCTTTGCACCACTTCCCTCCTGCTTTTCAGAATATTTAAGTAAGTCACAAGCCAGTAGTATGGTGTATGATCTCATCTTTAGGATCTAAAGTTTAGGATCTTAAGTTTAGCTTCTTCAGTGTAAATATGTAAATATGTGTTTTCCCTTTGACAGGAGCATTGTTCCTGAACTTCATATATGCTCTTTAATGATAAGGAATATTTCTATGGGGATTATAACTTGATTTGGAAATAAATTTTTGATGGGATTATAACTAGAGGTAAACAGAGGATTGTTTTTATCTATAATGTATTTGAAGACCATTAAAACTTTAATTACATAAATTTAACACCATGATTGAACACAGTCATGCTAGCAAAGGGTTGAATAACCTTGTTTGGTTTGTGTCCCATGTTCATTGTCTTTAAATGCATGTGATGTTTGTGTAGGCGAAATAAAAAGGAAAGAACTAACCTCCAGTGTTGTGTATGCCTTGCTGCTTAGAAGTTCTCAATATTTTACAGAGAGAATAGCATCTTGATAATTAATTTGCTTCCACATCTGTGCAGTGGTGTCAGCAGGATCCTGCCATATTGCATATGTTTAACAAATTACACTTAATTTGTCTTTATATTTTCATTATGGAAATTGCATTCATATTATTCAACAAGAAGTACCACCATGTAAGAATGAGACCAGAAAATGGAATAACAAAACTGATTTTGAGTATTTGCAAGGTAAATGCATTTTAACAAAGACAATAAAATTCCTGCTTTGGCAAGTTACAAGAGAAATAAACAAACAAATTTGGTATTCAGAGGAAACTGATTAATGAACAAATTATTTACTTCTGGAGTGTTGGAAGTGTTCATAGCATTAAAAGATAGAAAAGAAAATGCAGTCCAATGGGAATGCAAAACTTCAATGTTTGATGAGGAATGAGACTTGATGGAGCAGCAGTGAACATGCCACAGAGCTTTGGGGCATAATTTGAGTTACTTCAAATTGCAGGTTAAATTTAATTGCGATTGTTATCAGTTGTTTAGTGAAAACTGTGTTTTGATAAGTAAACCTCTATGGGTTTTTTGGATGGAGAAGAGAAGTAAACAAACCATCTCAGAAATAATTTTAAACAGTGGTTGGTTAAACAAAATTATGGAAAACAGGCTCTCCTCCTCTGGGTGTGGTGTAATAAAACTGTTTTTCTTCCAGGCAGCTTCAGTCAATACCCCCTGTCTGTAACAAAGGGACAGATTTATTATTTTTTTTCTATTGCTCAGAGTTAACAAAGTACATAGGACTGATATCTAGAGGTAAGAACTGCAACACCTGAGAATAAAGTTCCTTATAGATTAAGGCAGGTTGCTCTGTTTAAATATTTGCATGACTGCATCTTCTTAATTCTTATTCTATCAATTTGCATCCAATTTAGAGTGGTGCCTCAGGTGCTCGTTGATTTCTGTTCTCTGTTAGTAGGTCCCTTCCTTTCTGGCACTAAATACAAACAGAACATAAAAAATTGAGTGTTCCCTGCAGCTTTCCTGGTAAATAATTTTATTACTTGGCATTAATCTAGACTTTTAATTAGTGAAGAGGTATACCGATGAAGGCAGCTCTCTCTTGCTGAGGCAAAAGATGGGTAGATGCCACAGTAAGCACAAGCTAAATTTGGTGGAGAGAGAGGAATGTTTCTGATTTCTATGTACATTCACATTGCTGTGTTGACAGGCTTGAGGCAGCAGCACAGTCTGACAGAAAGTGAGGACAGTTTCTGGTCTGAACAAGGGCACCTACATAATGGTCAGTGGTAGCACTTAGTAAGGGAACATAATTGCAAGGCTCTTCGGAGAACTTGGGTTGGCATAAGATGGTATCTTTGGGAGTTATATTCTTTTGGAGCATGGTGTTTCGTTTCTTCTCAGACACAGACAGTGATGTCCTTGAGATGAGCACTGAATAAAAAGAATAAATAACATAAGTTCCCACTCTTGCCATGTTATACTTGCACTTCATGCAGCTGAGGATAATTCCTCCTCCCTTCTTGCATTCACTCAAATAGTTCAGCATCCCTCTATTTGGCTAATCAAACTTCCCTTGAAATACAATACATTCTGCACAGAGGAATTTTGAAGATTCCTAAAATCATAAACAAATTTTAATAATGAGTTGTAGGAAACGTGTATGTTTGAAAATCTTCTCCTGGACCTTTAGTACTGACAGAAGTTCTGAAATGTCTTCCTTGGGTGTATATGCCAGCAGTTCATCTGCCCCCATTGAACCCTACCCACCACTTTTAGCACCATGAGGCCCTCGTGACACTTAGTGTCTTCTAAGTAATGCTCCTGCACTTAGTCTCTTGTGTTCCTCTCAAAGACATCCTTGCTCTCTCTTTTTGTAGCTCTTGCACCCCCTCCATCTTTTTTAATATGAACCCCAAATTCAGCACCCAAGCTTTAGCAGAACTGCATGATACATCCTGCCATGAATTTTGTGTAACAGTGGAGGTAATTATGAGTTTTATTAAAACACCTGTTTTCTGTGGAAAGATATTTTTTCTTCATTGTATGAAATTTGTTGATCTTTGAAAACTCCTCGTAAATTAACCTTTCTTCAATTTCACATTTAGAAAAATTATCCATGAATCATAAAGGAGGTAGTCTGGTCTCAGCCAAGGGCGATATCTTTTCCTGTTTTATGCCCCTGAGCCTAAACATTGGGGAAAGTCCTCCTTGATTTTGGTCTCCTTTGCTAATGCAAAGTTGTCATACTGCACTCTCATGAACATGTTTTTTTTTCAGCTTTCTGAGGGGAAAAAGTGCACATCCAGGTCATGCCACCCCAATGTGGGGTTAGCATGTCAGTGAGGCGGGTAGTCAAAGCCTTTACGGAATGATCACTGATTTATTCAGCACTGGTGAGATCACATCTGAAGTGGTGTGTTCAGTTCTGGGCTCCCTTGAACAAGATTGATATTAAAGCAGTTCCAATGGAAGGCTACCAATATGCTTAGGTGAGCATGTGATGCACAAAGAGAGTCTGAGGGGACTGATTCTTTTTAGTCTGAAAAAGACAAGGCTAAGGGAAGACCTGCCTGCTGTCTTTAACTCATGAAGGGGAGGTTATAGAGAAAATAGAGGCAGCCTTGGCTCAGAGGTGTACAGGAAAAGGACAAGAGGCAGTGGGCACAAGCTGTAGCAAGGCAAAATCAAACTCGAGGAAGGAAAACCATTTTCATAAAGAAAATGGTTAAGCTGTGGAAGAGATTGCCCAAGGCTGTAGAGTCTCCATCTTTAGATATATCCAGAGATTAACTTGACAAAGCCCTCAGCAAACTGATTGAACATTGAAGCTGACCCTGCTTTGAGCAGGGATTTAGATGAGAAGACCTCCATAATTCCTCTCCAGCTTAAATTATTCTGCTGTGGCATTACTGCTTTACCTCTTTCCTAGATGTGTAAGGACAGAGTAAGGGCCTGGCTACCTGCCTCAGAGTGAATCTTCCTTTCCCCAAGGACTGATTAGATTCCCACATAAAATTCCCAACAGTACTTTGCCAGAAGTTGAATGACAGAGGTATGTGAAAAGTTTAAAGATCTAATTTTCAACAGATAGTCATTATTAATGAGTACAACCCAGGCAGAGGAAAAAAGAAAACAATTTAAAAGTAAAGTATAAAAATATTTTTAATGACTTTCTTCTTTTCTCTTTTTTGAAAAAATTGTGAAAAACATTACTATAGCTGTTTGTCCCTGAATATTTTATCCATCATTAGCTGCCTATAAATTGTGCATAAATAGAATATCGGACATACAGTGTGACTGTTAACATTTCAAAGAAGATTCTTCATCACTATGGGAGGCATCAGTCATATTCCACTCCTCCAAAGCTTTGAGAGTGAAGATCTGCATGAAGCACATGATTGGGAAAAGCCAACATGGCTTCACTAAAGGGAGATCATGCTTGACAAACCTGGTGGCCTTCTATGACAAAGTGACCTGCCTGGTTGACATGGGGCAGGCGGTGGACACTGTCTACCTGGGCTTCTCCAAGGCCTTTGTTACGGTCCCCCACAGTCTCCTCCTGCAGAAATTAATGCGTTATGGCCTAGACAAGTGGTCTGTGCAGTGGGTGGGGAACTGGCTGACAGGCCGCACCCAAAGGGTGGTGGTAAATAGCTCCTTTTCCAAGTGGCAACCTGTCACAAGTGGAGTCCCCCAGGGATCAATATTGGGCCCAATGTTATTCAACATCTTCATAAGTAATCTGGATAATGGGATCAAGTGTAGCCTGATGAAGTTTCTGGATGACACCAAACTGAGTGGGGAAGTAGACACTCCAGAAGGGAGAGCGGCTCTGCAGGTAGATCTGGATAGGCTGGAGGAGTGGGCACACAAGAACCTTATGAAGTTCAACAAGGAAAAGTGTAAGATCATGCACCTGGGAAAACATAATCCGGGAGTGCAGCACAGACTGGGATCCACCTGGCTGGAGTGTAGCTCTGTGGAAAGGGATCTGAGGGTCCTGGTGGACAGGAAGCTCAACATGAGCGAACAGTGTGCTGCTGCAGCCAAGAAGGCCAACAGGATGCTGGGTTGCATCAAAAAGGGCATCGCCAGCAGAGATAAAGAAGTCATCATCGCACTCTACTCAGTGCTTGTCAGGCCACACCTGGAGTACTGTGTACAGTTCTGGTCCCCGCTACACAAAAAGGATGTGGACAGGCTGGAAGGGGTCCAGAGAAGGGCCACCAAGATGATCAAAGGATTGGGAAGCCTGCCATATGAGGACAGGCTGGGAGAGCTGGGTTTGTTCAGCCTTGAGAGAAGGAGGCTTAGAGGGGATCTCATTACCATGCACCAGTACTTAAGGGGTACATAGAAGATGGAGACTTCCTTTTTACAAGGGGTTGCATGGAGAGGACAAGGGGGAATGGACACAAGTTGCTCTTGGGGAGATTCCGATTGGACACCAGAGGAAAATTTTTCACAGTGAGGACAGTCACCCATTGGAATAATCTCCGCAGGGAAGTGGTTGACTCAGCCACGTTGGACACCTTTAAGATTCGGCTGGCCAGGGTGCTGGGCCATCTTGTTTAGGCTGTGCTCTTCCTAGAAAGGGTGGTGTCGTGGATTAGCAGGCAGCTCAGCCCCACACAGCCACTCGCTCACTCCCCCACTGGTAGATGGGGGAGAGAATCAGAAGGGTAACGCTCATGGGTTGGGATAAGAACAGTTCAATAATTAAAATTAAAAGAAAGAACAACAGAAATGCAATGTAAATGAGAACAACGAGAGGCGCAAAACCCAGGGGGAGGTGGGGGGGGGAGGGGAGAGGAGATGAACCGCTGAAACAAACCGCACGGGACGCAGCCGCCCGCCAGCCTGACGCCGCGCCGCTCCCAAGCCATGGCCCCCCCCCCCCTTAATATACTGGTCATGGTGTCACATGGTACGGAATGAACCTGCCATTGGCCAGTCGGGGTCAGCCGTCCCCACCATGGCCCTGCCCCTCCCAGCCCCCCCCGCCACGCGGCAGAGCGCGGGAAGCTGGAAAGGTAGCCGACCCCCCACGGTGAGGAGAATTAACCCCTTCTCAGCCAAAACCAGCACAGTTGGACTAGATGATCCCTGAGGTCCCTTCCAACCTGTGATTCTATGATTCTGTGTGATTCAGTGGCTTTCAGCTTTTGACACAGACTGCCTTTATGAAGCAGAATTGAAGGAGTTTAAGTGCTTGTAATGGATCCCTCTGTGAAATGGTATAATTGGTATGGTACTGGTCTGCTCTCTTCCCTTTGCCTGTAGGGTAACTACTACATTCTCAGATTCCCGTCAAGATAAAAGGACTTTGGCTCACAGATGCCCTATACATGGAATGGGATGCATTGCCATAACCCAAACCTGTATGAAGATGAAAATTTTCTATTCCCCTAGAGTTTCAAGAACTGTGAATCACATATCTGAAGGGAAATAATACCTTTCTAGCTGCTACTCTAGCTTATTTCCCCTTTCCTCCTGTTCACTACTGTTGAATCAACAGCCAACAGAGGAAGAAATTGCCAAGAGCTACATTCCTCAGATGGGTGTTCATGTTCATCACCTTTTGTTTCAATAGTTATTGGATATTTAGCCCTAATTGTCTCCTGATTTAATCCAAAATACTCTTGTCTAAATATTGCTGCATTAGGTAGTGAGAGTGGTTGGACAGTACATGGAATATTTAACATCCGCTCGCTTTGGTAAAAAGTATTTTCTTCTTTCCTGTCCTTACCTGCCTTTTTTCTTAAGATCTATTATTTTTATCTAACTGTCCCACAAAGCATATTCCTCTTACTAGTTCTTATTTGCCCCTTATTTTCTTTGTAGTTTCACTTCTATCTCCCAGTCAGCTTTTTGTCCTTGGCCTTTGCATGTTGCAGCCTGATCTTCTCTATATATTCATTCCTTCTTATTTAGTCCTTTAGTTCCAGTTTTCTCTTTTTATCTCAATCCATCTGCCCCCCCACCCCCCACCCCGTCTCTTAGATGGTACTCTTAGCTTACTCTAATTATATTTTCCCTTGTTATTTCTAACCTTTCCTCCTATGTGAGAAATTTCTATATGGTATTTCTGTTTGGTGCGCCAGGTCTATTTCATATTCTGATTCCATTTCTATGAGTTCTGTTTTGCCTCAGATCCTTCCTATTGGGGGTGAAAATATGTCAGTTTACTGCATTCAGTTACATGTTTTCTGTATCCATCTATTCATCTTCCTGTTCCTTTAATATTGTGTTCTCAGTTTGCCTTCTACCCTGTGATCAGTGAAATTCCAAGGTACAGATCAGCTATCAATAAGAATAATATCCTGATGCTATCATCTTCTGTTTGATTTGATTCTATTATAAGTATTCTAGTCAAAAGGTCAGGTAAAATGCTGAGACATTCACAGATGAGCAGAGTCCGGTGCTCTGTTCTGTGCAGCAGTACAGACTGCATGCTGGAATTACAGCATGGGCAGAGTTTGAATGAAGCAAGGAAGAAAATCATCTAATTAGCTTGGCATAATTACAAAGAAGTCTGAGAAATGCAAAATGAAAACCAATGAAAGCAAAGAGGTATACAAAGTTTGCCTTTTTGAAGATAAAGACTTCCTTCCTTGAAACTGTATTTTATGCAGTCAAGGTCTATGCCGGGTTATGTAAACAAAATAATGTTTTGTCTGAATCTAGATCAGATTAGATCACACTCTGATAAAAATGAGAAAGTTTTTATTTTCCAAAAGTTATAAAATGTACAGAATATCAGAGTAGAAATAACAATGATCGCTCTGTAACCTGGCATTTAATAGTGTTAAACAGCAGAAGATCTAATGTTGGGAGCCCAAATTTTAAATCCAGCCAAGAATATATTTTAGCCGCACTTCGTTACTAATGATTGGATAATTACAGTGGAGATCAGAATGAAAGTCGGGAAAAAGAAAGATTTGTAGTAACAGGTTTTTTAGTGCAAGAAACAGGAAGGAAGTAACAAAGGGCACATTTCTATATCTTGGCAAGATTGTTCTTACTTTGCTGATTTGTTGTTCCTGAGATAGAAGTAATCTATTTGTGGTTTGGATTCCTTTATTTTATCAGCAGCTTCCTGGAGTGCAGAAAATGCCATTTCTTTTTTCCTGAAGTACAGTGTAGTTTAAGGAATAGCTTTCAGAGAAGACTGTGCAAGTCCATCACTAAAGCATTAGCTAGAGCAAGTAACAAAAACATGGCAGTGATGAAAGTTTCATTGCTAGAGTAAGGGTTTCTTCTATTAAAATGTATAGCTGCAGATTTTCTGAAAAAAAGCTTACTTCTCATAGTTTCATTGTTAATTATAAGGCAAGCATAATTTTGATCTTCTGTACAACTACTGTGAACAGAGGATAAGAACACAAGTACTCTCTTCTGTCTCTGTAGACAAAATGATGCCTGACACTAGGGCCTAAACTCCAGAGGGCCTATACTTAATTTTGTCTTAAAGTTTCAAGAGTTTCTTCATAGCAGCTTGTATGGTATTATGTTTTGGATTTGTGACCAAAACGATGTTGATAACACAGGGATGTTTTTGCTACTGCTGAGCAGGGCTTACACAGAGTCAAGGCCTTTGTTTCTTCTCACCCCACCTCACCAGTGAGTGGGCTGGGGGTGCACAAGAGGCTGGGAGGGGACACGGCTGGGACAGTTGACCCCAAGTGACCAAAGGGATATTCCATACCATATGAAATCATGCTCAGTATATGAATCTGGGGGAAGAAAGAGGAAGGGGGGAGCATTTGGAGTGATGGTGTTTGCCTTCCTAAGTTATCGTTACGTTTGATCGAGCCCTGCTTTCCTGGGGATGGCTGAACACCTGCCTGCCAATGGGAAGTAGTGAATAAATTCCTTGTTTTGCTTTGCTTACGTGCGCAGCCCTTGCTTTACCTATTAAACTGTCTTTGTCTCAATCCACAAATTTTTCTACTTTTACCCTGCTGATTCTTTCCCCCATCCCACTGAGGGGGAGTAAGCAGGCGGCTGTGTGGGGCTTAGCTCCTCACCGGATTAAACCACAACAAATACTTTAATCACAATGCACTTCAACTTAAAATTGTGGTTCCTTTATTGAACACAGAGCTTGAAAAACGAAAATACATGATCTTTTCAAAATTTAATTATAGCAACCTCTGCTAATTGTGGTAAACGGTTTGAATTACAATGAACAGTCAAGAGACAAAGGCAGATAAAAAACACAGTAGAAAAAGAGAAAAGAAAAAATGCTGAAATACCTCAGAAGCAATTTCATTCTCTTCTTTCTTCTGCCTTTGTTTTTCACTCCTTTTGTTATCTTTGGTCAGTTGTCTAGATCATGGCTCTTAGAGGTGTTCAGAGAACTGGCAGGTACACTAGTTCCCTGAGTCCATTGATTCGCATTCTTTCTTTAAGCCCACTGTCAGGAAGGTATGAAAGTTGGTAAAACTCTTTAGCTCCTGAAGTTCTGGTTTAATACATTATCAGAAGATGTCCAATTAGATGCTTTAATTCTACAGCTACAATACCGTATAAGAAAGGTGTTAAGCCTTGAGCTGGCTTTTTTATATCTTCCTCCTTGAGTGGTAAACAAAAATAGCTCTGTGAGAAGAACTGAGAAAAGTACAGGCATACTGTGAAGAACCACTGAAAACTCTCTCTTTGTGGAGTCTCATAGACCTGAGTGAGATTATTATAATTTTTCCTCATTAGGGACAGCAGTAAATGTCTTTTCAATTTATTCATATGTCAGGGGTTGTAACTCTTGAAACCTCTATCCCACTGGTTAGATATGAGCAATAAATTTGAAAGCTATTAAGAATGTAATAGCTATAGGACATGAATATGCAACCATGTGGTATGATCACTTAAATAACTCGGAAAGTCAGTCTAAAGTAGACAACATTGCAAAGCTCACAGAAAGTATTCCAGACCTATCTAGCTATTTGTTACAAGAACAGTTCATATTTGTTTTGGTACTTTATTTTAACCAGGTCAAGAATGTGCTGTCCTTCCAGTATCACCCAGCTCGGTTGTGCAGTGTGGTAGTTCACTTAAGGTCAAGAAACCAGCACAGTTTGTGCTCCCTGAAATGCAGGGGAAGGGATGTGGGGAAGGGAAAGGAATAGGGAGACAGATTTCCAGATTCAGGTTTGGATGGAGGCTCTTGCCCAGGAGTTATGTAGTTGGAGATAAGAAGTTGGTCAAATATGACTGAACAGCCCCAGGCTCAGTCCTGTGGCACTTTATTTGAAGATAACTTTTAATGTATACTTCATTTCAGTAAGTTTCTGGAAAAAAGATTTCTGTTTTTTACTTTGTCAAAAGTTGAGTGTGCTTAGCAAGGTCTTGTCACTAATCTAGTCCTGATTCTTACACATGAGCTCCTTTGATCATGTCCCAAAGCATGTTGTTGCACTTTTGATTCATAGTATTGTATGCTTTTGAGATTGCATACAAAATATACAAATATGAAAATGTTACAGAAAGGACGTTTGTATAGGTTAGGACTCTAACGATAGAATATTGCTGCCTGGTCTTCCATTTAAAACTAAAGTTACAAATGGCTTAGTTACAGTGAGGTTTGTATTCAAGTGCTCAAAAAAATTAATCTTAAAATAAAGCGCTAATCTAATAATTGATTAAATGAGCACATGATCTGCTCCAGCACACCAGAAGAACAATATTTAATACATCCTTGATAAGTTTATGTAAAGTCTAGTCACACCCTTCATTAAGATATGTTGGCAGAGAAGTTCACTGACTTGGACAGCTACCAGGTTTCAAAATCTAACTGTTAAAATGTTGTATTATATGTGGTGAGTTAACAGTGCATAAGACTGCAGACAAATTGATTAACTGGAATTAAAATGCTTGTGCATGTGTAAGACTATTTTGCTTTTTGTTTGAAAATGAATACTGCTTTGATGTGCAGCAAAACATTTACCTGTTAGGTAACCATGTACGCTACACCTTGTAATTAGCAAGATCCATGCTTTGTTTTAATTGCTGCAAGCATTGGATCAAACTGAAAAGAAAACTACCTGAATGATTATAACAGGTTTATTTTTCTTGTCATAAGATTTGTGTTGGGAAACAATGGCTCATTGAAGAAACTGAAGATTGGAAAAGAAACAGGGGTCACTTTCTTACTGTACATATTCATCTGAGATAATGCCACAGAAAATATCATGACAGCAGCAGTTTTATTCATAGGATCTTATGCAAAGAGTAATTTCCACAAAATTAAGTATTATTAGGCATGCCAAGTATATAAGTGAATTTTTATTTTAAACATAGAATCATAGAATCATAGAATGTCCTGAATTGGAAGGAACCTACATATCTACTAATTACACAGAATTGTTTTCTTTTGGTAATAAATATACATTTATATGACTGAAAATTGTAGCAAGTGTTTGGGAGAGCTCAAGTGTTGCATGTGTGTATATATATGCATGTGTGTATGCGTACACATACACTTTAGAAGAAAACCCTCAGCAGTGCAGAAATGAGACACTAACTGCAGCTTCACGATTCAAATGAATAGTAGCTGCTGTATCTAACCCTTTTGGTAATGACCATCAATTCCTTGGACAAATTGAATATGACCAAATAGAATCAAAAGAGTGCAATATAATTCAAGAAAATTTACAGAAGAGCATCCCTCCTCTCATTTAACCTACACAAGAATTAAAGAATGAAGAGGCAGATGAAAGATCAAGGAATTTCCTTATAAGACTTGTAGATACCTATATTTTCCAGACATACACATTTAAAATAAGGTGAATGGATAAAACCCCCTGACTAATAAGAATTCACCCTCTCTGGTCAGGTGGGAGAAGCATCAGAGGCTTGTCATATCTACTGTGCATTCAGTGAAAGATTTCATGTCTTATTTCTGGGTAATCAGAATAACTTTAGCCTACGTGTAGCTTTGCTTCATTTATACTCTGTCACTTTTATTCAGTAGTTGGTTTCCTCAGATCCACAACTATTCTATGAATGCCTAGTTCAAGGAATAGGTGAGCCGTTGCAAGAAATGTAATTTATGCAGGATTGCAACACTTACCAAAATTTTTAGATCAATAAATTTAGCTTTCATTATGCAATCTAAAAGGAATTTGCTATGTTGTATGCATCAAAAATGCATTGTTTAGTAATCATTCTGATATTATGTTGTTCCAAATGCAAAGCTGTTGTTATGAAGCAGCTGAATGGTCCTCATAAGTCCTTCCAAGGTTTATAAAGACATAGCTTCAGAAAAAAACTTTTTATAGCAAGATGTGCATTATATGAATTCAAACACACAATTCTACCTCTAGTTTAGTGAAGCTGTACTCACAAGTCCCAGACCCTAGAGTATTTCAATATAGACCTCATGGATCAGGATGGAATCCTGAAAATACTAGAAATAAAACTGAATTAATTAATTCTGTTCAAATTTTTATTGTATTTCAAGTTGTATTTAACCTAATCAAATATCCCAAAGTAAATTCCCTTTTACGTATAAAACTGGGCTTCGTCTAGCAAGACACACACCCTTGTGAAGGCAAGCAAGATCTCAGCTGGCATAAATGTGGAATGCAAGTTCTGTCTTAGTATAATTTTACACAGTTGAAATTGCCAAGATGTACCTATTTATAATTACTATGCTTCATTTTATCTATGGGACGTCACAAATAAGAAAACTATGGTCACGTTAGAAGTGCTTCATCACCAGTAAAAAACATCAAGCGTCCATGCATTTTCACACACTTTTGACATGGTAATCAAGGAAACAGATACTAATTTATTTCTCCAAATAACATAGTGATACTCTGGACCAGTAGGCTTGGGGTTTCTCTAAAGATGAGGGCTGATCTCTGGAATTCTTCATAGAGGAGAAAAGAAATGGATATGCAGCTCTTCCTAGAAATATCCTAGAAACAGGACATTTGGGCTGAATCTGTATAGTCTTAGTAAATACTGAATATATTGTTTTCCTTAGATCCACAACTATTCTGCGAATGCCTAGTTCAAGGAATAGGTGAGCCATTAAGAGTGACAATTTATTAGCACTGCTTTTTCCCCCCTTTTAAAGAAGACTTTTTGTATTATAGCACTGTTGCAACCTTTCATTCATCTCATTTCCTTTTCCTCCACCCTGTAATCCTTCCTTGGCACATATATGCTACTTTTCTTCAATCCTCTCATTCACTCTCAATGCCACTTTCCTCTCAGCTCTCCCTCCAGCTTGTATTATTTCCTTTTTCTTTAACCCTCACAGGCTGAGATGTAGTGCTTAGCAGTCTCAGCCAAGTTTGCACAGAAAGCCTCTGGTTAGCTGATGTGGATCACATGGCTGCCAGGCTAGTCTGACAGAAGTCATGTATGTTCAGTTTAGTTATATATATGGATGCACACTATGTATCGTGTTGCAGGGAGAAAACTGCTCAGTTCACATAGTCAAATCAAATGAGGATTAAAGCCATTTGATTTATAATGACATAATTATGGGAGACTCAGAATATTCAGGATCAACAAAAACAAACCCCAGATAAATGGCAGTACTAGACACTAACAAAATATTAATAAACACCCACAAATTTTTGCACACACTGCTATAGCTAATCCACCAAAATGATAGTTCCCTCCAGCTCACACCCACACAGTCACACATACCCCGCTCTCCCCATCCCCTCCCTGTTGCCCCCTCACCTGTTGCCCCACAGTGAAGCAGCCAGGGAACTGGCTTTTCCCCAGAAGACCCCTGATAATCCCCCAGTAACTGCTTAATCCTGTTAATTGTCATCTCCCTCTTCAACATGACCGGTTTGGGGCCGATGCCTTCCCAGGTAGTTTGGAGTATTTGGAGTATTTGATTCACCCATAGCATCTGCACCCATATCCTTAGCAAATGTTATACAGGCCATCTGCCAAGGCTGAGCCATGCAAGCACCCCCACGGGATTTTATACAGCCCATGTTTTGTGTACGGCTTGCCTTTAAGTGTAACTTTTAACTCTTTGACCATAATCTCCAGTGACAGTTTTCTCAGAGCTTGCAGGCTTTGCTGAACTCTTGCATACAAGCCTGGCTTCTCACTCTTACTCCCTAACCTTCCCACTCCAGAGTGGCTGGATATTACAGGAAACAGAGTAGTCTTCAAGCACAAGTAATTGGTTCACAAAGATTTTTCTATGTGTTCAGTTCAACTCTTTGTGTCTCACTTTTTCTTTCTACTGCCTATGAGCAGAAGCAAATCTGGATGAATATACAAACAGGTGTTTTGTAGATTAATACCTGGAAAGCTCTGCAAGGAAAATTGAGACAGAAGTCAGTGAGGCTCAAGAACGAAGAAGTCAGTTTGGTGTGGATAAGGATGATAAGGTCAATAAGGAAGGTTGGCTTCAGTGTCTCAGGCTAGTTGACCATCTGAAGACTGAGCCTAACTATCACACATCTACATGTGTGTTATGGAGACATGATCTGTCTCAATACCACTGCTTAGACAAAGGTAATTCACAATAACAAAAATGCCTAAACTAATTATAAATCAGATAACCAGAAATTATTAAAAAAACCCATGAAAACATTAAAAAGAAACACTTGAAGAAGGGGAAAAAAATAACTATTGAAAGAGAAAGCAAATTTGCAATGGTTTAAAGAGGTTTAGAAGTCCTGACTGTCTATGTGTGGTTTTAATCAAATACATGCTTAATTGTCATTAAAAATAGTAGAAATTGAATTATCTAATGATCATAAAAAGAAGTGGTTGCAATTTATGAACACGATTTCTTAATATATACAAATATTTTTTAAATCACACTTTACAACACAAAATCATAATTGCAATAAAACATTTCTGTATGTGAATTATGAAGTATTATTTCATGCCTCATTGCACCAATAGCACTTGTCTTTAACAACATGCCAGGCATGAAGTAATAGGCCATTATTCATGTCCCGCAGTGTGGCTTAGTGCTTATTCCTCAGTGTCTTTTGGTCAACACATTTTCCTACATCCTCAGTGTTTCACAGGTCACTCCGAATACAAAAGAAAAATGCAATGTGAGTGCTCAAAGTTCTTGCCAGAAGAGTATTTTAGACTCTCATCCTGCAAAGAGTTTTTTTCTCATACTTAAAAGATTTGAAAGACTGGAAGCTTATGAACCTTTTTACAGTTTGTCCACTAACCACTTTTATTGTACAAGACTGTTTTTACTGGGTTTTTTTTTTGTTTGTTTGTTTGGTTTTTTGTTTTGTTTTGTTTTGTTTTGTTTTTAATGACATTGTTCTGGCTTGTTGTGACAGTGCAGAGTGTTTGTAAGGCTTTTTATCAGAATGTGTAGGTGGTACAACTAACCTCATTCTGAAAGTCTAGTCTGAGGAAAAAACAGCAAACTCTGAGCACTGACATCCATCACACAGATTTATCGTATTTTGAAATTCATAAATGCACTTAAATTTAGCATTGCCCATCTCTGTTCTCCAGTGTCATTGTGGAGAGGAAATACAATTTATTTAACTTGTAAAATCTTGCAGATCTGCAAGAATAGAAGAAATAGGCATACAGTGGTAAGGAGTAACAAAACGTGTTGCATGCAGACTGGTTTAGAATTGGTAAACTGAACAAGTTTTTGAAGACATCAGCATTCTTTTAACACAATTTCAAAGTGGTTTGGGGCTAAGCAGTTCATTATGTTATCTTTTACAACTAACTATAACTTTATTACATCTTTGCCCATTTTTCATGCACTGCTCTTTGCAGATATATGTAGTAGTTCTTTTTGAATTGCTTAGGCTTTTCCTCTTCTTGAAAATTATGTTAGAAAGCATCTATTGGGTTTTTGGTTTTTATCTACCTTCTGTGTACTTTGGGATATACAGTACAGCTATATTTAGAGCACAGTTGTATTTAGCTGAAAACCACTTAAAAAAGAACTGTGAAGCAACTTCATGAGGAACTTTTTAAGGTGAGAGTAATATCCTAGAAGATATATTGAATGGAGTCAGCAGTAGGATAACACTTGGCTAAGAAATGACATTGAAAAGCTTGTTAAGGAAAACCTATGTGTTAGAACTTGGTTTGAAAAATGGTGAAAGCAAGAAGATTTAGACAAATTATATACTTTTGACTAAGCAAAGGATCAAGTGGCTGACCAGCCAGGACATGGATAGATGGTGTTGATCCCATGAAAGTAGGAAGAATTATCCAAAGTAAATCACAAAGATTGGTTTGTCTTTCATACCTTGTCAACCCACAGCAGGAAAATTATAAAATATAGTAGCAGAAGACTAACAGTATCTCTGGGTTCTTTTCATCAGGAGTATTTTACTTCCATTGGCCAGTCCCAAACTTCTGCGTGTTATAAAGCTCTCTTTTTCAAACAACAACAAATTGCTGTTCTAACAAAAAATTACTTGAATAGAGCTGAAATGCTATGTTTTAATAAACATGATTTAAACCTTCATTATTTAGTTTGCTTCTTTTCATATTTAATTGTTTTTAAAATGGATTATCATATTACATAGGTGATTTCATCCAATCTTTTTTTAAAAATCACTGAATACAAAGATACTGAAGATTAAAAATTTATTGCTGTGTCTGTTGTATTTTAAAAATACACATAAAGAGAATATTCCAATTAAATGTAGCACAAAAGGCCATATCCTTGTGCATTGATTGCTGTCTGCAGTGAACAGGATTTTCTATGGCATGAAGAACAGTTCACAGAGACATTTACCATGTTAGTCCTAGCCTACCACAAGAATCTCTGCATTGTACAACAAAACCCTTCCAAAGGTTAGTGCCTGAGAATGATGAAGTCGAGTCTTGCTAAGGATATGTAAAAATGTTCTTTTCTTTGGGTTGCTCAATATATCTCAGTTACTCATATAGCCAATAAACACTTTTTTTTTTTTCAACTGATGCCTGCACATGAACAGTAAAGGAACAGAAATCTGAAGTCCTAAAACTCCAGTGTTGATCATCCCCTGATGGTGGCTGTAACAGAATCAATGGAATGCAATAGAAAGGTAGATTTCCTTGTTTGGTGTTTCAGTCCAGAAATGAAGAAGAATGCTCTTTATTTTCCATGCTAGGCACATATAAACCCTGTTTACATAAGTTTAATATCAGTTATAGTCTGGGAATGAATCTTCAGTAATAAATAGACAAGAATCTTCAGAGAACTTTTGTGTTATTTTTCTACAAAAAACTGTAAATGTGTTGAAACTGAAGCTATTAATAGAATCTGTTTCCTGGTTTTGATAGGACAGTTTCTCGGCTGAAAACTTAGTGAGAAACATCTGTTCCATATTACTGAGAAGTAAAATAGCGTAACAGTGTAATCAATAATGAGGTGCATATGCATCATTTGTGGGAAATTATATCCCTCCTTTTCCTAATTCAATAGTCCATTAAATTTATTACCTCTGATTTGGAAAAGTCATGCTCAGACTTATGGCAGGGACTTGAGCTATGCCTTGTATATTCCAGTTGATGTTAATAATCACCAGTGGAGAGTGATGGCTGTAGCATCTGCATCTAATACGTGTTTTACTTTCTATTTAGTGTGATAGGAGTCTCTTTTTTTCTAGAGCAATAGAAAATATTTTTTGAAAAATCCCATTTCTTCCAGATATTAATTCTAAAGTAAATGAGAGACATAAGGTGGCAAAACAGGTAATTAATCCCACCGGTCACCCTGACAGTAATAAATTTCCAAGAAGGAAGATAGCTCTGAAGTTGTTGCTATGCAACCTCTTCCAAATGTATATAAAGTTGATAGTTGCTGCTGTTTTTTTTATTTTTGGAGACAGCTTTCTCCAAAGGAAAAAGCAAAAAATGTAGTCCTGGAATGGGTATGTCTAGCCCACTGCTACCATTTGACATACATATCAATTTGACATTTGATATTATGCAGGCACTCTTTAAAGCTTAGCAAGCTCTGTGTTGAAATTATTTCTCTGGTCAGAAACTGCAGTCCCATTCTGTGTTGTGCCATTGACTTATATGACCTTTGAGCATAAAGCACAGTGATTTGAATTAATTTCACTGTAGTTACCCTTTCCCAAAGTGTATATAGGCAGGCCCACTCAGTGTCCCCAAGCAATTCATTCAAAGGCCCTTTATCACTGAAAGGAAACACCTTAGGTTTTGTTTCTTTACTTAAGGGACTCCTCTGTCTCAGCCTGACCTGCCTAGTTGAGTATAATAACACCCTTGAACTGTCTCTCACCCTCTTTCAGCCCATCTCTTTTTCTCATTTCCACAGCACAGTTGTATTGCTTGTGAATTCCCATTACTGTTCATGGCTGAGATCTGCAGTTTCTCAGACACTGCAGAGACAGGCACTCAGGAGTGTAATACCAGAGTTAGTGGCACTTAGCTACTTGGGAAAATGAAAGTATAGCCTTACTATTTGTTGTAATACCAACTCAGGGTGCACCAGGAGACCTGCCTCACCTCAGGGATGGAGGGGTTTTGGGTGCTGGGACTCATGGCCAGCTCAGAGCTGGTGCTGCTGAGGGCAGCCCCTTCCACACCATGACCCTGGGAGAGACTCCTGGACACGGTGAGGTGGCCACAGCCAGGGATGATCTCCAGCCCAGGGGAGCTGCTTTCAGCTGCGACTCTTGCTTTGGCCCTGCCTGAGCTACAGCTCCCCCTGCCCCACGGCCACGTGCCTGGCCGTGTGTCCTGCTGAGCCATGGCTGCCCACAGGCTGGCACCCTGGCCTGGCCTCAGCCTGCCCCTGTTCCCAGGGAGGTGCCCCCAGCTGCCCTGCCAGGGTGGGACGGGCCCTGTCTGCCAGGCCCTGCCCTGCTGCCCCCTGGGAGCACCACCACTCCCAGCTCCCTGGCCTGGCCCTCACTGTGCTGTAACAACAGTGGCCTTCTGAGAATACAGGATCACAGAATGGCCGATACTGGCAAAGATCTCTGGAGGTCATCGTGTCCAACCTGCCTAAGGCAGGTTGCCCAGGGCTCACTCCACCCAGTGGGGTTTTCAGTATCCGCAAGGATGGAGACACCAGGACCTCTCTGGGCAGCCTGTTTGACTACCTTAGCTGTGGAACAGTTGTGGTTTATACCGGGGAGTATTCAAACACCTAATAGTCCCAAGGTTATTAGGGTGATGAATATGAAGACTAGACTCTACCAGAATCAAGCTGAGGATCTGAGTGAAAGATATGACCCCCTCAGTTATTTTCTTCCTGAAGATTTATCTGTATTTTTCTTTAAGAACAGTAGTAACAATGTGCTTTGGTCTGGGTTTTTTTAATATACTCAGTATATTTCAGTTAATTTTCATAGTTCCTGATTGACCTGTGAGAGGGTCTTCCCATTGTCTCTGAGGCCTGGAAAGCATCTGAGTCTGCTATTCATTGCAGCCTCCTCAGATTTCCTTATGCTTCTGGCTTCTACTTGCTGTGACACTCACTGCTTCACCTGCCTGCCTGCTATACCTCATGGTCTGAAACATTTTGCTTGCTTGGGAGAAAAGAATCTCCTTCCCCAAGGGATTTTTTTGACCCTGACCTTAAAAGAATAATCTGAGAAAAACAAAATCAAGTAGTTTCACCTTCATGGGGTGATGACACTAACACAGCTTTCTGAACAAAAATGGCGGTTGTGGGTTTTCTTTTTAAGGATTTGGTCTTGTGGACATGAAACAGATATCTTTAAAGCACATCTGCTGGGTCGGTCATTTCAAAGTATATAAACATTAAAAACCCTAGCATGGATTAGGGTATGAAATAGGTGCTAAGTTGCTGCAGAACTACCAAGCTACTTTTGTGTATTTAGTGTACTTAAACACTTAAATATCTAAAATCTGTATCCTACAGATTTTTAAGTGTTCTTTATTTTCAGACTTAAATTCTATAATTCCACTTTAAAACTCTTGTGTCCCCTTGTGGATGTCTTCCCCTTCCCAAATATGCATTAATAATAATAATTCTGTGATCATCTACATATATATTTTCCTTGTTATTTCTAGTTATACTGTAAAATTTTTGAGTGTCTTATGTATGCCTGAAATAGTAACATTAGTTAGCAAGCAGAAATGTCTGGCAGAAACACACCTTGTATGCTAAAAGGAGGTAACTGTTAAAGTTAATCAAGTGGAAGAAAGTCTCCTGGTCTGTCTTGGTTCTTATGCTGTTGAAGTCTTGGTGGTGTCTGGGAGTACCTTAAATTAGTAAATTAAATAACATCACTGGTTTCCATCATGTAAGATTGAGCCTTCAAGAAGAGTTATGACTATGGGACCATTTTTTGGTGTTTGATTTATACATTCATGGAGAATTTGTTATGGAAGCAACATTGAGTGTTTTTTATTAAAAGAAGCAAAATCACAGAAATTCACCTGATATTTGTGTCAGCGAATGTTGACACTTGCATGGGCCTTTAAGCCTACTTTTAGTTCCATCTGAGAGACCCTGATAGAACTGCAGCAATGTACTTTAATTTTTGTCCCTTGTTCCTCATTAGATAGATTCCTGACAACAGATTTCATACCAGAGCATTAGTAATAGTTTAGATTTCTGAGTGCAGGCCAATAGGCACTTTGTAAAACAGACCTTTTCCATGAGAAACCAATGAATAGAGTGGTAAGACACATATTTTTCCTGTAGTTTTGGTAACTAGAAGATAATTGTATCGAAAAAAACCCACCTTTCTCTTGATAAGTATATTCATGGATATTGCCTGTTACTATATAAGAACTTAATGTTGATAGGAAACCCATTGAACAGACTAACTGTGGAGTAAACCCTCAGACCAAAGGACTGCACCCTGGCTAGGAAAATCTACAAAGTTGTTTTATCATCTAAGTAGTTAAACTTACAGCTGTGCAAGGCAGTTAGTAATAAGCAATGAGTGAAGCTGTGAGACATCTGGTCCCTTCTGGTACTTAAGTCCACATTGTCTTCCCACTTTTGACAGCTTTGTTAGCTAAAAAAACCCTACAAAAAAACCCCACAAAACCCCACAGTGAGAAATGGAATAGCAGGAAATTTATATCTCAACAGTAGTCCTTGCACACCTCCAGAAAATTCTGGGTATTGAAGCCAACCTCCAGTCCATATAAGAACATAACACTTCTTTCTTACCTTTATTTTCAGATTTAATAAATACTGATTTCATATGAAGCTGTTGTTTTGTAATAAAAAAGTTACAATGACTCTTTTCCAGGTATTTCAAAAAGTAGCTCTTAGCAAAGAGAAGAAGCTATGGAGCCTGAACAGGTCCCATGTAGCCTGAAGCACCAAACATTGCTCTCATCTTCAGGGCTCTGGAAAAGGGGAAACTATGCTTTCAGGTTACAGAGAAGCTGCTCCTTGTCTCTTCCTCACCCTTTCACTCCTCACCCAAAAGCCTCAAACAGCCCAAAACCTCAAGTGAATAGCTTAAGGTAGAGATAATTCTTAGCATATGTGCTGCAGCCATAAGAAAGGAACAGACTTTATCACTAAAGAGCTCTGGGAGATATCACTTATGTTTTTGACATCCTTCCAGAAAAGTCAATGAGAAAGTTTTCCTCTGTTTATGGGACCAGTATTTCTTTGAAGACTCTCATGGTGATTCAAGGTGTGAACAGGTAGGCGAACAAGGTTTTTCACATGATTAGCTTATGCTCTGTTTGTTCCTCCTGTGGAGTTAATTTCTACCAAAAAAATATTTTCATGTATTATTAAACTTTTGACTGTTTCTTATCATCAGCTAAACATGTAAAGGAAAATGCTTGTTTGACATTTTTAGCAGCTTCAAGTAACACTAGATAGAAAGTTTTCTTCAAATTACTGGATAATGCCTCACTCTGGAAGAGATCCAAGATGCTGTCTTTAAAGCCTTTTATGATTTCTTAAAAAGATGCTATCAAGACCTTAATTTTCTTACCAATGTCAAGATACTTTTGTAAGAAAAGTTAACAAGGTCCTGCATGACAGATTGCAGGACCTTGTTAAATTTTCAAATTATGCTCTTAAAATTCCCATTCTTCTCTTGCTGTACAACTGCTTCATGGGGTTATTGTAACTTTGCTCTTAAGGATTACACTTAGGAAAAGAGCTGGATGATATGACAGCAGGTTACTATTCACTGAACCAGGAGGTTTCTCCCTATCCTGCATTTCTCTAATTCCAATAGTCTGGTCCAACAAGACATTTCTCTATTTGAATAGAGGTTTGGAATATCTGTTCCTCAATCAGGGTCTGCAAGGAGCTCTATTTCTTAAACAAGTAAACCCTGAGATACTGCTTAAGACTGTATAAAGTCACATAGTACTAAAGCTGTGAATGTTCTCGTCTTTCTGTAAGAATACTAGAGCTTGTACAACATGGGTTTATATGTTACACCTTTGGAGTATCACACTATGCAGAGCATAACTGCATCAGTTTTGCGCGTGGGTGAAACTGATGATAAAAAGCCTCAGAGAACAGGTAAATTTCCTTCCCCATCCCACATAAGCTCCTTCCTTCAATGTCTTCTCTGAACTTCTTACACTGACTTCGATTGCAAATCTAACTTATCATGCTAGAGAAGAGCCTTTTCATTAACCTGAATCTAAGAATGACACTTTCTCTGGTGTTCCCTAATTCATGGTAAGCATTAAGAATAATGTCACTGCTGTAAATGACAGTGAATCAGACAAAGCTTTTATATGCATCTCTCACCCACTGTTGCAGGCCTTGTTTGAAATGCCTAGTACTTAACAAAATTCTACCATGCAGGCCTGCTTCACACTGTAAAGAGGGTATCAGGATGACTGCACAGATGTTACTGTAACCCCTACAAAACCCAGGCCTTTACCACAAAGACAAATCCTCCTTAACAGATTCTGTGCATAATAAATACAGATTTAGTGATGAATATCTAAAATAAGTTAGGGTGATCAGGCTATTTTTCATCTGTGTGTTGTAAAAGGAGAAAATGGAGAAAATTGAGAAACATATGCCTTTAAACCACAGAGGGAAAACTGCTAAATTTCTGTGTAAGTAGAATCTATCCATGGTTTGTTTGCTTTTATAAATATTTTTTAGCACCTGAACATCTTTGAAGGGTTGGACATTGGCAGTCATTCTAAATAGCTAGGGCTATTTATGACACACACAAAGAGACAGTGAATGCCATTTGATTTTTCTATCTTATTATGTTATATTCATCATTGAAACATTTGATCACCTAAGCATTATAAAAATTAAGTGTGAGAAAAGTTTGAAATTTGAAAATTCCATTCTGCTGGAAATATTGAAACTTTTATTGTGACTGTAAGCAACTGATGAAATAGTTATATTGGTAATTGGCATAGAAATTGAAATATTTCCATCGTGACACAACAATTAAAATATTACTTCAAATTTATTTTATTTTAGGAATGTGATGTCAATAATAGAATATGTCAAAACATGCCAGGAAGTATTATATTATGACAGAAAATGTCATATACTATTTCATTATACTACTTTGACTTGACATAATGCAATAGTTGACATGGTTGAACCATTACAGTGCCTCAAATTTACATAAATATTGACATGTTTTGACTTCATTGAACTATAAATTTTCATAAGGTCAAAATAAAATATATTAACACTAGCAGAACATGCAACTTCTGTTATTTCTCATAGCTTTAAAAAAAAAATGCTCTCATAAGAACCTTCCATTTTGTCAAATCATCATTTTTTACCAAACAGATCTTAGAGCAAAACTTTCTCTAGCAATAGTAATGTACGTGTGAGGACCCATAGGTTAAGGATTGTCATCTCCTTTGGTTTTATCCAAACAATACACCTTTACAGCAGCTGGGGGTCTGTCTTAATGTTCCTTTTCATCCTCTTGTCAGTGGATGTTTTTCCTTTTATTGTGTTGTTGGGAAAGCTAGGTCAAATATCTGAGCTTTATGTTTTGTTTGTGGTCACTCTGATCTCTGTCACAGTGAATTTCTTAGTCACAAGCCATCTTCTGACAAAACTATCATCTGCCACGCTCGCTGGTCTTACTTTGATGTCTAACATTTCCAGTTCCCCAAAGGAATGCAGTTCTCATGGGAGGTGGTGATCGGGAAGTCTGAGACCATCCTCTAGGTTTCCAAGGCTAGTCACATTCTGGCCTTTCAAGATCAGCACCAAAACACTGATTTTCAGGTCATATTCAGCCAGCACTGAAAGCAGAGATGGGAGTGATGCACTTTTGATGGTCAGGGCTGCCAAGCAGTTACAGCTTGTTGCATTCTGGAAAACACGGAGGTTTGGAAAGAGAAGGTGAAGAAAGAATAAAGAAAGTCCCAAAGCATTTGATTTTATTCTAGTGATCTAGTTGTATTGTCAGGGTGCCCTGAGGGCTGGAGGTTCCCTGGGGTTGGGGACCAGGAACCACAGGTGTTGCCCACAGGGGCCAGCTGGTCAGGGATTTCACCAGCTAGGGGCTGTCCCACCTCCAGTCAGGAGCAGGGCAGCTCTGGGGCACTGGGGCAGCCCCAGCCCCAGGCATCAGCAATGGACCAAAGTTGGGCTGGGGTGTGAACCTGTGGGTGGGCCCAGCTTGACGGGGCCCATGGCTGGGCAGGGCAGGGTTGTGGGGAGCTGGAGACTCGCCCTGCTATGACACCTATGGGGCAGGGATTGATGGCCCTGGGGGATGGAATGGGATCCTGGGCTGCGAGTAGGGTGGGGGGAGGCCCCAGGGGGAGCTGCACTGGGACAGTCAGGGCTGTTGGTAGCCTCAGGACCTTAGCAGTATAGTACCGTGGTCTCCTGTTACTGCAGATACCTGTCTTACTAATTGTAAAGATGGAATCCCATCTTTATCAGCTATTAGAGGAAAACCTGAAGCTTTCAGTCAATTGAAACACTTTTTCTTTTCCTCAAAAACTGACCTGTGTGAGTGACTTTGAAAAACAGCAGTAACAATGTAAAGAAGGTGTTCATTAGTACCTTCTAGATGTACTCAACAGAGATACCCAAATACTCTGAGCAAAGTCCAAACTTGGTGAAAAACCTCCATTCACCTGCACATGCATTCTCCTCACAATTTTAATTGAACCACAATTTAAGACAACACATGAGACAGCTACAAAGTATACTGTCTAGCCCTATGAATCACCTGTGGTTCAAAGATCACATTCTGGAGCTCACTGCTTCAAAAGACAAAGTGGTAGTGTAACAAAATAAGGGTTCCAAGGATGTGAGACAGACATTGATGAAAACAACCAGAACTGGGATTTTGTTTGGTTTTCTTTCTAATGAAATAGTTTGATTTAAATATAAGAGACTATATCCAGGAGCATTTCATACAATCTATTAATGTCTTAAAAAACTGAAAGCCAGATTTCCAAGAGACCAGTCTAAACTAGTTTCTAATTTCAGTCGACGGTAGCTGTATACAAACACACGTTCAGTGAAAGTGAAGCTTTCTGTACTTATTTACAGCAAGGGTAATTGGGCTTCATGCAGAGTAAGACTAGGGAGGCTGGCAAGATCCTCTTCACAATGGTACTACACAAGACACAGGCTTTTACATGTTGGATGCAGAATAGTTGTTACCTCTGTGGAAACAAATATGTGTTCCATTCTTTTACAAGCAGGAGCTCTGGAAACTCATTTAAAGTTGCCTTTCTGTTTTAAAAGGGAAATATTGATCTATTTTAAACTTTCAAAACAAGTTGACTTTAATGGCAGTGATTTTGGTGTCACATAGATTAAAAAAGATACTTTGAACAAGACTTGAATACCATTTTGTTGACAATAATTTCTGGTTCATAACTGAAATTTACTTCTGTATTTAATGCTCAGAATAAATATGGAATCTTTAAAAAGAAAAAAGATCAAATTTGAGAAGTGAATGGTGCACACTGTTAATATGATGCAAGGAAACTTAGACCCTTGGGAACTATTTTTCAACCCTAAAAATAACGAAAAGGCGGTATGATCTAAGAGTTGTAAAAGTAAAATAAATCTAAGAGCTTGGAACTGACTTTATAGTGTACAAGAATATAAATTGCTTCTCCTTCTTGAGTTGACATTTATTTACCATTTTGCAGTATGAGAAAGAGCCTCAAGATTAGAACAGAGAAAATTAAATTATGTTCCTGTTCCTTTGGCTACTGGGAGGATTGTGTTTCAGAGATAGCTTTAAAGGTACATGGCCACTGGTAAAGGCCAGTACCCCACTAAGTGTAGTTTATTCTTAAATGAACTGCCATGGAATCACTGAGCCATAGCTAAAGAAATTGACCAATTTTGTTCCCTACTAAATAATTACTTATTTTTGAGGAACATTTAGAAATGTCAATAGTATGTAGATAACGTTGTCACTTCAGGGGCTGATAAGAAAATTCATATTAAAATCCAGAGTCCAGCTGAGGTTGCAGCTAAGAAATGCAGCAGTTCCATTATCTGAAGCAGCACTGTTTTAAATTAGGTAAGCTTTTCCACAAATAGCACTTTAATGAAGCAAAGATAATTAACTGTGCTCTGGGTAGACTGAGGTTCCTGGCTACAAAGATTCATTGCAACTATTTATAATGTTAGTAATGTTAGTAATGTTTTTTTTATTAATACTGTTTTAGGTAGCTTTTCTATTTAATATTTAGGTAAGTATTCTGACCAAATAAATACCTTGAGTCTCTGTGAAAAACAGGGGTATGAGATTGTAATAAAATGTATAAGGTTATTAAAAGGAGGGTTGTTGCATGGCTTTGATTTCATACTAAGTAGTTAGTATTAAAACATTTATACCCAGGGTTCTGTCACACCTGTGAGAAATAACAATTTTCATAGATGTTTAATTGACAGTGATTGACCCAAAATATACTGTTTTCTTTTATCCTGATACAAAATATATTTTCCTCCTTACAAGTCTTGCTGAATTCATTAATAGCTCCTTTTTAATTTTTTTTTTTTTCTGTCAGGTCCTTATAATCTAAATTGCCCTGACAGAAGACAGGGTATGAGAGGAATATGTTAAAATTACCAAATAAAGTGTGGAGGTGGAAAATATTAATTAAGTATAAAAGAACTGACATGTCATAGAATTAGCATGAAAAAAAGAATAATGCAAAAACCCCTGTGCTATAGGAAGTAATTTGAGTGTTTTAAACAGGGATCAGTGCCAGGTAATTCTAATTTCTAATAATCATATCAGGAAGATTTAGGAAAAAAAGACCACTGAAACTGGGAACTGCAGAAATTTATTTAATCCCTTATACTACCATATGTTTAAAACTGTGGTAATTCTGGGCTGGAAGACTGGTTTGTGACTGAGAAATGTGGTGTCTTCATTTTGTAGCTGATTTTCCTGGGAAAGGCCAACCAGTCAGCAATTGCAACTCCTTCCTCCTCGCTTGCACAAAGGGAAATGCCTTTCTGTGCTGGCATGCAGGGACAGACACTGTTGCTGAGTCTCAGATGACTGACTGTGTAAGAAAAGCTTTTTCTCTGCCTCTCCTAGGCATCGTTTGGGAGGGTGCTTGCATTCACACAAAGACTCACTGAAATCACAGAGCTTTCTACAAGTCCAAATCTGTTTCTGTTTAAAACAGTTCCCAAACCATGATTTATGTGAAAAGCACAGCTTACACATCGCTGTAGCACATCTTTGCATAGTAGCCTTGCAATGAACTAGGGGAGAGTATAATGACAGTTTTATTGTCTATGTATCAGAAAATATCTTGATTTTGTGCTTTACATTTCTGCCCTATATGGTGCATATTTAATCGGAGATATAAAGCATAAGCAAAGATAAGAATAGGGCATCCTGGGCAGATGTCTCATTTTGTTGATTGCTGAGGAGGGTTTCCTGGATACAGTAGTTACTTTAGTAGCTCTGGAAGAGCAATTACCTTTGAGCTGCAGTCATTCAAATGGAGCTGTAGTGCTAGCTCACATAGGTGGTTTAGGAAAAGCAAGAAAAATTACTATGTCTGGAACAGACTAAATGACCCTTCAGCCCAGAATCCTGTCTTTAATAGGAGCCATCTCTAGAAAAAGATGATAAGGAAAGGCTTCATATAGAGTGGTACTTCCCTCGATAAATGCCCTCACTTTGAGAAGCTGTAAGTGCAGGTATCTCCTGAGGTGAAAGCTGTTGCTGTACCTTTTGTACAACTGTCCTCAGCACACTTTTCTTCCATGATTTGTAAGCATTTATACTTTTGACATCCACAGCATCTTATGGCAATGAGTTCCACAGGTTTATGGACTGTGTGGAGAAGTATGCTCACTTTGTTCATGTCAAAGCTTCAGCTTATTTAACAGGAGGGTATAAAGCATATCCACAGATCAATATAGCAGAGAAACAGAGCCATAATGGAATCTCCTGTGTAAAAATGAAGTAGAAACTTAGAATATGATTAAATGATACTTCTCATTATAAATCATCTATTCTCTCTTAAATTAATATCCTTAAGAGAAAACAGGATCTGAAAATAAATTGAAGCAAGTTAAACACAAATGTATACCAGGTCAAATCTCTTCCATGAGTGACTCTATTCACCTCCTGGCTAAGTTAATAGCAAAAGTCTGATAACAGGCAGCCCAGAACTCTAAAGTGCATTTTCTTTCAGATATAGTCCAGCCTTATTTGTAGTTGTAGCAGTAGAAAAATTTCAGTGAGTTCTCTGCAGATCTATGGGTAATATATCTTTTCATTAGCTTATTGTTAGAGGCAAATGCTAATTAATCAAGCCTACAAACCACGTTTCTCACTAAAGATCTACAAGCAAAGGTTTGTGGCAGAGTACATGAGAGTTCCCTCTGGTATACTTGAGCATGAACTCCAAGACTGCCTGAATTTATGTACCAAGACTCAGCGCTGTTAAACCTCAAGACTTCTTTCTCATAAGACAGCAACAGCAACACTTGATCCAGTAATATTTTTGCATTAAGACAGCTATTAAGTAACATGGACATTCTGTGCTGTGTTAGGTTAATTTATAATGAATAATATTAAATTAAATGCTAAATATTATTAAATTAAAATATAATAAATTATATTAAATATATTAAATATTATTAAATTAAAGCTGCAGTTAAATACTGCAGCTTTATGTGTAGAAATAAGAAAATCTCTTTCTCTCATGTGCATGTAGCATTGAGATGAATCTGTAAACCTGTTTATTCTGAGAGGTTAGGTTATGATATTAATTTGCAGATTTGCTGCTGAACACAAAATTTTATAGTAGTCTACCCTTTCTTTTAACACTGAATATCTAGAGAAGTTCTTCTAGTAAGTACCATCAATTATTTAATTTGACAGAAAACTTAACTGGGCTTAACTGGACAATTCTGGAAAAAAAAAGAGGGGAATGGATGGTAGGGGCTGTGTATGTGAGTTTATCCTTTTCCAAATGCTTTCTATGTCCTCCAGTTTAGACAGACAGGGATAGGTTTTTTTTTATTCATTCTCTCTGTTTATTCACATAAAACCACTGGTCAATTCTTTTGGAATGTCTCATTCACCTTAACTGGGCCAAATTATCTATTTTTGTAATATGTGATTTGTGTTAATTAGGATACTAGAAGTCAGTCTGATGATCTGCTTTGGTGTCGGATTTTTTTCCCAGGAGGATAAATGAACTGAAAGTAGGAGGGTATCTTTGACTTACTTTTAGCATCATGGAGATGTATTAAATTAGACAGTCTGTGAAAGTTTTGTTCAATACACCTAGTGGCTGGTAGCATTAACTGATCAAAATGGTCAATGTCTGAAAGTAAAGAAATCAAGGATATTATTCATACACTTTCAGGGATGAAGAGATGATATTGTCTTTTTGTTTGTTTGTTTCTAATCCACTTGTGGGGGAAAGGTAATAGTAGCCAGAGGAATGGCCTGAACATATAAGCAAGCTGAAAAACTCTGTGGAGAGATCATTTAATGTCCCACACTGGATCCACTTAATTGTGTGCTACACTAATGAAAGTATGCTTGCTGCTTTTATTCTGGCCTGTATTTTTCTTCAGCTGCGTGTCTTGATTAAGAGCTTGAGGGCTGATGAGCTTATACTGATCTGATTACACTCAGAGTATACCAACAGATAGGGTGAGATGAGGTAGTTAGGCATGTTTCTGAAAATACAAAAAAATACAGTACATCCATCTTCAATTTCTCTCTGTCTTGCAGATTCTCAGATATGGGTGTGTCCTGTGGTATAGTTTTAGGTCTAGTATTTGACAGAAAAGTCACTTCACTGTTTACTAGCACAGCTGGGAACTTAAGCACTAAGCTATCAATTAAACCCTTTCCAGAAAGAAGTTAATACTCTTTTTTTCTTTAATTATGTGAAAGAAGAAGTAAAAAATACCTAGAAGTGAATTATAATAAAACAGGTGAAGACAAAGCTCAAGATTTGACAAGTTCAAGATAGAGAAATTCATGTTAAAAAAGGAACTACAAAATTTTACAATGATCCTAGAGAAAGAAGTATTTCTGTAGGGAATATTTAGAAGTAACTTGTTGTAATGTACCTGGTTTCTGGTATGAAACTGGGAAGTAAGAGGGCTATACCTTTTAATATTTGCCATCATAGGCTTTATTTTAACATTTGCTTTTCACAAGTTGCACAGTTAGAGGAATGCATTTTTGTTGTCTAAAGCCACAAACTCCTTCCCTTTATGTTTTATTCAAGTTGGAGGTGATTATAAAACTGGGAATGCAGATAAGATTGCTCATAGCACTTAAGAGATTTTGAAGTCTGCAAGAAGGATTTAGTGTCTGCAATGGGACCTTAATAAGGTATAAGTCATGAAAGTCCCAAACTGCTGTACTTAAAACCACCGTTTGTGTACCTATAGATGTGCACATGAATTCCAAAGTTCCATTCATTGCTAATCTCACAACATCTGGAATGCCTAAGAGTAAGTTTCTGGAAAAACCAGAAGTACTCCCAGCTTAACAGGGCTAAGCAACTTGGTATTCTGCTAATGATCAACTCTGCAAGATTCACAAATTAGATATTCTCTTGCTTATGTTGTGAAAAAGGATCGCTCTGATAAGTATACTCAAAACACATAAGGCTTTCTTAAAAGTATAGTAATCAGTTCTGTTTTCCTTCAGAACATGACAGTAGAAGTACTGGGAGTGATATCACCACCCTTAGACCACCAACAATTGTTGAGATAGATGATGAGGAATTTACCTCAGGATTTGAGAAACCAGTGCTTAATTGCCCTTTCCTTTCTTATGGAAGAATCAATGCTTTTATGGGGAACTATTGGAACTCCCTGGTAGGGAAAGAGAAGAGGAGGGGAAGAATACCTTTTAAAATTGGATTACTTTGTACAGGAGAGAAAAAAAAGGTTAAACAGAAAACATGCCTCTTTAGCTTAGAGGTTGCCCTCTGATTTCTATATATTTCTCATTTTCCAGGCACTTGATAAGTGTATGCTCCACACAAAGTAGAAGCCAGGCTTTATCCTTCTGATGAGTGTCATAAGTTCTTAGACAGAATTTTCTACCTTTCTGAACCTACTAGTCTTCTCCAGATAATGAAGTGAATTTTCTAGACAGAGATGATCTAGCTCCTTCAGGTGAGAAATCATGCAGGTGATAAATCATGGTAGCTTGGACATGTTTCTGAAAACTGGAGGTTTAGCAGTTCTAGGTGTGTTTTGTTTTTTTTTTTAACCCACTTAGAAAAAGATATATTTCCAAAAGCCTAGGTGAAGTTATTAGAAAACAGTGAAAATGCCTTCATATATGGGTACAAAAGATATCTCCTTTCTAGTTTTGAAGAGAATAAGTGAGCTCTGTCTCTAGGCTTCTGAGAATGACTGAAGACAGCTACTGTGGAGAATAGATCAAGTGTGCATTTTTAAGGTTTTTAAACTATGAAGAAGAAAGTTCTGAAGGACACAAAGTATCTCACACTTTTATTTTTTTTTGAGTATGAGGATGGTCAAACACTGGAACAGGTTGTCCATAGACATTGTGGAGTCTCTATCTGCGGAGATATTCAAAACCACACTGGACATTGTCCTGGGCAACCTACCCCAGCTTGAGCAGGAGTGTTGGAGTAAATGATCTTAAAAGACCCCTGCCAACCTAAGTGATTCTGTGCCAATGAGGAGGATTAAGCCACAGAAAATCATGCCATAATTCACATTTCCTGCATGAATGCAGTTCTTGTTAGACTAGGTTTTTGGAGCCTAGTATGATGTGCTTGTCTCCCCTTATCAACTGTAGGCGAAATCTGTATAATTTATTCATGGATGTGGAAACATCTACAACACCCACATACTGAGAAGTTAGATTTTATGACTTAAGTCCATGTCATTTATAGATTGGAGAAAACATTATCTCATCATGCTTAGGTATTCACTAACACATAAGTAGAAAGAAGGTTCTTAGTTGGCAGTTTTTATTTTTATGAAAAAAAGTATTAAAGATAGTCACTACAGTGTTCTAAGACAACTATTGATAATAATTAACTAGAAGTGACACAGACCCCCAGCATAATTAATTAATCAACATGTGAGTTTAAATTTAATCTTAAACTTCTAAATTAAATTTAAATTCTTCAGTTGAAAAATAAAGCTCATGTTCTCTACTTCAGATTGTATAGCTCTCTAGCATGGGTTCTCTCAGACTGTAACCTGAGACACCAACTAGTCTCGCTTGACTAAATTGACTTCAGTATAAATTTTATTTTTAAGGCTTAAGGGAAATATGTATTGTATGCAGTCATTTTCCTTTGCAAGATGTCCTAATGGTTTAAAACAGATCAAATATGGAACAAAATAGGCTTCTGAAACTTTATAACAGTCATTTACAGTTGAGACTAGAGTTGCAGTTGAAGAATAGTGTGTAGGCCTTGTTATTATCATTCCACATTACACTTTATACCCGTCAGCTTCTCAGGAAAATAAGATTCCTTATAGAATGCCTAAAAGCATACTGTTGGGCAGAGAAATGTTTGCCATAATTTTTTCACAACAAAAAATGACATTTCTCAGGGCAGAAGTTTGCCCCAGCTCCTTTGTCTTAGAAGAAGTTAATATATTGAAAATATTCTTCAAAGTTTTATTAAATCCTAAATCCAATAAAATGGGCTTTATAATGGACTGATAGGGATCATACTGCTGAATGGAGGAAGGAGGATAGGGGATGGAGAGGAAAACAGGGTAGAAGAAATACACAGAAAAAGGGAGGGATGAAAAATCCTAGTGTCTGAATTCTCTGGGAAAGAGGAATGGCTAAGGGGAGCCTTTTCCTGCTCATTAGAATTAGCCATGATAGTACAGGTAGAAATGTCACATAATATAGATAAAGCCGCTCACCTTTCTTCTCTTTCCCCATTCATTTCAGGGCTGCACCTGCCTTTGGTCTTGATACTTTCAAATTCTTTTAGCCCAGCACAGAATAAAGTTAGAAAAGGAGGAAAGAGGAAGAAAGAAAATAAAATCTAAAAAAGAAGAAAGTGGGTAAAGAAAGAAGTTTAGGGTGGAAAAAAAGAATGGAAAAAGGGAATTTAGACTGAGAAGAAGGGGACCAGCTGGCAACATTAAAGACTTTGTTGAGAAAGCTGAGGAAATAAAGAATCAGAAAGGAGGGCTATGAAGAGGGGTTAAAAATACACAGATAAGAAAAGAGGCAGGAGGAAAAATAATCAGCTCTGGGAGATGATTAAAAAACAGGAGAATGTGAAAGTGGTGGCATATTCACTGGTCAGCTCAAAAGCATCTCTATCTTCAGTGAAACTCCTAGGAAAACTTGGATTTCTGAATTTCAGGAAAAAAAATTATTTTCAATATGTTCCTTATATGTGCACAGATACTCGCAACAGGAAACAAGGGGAAAGATGGGAAAAGACAATAATTAGTGGTTATTTGGAGTCTGGTGTTGAGTGTGTGAAAGAAAGAATTATTGTGTCATGAATGTTGTATAGTGCAAGGTTTTGAAAAGTATCCTCAGGCTTCACTTGTGCTTGTTTTAAGTCACTTGAACACCATTTTCTTTTGCTGGATTTAAATAAAGGTGTTTGAAGATATTTGTCAATAATGCTGTTTCTTTATGCAGCAGGTAGAAAGAATAGGAGCACCACCCAAAATAACATAGCAAGACTTTAGCAGAGGTTGACCAGAGGACTCCCGTAGGTTTTACTGAGAATTGATAACAAGGGCCAGAGCGAAAAGACCTAAATCAACTGGAACTGGGTTTGAATAAGCCTTGCCCATTTCTGCGAAAGAATGCAGGCAAGACCAAAGAAGCTGAGAGAAGGTAGCAAGGAAATAGAAAAGGTGTGAATTTGAAGAGCTTAACCTCTCCCCATTTTCCTGCTACTACAATTAAAGCAGAGTAGCTCTCTTATGAAGCTGAGTAGCTCTATACGACTTAGATTAGGGCAGTACCTACTTCTGTAAGAGCCTTTCTGTATTCAAGGAAACAGAATTTTACATGTTACTTGTAAATAAAAAGAACTTAATCAAAATAATTTTATCAAAAGAAGTAGCAATACCACTATAGAAACAAATGGAATTCCAAACTTCAGCTAATCCTTTGAGTCAAAAGAAGACATAATATTTCAAAACACCTGGTCTTTCCTTCTTAGAGGTTTATTACATTATTTGTTCGTTGTTTTTAAAATACTTTTGTATTAATTTTTTTAAAAAGGGGAAGGCAGAATACACTTTAACAATACTGATATTTGGAAGTGTGCTTTCATTCTCTTTGATAGCGTGAATATAGAGAGCACTGCTAGCTACTTTCTGTTTAACTTGGCTTGAGTCAGTGCCATAACTTGGTAACAACAGCAGTCTTTCATATCCTGAGAATAAGGATGTCTAGATTTAACTGCACACCATAAGGAATTTAAAGATAGCATGGCATCCCATGGGTGTATCATATATATATTGAATTGTAAAGCTACAGTCCTGGGTTTTGAGGTGTCTGAATTGCTTTGTGATTATTCTGTATACTTTCAGCTCTACTATTCATCAGTTCAGACCTCTCAAGCATCTGTGCCATCTTAAACCTTATAGCCTTCAACTCTTTTAAGCACCCAGTACTCTGGAACAATTTGGAGGAAATATGAGCAGCTAAAACATGAAGTCTGAAAGTCAGAAATAAATATACAAGCATATCTACACCTGCTACTAAAGAGTGGAGTGAGGTGAAGGGGTAAACTCCAGAAGCTGATTCCAGGTTCTAAGTTGCCCTGCCCCTTTCATCTGAAGTCCAGTGACTGACGGACCTTTAGCTTTGTAGATCCACAGGCCAGAGCTTCCCCTGAAGCGAGGAGCATATGCCAATGGAGTAAGGGAGACAAAGTCATGTCCAGAAGTCTGCTTCTCAGTGTCTTATTTCTTTTAGAGATTTTTCACACAGAAGTTGTTTACTTGAGCTGTAAGCCTGAGTTAACCGTTTCTCTCTATTGATATTTTGAGCACGAGGTTTTTGAAAGTTATACAATGAACTCCATTAAAGTCAAGAGGCTGCTCCTTCAGGAGCTTGACAGGATTACAATTCTTACACCTTAGGCCTAGGCTTTTAAATGTAAACGTTCTAGTTTCTAATGGCACTGGTAACAAAGCGTATCTTGTGCCAGAAGCACTAATTTATCTATTTCTTGGTGTGTACTCACCCAGGATCTTCACATATATCAACTCACAGAGCTTCTTTGGGTTTGTATTTTCCAGGTGTTGGGGCAGCATAATGAAGAATCTTACTTGACAGCATTAGTGAAGAATAGACCAGTTATGTTTGTATTTTTATGACCATTGTGGTGATCTTCAACGTGTAGCAATATTTATAAAAATGTATCTTCAACTCACCAACATTTTTCTGTTAGGCCATTTCATTAATTTTCACAGGCACTTCAGGAAAAAACTGTGTGAGAAGTAAAGAAGTGCTAGGTTTTGAACTTTAGTGAGGTTCTTATAAAAGCAAGTTATGGTTGCCTCTCTAAAAGGAGAGGGACAGGAGGGAGAAAAGCTTAAAGGGAGTTTGCAAGCTAAAATTTTTCTCTTGTTTAAGCCTTTCCCTTTCTCTACCATATTTAATCTTAGTTTATTCCCTAAACGCCTAGTGTGATTCATGCTTTTTTTTTTTGTGTCACGTGCTAAGCACATCTAACATACTGTCTGTTAACATCTGATTTATCTATATATAGACAGATTAGAAGTTTCCTTACAATTATCAAGAGGAACTGACTTATTATTTCATTTTGAATTTAAATATATTTCCTAATTTTTGTCAAATAAAATTCTGTGGAAAAAATATTGGTGCTGATGCTAACTAAAAAAAGAAAAAGAATATGACTGCCAAACTCCTAAACCCCTTGTTTGAACATGGTAACGAAAGTCTATTTTAGCTATCCACTGCTACTACTAGTTATCAATTGTAAAATACTTTTCATCTTCAAAGCATACTATATTATGACAACCAATGTTTGGAAGCTTGTGCTAGTCATTCAGATTCCTAATAAGGCACGTTTTAATAATGAGGATAATTAACCAGTGATAGAAATTACTTAGGCATATGGTATATTCTCTATCACTTGCAATCTTTAAATCAACACTGGATGGCATTTTAAGAGATACATTATGTCTTACACAAGAATTATGAGCTTGGTGCAGAAATTAGTGCATGATTTGTCTTCTCTAAAGAAGGTTGGAATAGATTATCATAATATTTCCTTCTGGGTTTAAAATATATAATCTAAAAATAATTAGATGTTGTTTAATCTTAATTCTTAATTAGGATACTCAGCAATAGTTGCTAAGCAGAAAGTCCAAGTCAGGTTAGGAGTGAATAAAATGCAAGTTAGATTACTGTTTTCAGATTTTAGGATTCTACCATATAATGGTTAAGGTCAATGCCTGAAAATATTTTGTTATAATGAGTTATTTATTAATTATGAAACTATAATGCTTAATATGCTTACCTATTAATTTGGAGTTATTTTATGTATTTCAAATTATTTTTAAAGCCTCCATCTCCACAACATATACATAGGAAAGACAGTCATTGTTGGTTCTAGTGAGTCTAATAGCATCACTTTTAAGGACTTAATAAAACTGATCCAACAGATGGCTGAAATCCAGGAAATTTTTTTCTGATCTACCAGCTGAATGAGAAACAATGACACAAGGCTCCTAAATCTGCAACATGTGATTCCAAATACATGGCACACAGATGCTGATCAGATCTTTGTAAAAAGTGTTTTCTACTTTCTGAGAGAACAAGAGAATTCTGTTTATACTGTTGACACAATTCATACTCATACCATGATTTATGCTAAAAATGCCTTGTATTCTCATTTTTCAGAGAAGACTACAAAACACAGCAACAGAGCTTTAGCAATTATTCATTCCAGAGACTGCAAAAATATTATTTCTAGCTGTATAGAATCATTTCTAGTTCTAAAGAGGAAAAAAAGAAGATTTGTTCTCTACCTTGTCAGTGGTTTCCCTCAAAAATTTATAGGTCAGGTCAGCTACCAGCTAAAACTAATTATACCTGACATTATTGGTATAATATTCAAAGTTGTATAAATTACATTTCTAAAGGAAAGCCAATGAGTCCCATAGGTATGAAAGCAAACATTAAAATGTTTACAATGCCTATTGAAAAGAATGATGATAGGATAACCTCCCTGCTCATGATATTGCAGTCATGTTTGCAAAGTCTCCAATATAAGACTGTTTTTAAAGGTTTATCTTCTGACTGTTAAAACCTAGACAAAGGAGGGAAAGAAAGGCCTCACACTAAAAAATGTATTTTGCTTTGGGCCTATGTGGAAAGAAGAAAGGAAGAAGAAACAAAATTATGTGGGGCAATTCTGAGTTATAAAAAAGCAATTGATTTATGAAGCTGCTTCAAGTAATTATTTGCTCCCTAATAGGAATTGGAACTTTCTAAAATGACTTGAAAAATTACTTTTACTCTAATTTATTTTTCAATGCAGTTATCTTATTTTCATTTATACAAATCTAAAAAGCTTTAAGAAACTACTTGTTAGAAATCATAGAATCATAGAATGCTTTGGGTTGGAAGGGACCTTTTGAGGTCATCTAGTCCAACCCCCCTGCAATGAGCAGGGACATCTTCAACTAGATCAGGTTGCACAGGGCCCCGTCCAGCCTGACCTTGAATGTTTCTAGGGGTGGGGCCTCCACAACCTCTCTGGGAAACTTGTTCCACTGTTTCATTACCCTCATAGTTAATTTTTTTTTCCTTATATCCAGTTTAAATCTACCCTCCTTTAGTTTAAAACCATTACCTCTTGTCCTGTCACAACAGGCCTTGCTAAAGAGGTTGCCCCCATCCTTCCTGTAGTCCCCCTTTAAGTACTGGAAGGCCGCAATAAGGTCTCCCTGGAACCTTCTCTTCTCCAGGCTGAACAACCCCAACTCTCTCAGTGATGACTTGCTTTACTTCAAGTGTAGGTATATTTTTATGGGTAGGTTATTTTGCCTTTGTTTTTCTTCACATATATACCACAATAATGTCACCTGTATTCTCACTCCCATTTGTTAACGGAGATTCATACAGTGGTAGATTCTGTTGGTTTAGGGACAGTCATGAAGATTTTCATTCAAATCACTGTGTAGTACAGTCCGGAGAATTTTCTCCTGAAAAGTTTCTTTGAAGTACAGTGGATTGAAAATTCACCACAACCAGTGTTGAATTATTCTCCTGCTTAATTACACTCAGTGATAAAAATTTACATTTTACTACTACACTGAAATTTGTTTAGCCTTTGGATTTTGTTATTCATTTTTGTGTTAGGCTAAAGAGCCCTCTATCATAAAGTTTCTATTCCCTAAGTGAGTATTTATAAACTTTGATCAAGTCATGACTTAACTGTCTCTGTCAAGTGAAATATATTTAGATCTTAGAATATCTTGCTACATAGCTGGCATGTTTTTCAGTCCTCTGATCATTCATGGCTATTCAAAGTATATATTACCTAGCTTATTGACATGTTTCTGGAATTATCCATATTAGACCTGAACTCAGGTTTTCAGAAAGCTCTAATTAGTATTTTTCTGTTTATTCATCCAAGGCTTTTTTTTTTTGGTCATTGATCAGTACATAGAGCACTGCAGGATTAGTTCCATTTCATCACTAGTTATGCTACATTAGTCTTTACAACTACTTATTTTACACCTATAAGTAAATTTTTACTCTGGGTAGTCTTGGAAAACCCAGTCTTGAGATTTCTGTTTATGACAGTTACTGTGTCCTAAAGGAAGAGCTGAAATAGAGAGATGACCACAATCTTCTATAAAGCTGGACCATTGCACAGTAAAGTGAAACAAGTGTGAGCATTGAAAAGTACCATAGTGAATTAGAGAAATTCCATCAGTTTGAGTATATTAAAATATATATATATAAATAATTCTATGACCTTTAAACCTCTTATGTTTTTGATTAACTAAAAAATATCAAGATTTATACTTTGCAGCTGTGCTTCATAGGGTGTTTTAAAGGGACTGAATTAAGTCTTTCTGATAATTGCTATTTATATCTTACAATAGAAATATGAATCCGGTCTGTCATAAAGACCTTTAATTTTAAGGTCTCTGTCTTATGACTGGATTCATGCCAGCAAATTCATGTCCATCCCACCTGATTGCATATATAACATCAATATCTAAGTTAAGGGGTACCCACAGAGTAAGATCGTTAACTAGAAGGGTGGAGGCAGAGGGATAAGGTGAATTATGGGATCCACTGGAATCAACAATAAAAATTCCAGTGCTGTTTTGTAACTTGGTATGATTATGCAATTTTTCTTTAAAGGAAGTGTATGGGTTTGCTGAATGTTTTCAGTGAAAGACTTCTGGTTTCAAGCTTCAGTTAAGAAAGGGGAAATGATGTAATATTTACTATGTTTATAAAAAATTATTGTCATTAAAAGTATATTAATAATAAAATGAATTATGTCACTTTTCTAACTATATATTTTAAGAAGGCAAGGATGTGAGTTTTGTCAAATATTTAGCCTATCTGAAAATTGCTACTGAATTCTTCTTCCTTTTTCTGAGCACTTTATGACGCTCTTTATTGCCAGCTAAATATGTAGCCCATACTAATAATAACACTTTGTCTACCAGTTAGTTAAAATTCTACTGCTACTAGACCTTTCTCTAGGGAGGACACTATTCAGCAAAACCTGAAGCTACCTCATGTTAAAGGGATAACCCTAGTCAATCTATCCACTTCAGTTCCCTCAATAAAAGAGACAATATGTTAATAAGTATCACTTGAGAATAAAAATTGAGATAATCACTTATGAATTTATCCACAGCTGACAACTTCATTAATATCTGTAGCTGCTTCATTTGATAAAGAACAACATAAAATAAAAACTCTGCAAGCTACCTAATTAGGCATTCTTCAGCAGAAGTTCTGCTATTATAACAGCCAGTAGTCAGGTAAAAAACCAAAAAATAATATTTGTCTTGGAAAGGAACAACACTTTAAGAATCTTCCTAATTTATGATGATCTAGCTACCAACCAATGAAAGAATAATAATTCATAGCCAACAGCAATATTCTGGCATGTAGCTATTATTACTAACAGATGAAGAAGAATCCTTATGCTTAACAGGAAGTCCCTCCTACAAAAATACCCTGGTGCATGTTTGTTATAGCATGCACAGAAATACATCCCAGAAACTGCAAGCACTCTTTACCAAGACAACAAGCAGGACTTGGAGGGATTAGTTTATTTATAGCTCTACATGACTTTCTTAATTCTTTTGTCTTTCTAAGGAGGGACATAACTAATTTCAATAGAGCTGAATCCAGTGGAAAACCTTCCAGTACAATTCCTTCCAAACACTAATAATGCTCGAATCAGTCATGTATCTTGTATAATGAGGTTGGTTTTTGCCTAATCATTGGTAGACATCTTAGTATGAGCTAGTCACCACAGGTAAGGACAAAATAAGACTTTGTTCACCTCATTCTGGAAAAAAAAAAGTAGATCTTGAGGAACTGTGACTAAAAATGTTTGTTTCCCTCAGTTGACAATAAAGGGAGCCTAGGCTAAGTAGCTAACATTGCAAACACCTGAAGCTAAGCGTGATGCCTCTAAAATATGTTCTTCCATTGTATATACTGGTGGTATGTGTAGCTTTTTCTCGTCATCAGAGAGTCACAGTTAATATATTAAATGCTGTGGGAATGAAACAAAGTAACTACAAAGATCTGAAACTTCAGTAAATCTGCTTTTTCACATTGGCTCTTTAGTCATGTCTCTTTTGCAGATGGAACTCAAACTCTTTTAATCTGTTTTACTTCTTTAAAAAACTTAAAAGGATGTTATAAGTGGGGGAAAAAAAACCCTGTACCGGGTCTGGCTGGGATAGAGTTAACTTTCCTCATAGTAGCCTGTATAGTGCTGTGCTTTGCATTTGTGGCTTGAAAAGTGCTGATAAATCACAAATATTTTGGCTGAGCGGTGCTCACACAGCACCAAGGCTATCTTTCCAACCCTCAACCGGCAAAGGCCAGTAGGATGGGGGTACACAGGAGGTTGGAAGGGGTCACAGTCAGCACAGCTGACCCAAACTGAACCAAAGGTTTATTCCATACCATATGATGTCATGCTCAGCAATCAAAGCTGAGGGGAAGGAGGAGGTAAATAGGTCATTTGTGCTTATGCTGCATGTTTTTCAAAGCAACCACTACGCATACCGAGGTACTACATCCTAGGAAGTAGATGAACATCTGCTTGCTGATGGAAAGTAGTGAATAAATTTCCTCTTTTTGCTTTGTTTCCATGTATGGCCTTTGCCTTTCTTGTTAAACCAACTTCATCTCAACCCATGAGCTTTTTAACTTTTTTTTTCTCCTCCTGTCCTGTTGAGGAGGGGGGAGTGAGAGAGAGACAGAGTGGGCGATCTGGCAGCCACACAGCCAACTGATCACAAAATCGAAAGCTGTTATGATGGGAAAGCAGTGGATAATGTCTGTCTGGATTTCAGTAAGGCCTTTGACACTGTGTTCCATAAGATCCTCACAGAGAAGCTGTTGAAGAATGAGCTGAATGAGCAGATAGTGAGGTGGACTGAAGATTGGTTGAATGATTGGGCTGAGGGTGGTGATCGTTGGCAGAAAGTCTATTTGGAGACCAGGGACTAAAAGTGTACCCCAGGGACTTGAGGGACCTGAGCAGGCTGGAGAGATTGGCTGAGAGTAACACTTCACGAAGTTCAACAAGTAGAAGTGCAAAGTCCTTCGCTTGGGGAGGTACGACCCCATGCACCAATATATGTTGGGGGCCAGCAAACTGGAAAGCATCCTGGCAGAGAAAGACCCCGGTGTCCTGGTGGACACCTGGTTAAACATGTGCCAGCAATGTGCCCTTGCTGCAAGGAAGGCGAACAGTATCCTGAGCTGCATGAGGAGGAGTGTTGCCAGTAGGCTGAGAGAGGTGATCCTGCCCCTTTGTTCAGTGCTGGCAAGGCCACACCTGGAGTAGCGCGTCCAGTTCTGGGCTCCCCAGTACGAGAGAGACATGGACATATTGGAGAGAGTCCAATGAAGGACCACAAAATGGTGAAGGGACTGGAGCATCTTTTCTCTGTTTCACATAGAGAAGAGAAGGTTCAGAGAGGATCTTATCAATGGATATAAATAACTGAAGGGAGAGTGCAAAGAAGGCAGAGGCAGGCTCTTGTCAGTGGTGCCTGGTGACAGGACCAGAGGCAGTGGGCACAAATCTATTCTATTCTATTCTATTCTATTCTATTCTAGTCTAGTCTAGTCTAGTCTAGTCTAGTCTAGTCTAGTCTAGTCTATGCTAGTCTATGCTAGTCTATGCTAGTCTAGTCTATAACTGAAACAGAAGATGAATATCGGGAAACACTTTTTCACTGTGAGGGTGACTGAGCACTGGGATACATGTCCCAGGGAGGCTGTGTTCCGTCCTCAGAAATTTTCAAAAGCTATCTAGACACTTTCCTGGGTAACTGGGTCTAGGTGTCTTTGCCTGAGCAGGGGGCTGGACCAGATGACCTCCAGAGGTCCTTGACATTCTGTGGTTCTATGATTCCATGATTCTGTGAGTCTGTGAGTCTGTGATGAGAACATCCTCTTTCTAGAGCTGCTTGTTTGCCTTCAAGGTGGGGGTCAAATAATTTCTTTCCATGCAGGTGTAATTAAAGAAGTTGCATCAAAACTATATAACAAGGGCTAAAGATTTATTTATTTACATGTTTATTTTTGTCATCTTGAAATGTTCAAATAAGCATATATTATCCCGTCCTAATTTCTTCAAGAATTCTCAGCTCCATGTTTTCTTTATTTTTTTCTCTGCAGCATCTCCTGTAGCATAATATTGTGTAATTTTATCAGCTAACTGCTAGATGTTATCATGCTGTTTTTCCCCAGCTTAAAGCTGCTGGCATCACTGAGTTCTTGTTGCACAGAGCATCCAGTGACTGACGGATGCACAAAATTTTCAAATTCAAAGTTGACATGAAATTTAAGATTATTCTTTGAGATAAGCCAGGAAAAGATAGAAAGAATTTTACTTCAGTAAAGTGTTTTTAATATATAATGTAATTTCACCAATAAATTATTTTTTTCTTCCAGTCTATATAATCAGGGCAGAGCTTGGCTTTTACTGTCAATAATATTCAAAGCAGAAATGTGGATGCAGAATGAAATGGCTGATTATTCAAAAAGAAGGAAACTGTGTAACTTATTCTCCTCACCAAAAAAGAAACAACAAACCCCACAACCAAAAAAACCAACGAAACCAAACAACCAAGGAAAACCAACAAACCAACAAACAAGTTATTGGAAGTGTACTAGTTAAAATATTCTACAGGGTTATGGCCCAACCTACCTTATGGATTGGGCCATACCTTCATAATATTTATTTTCATCTCCTGCAAGACTGATATGATTGATTCAAACAACCGAGGGCAACTCTACCTACCTGATTTCTACTGAGATTCTTGTGTGAAAACATCTGTAACCTTGTGAATAAGAAAGACCTGACCAGTCAGGTCTCACTAAGGAGAAGTTGTCATTCAGAAGTGTACCATTTCACATACAAATGGCTTCTCAGTGGTGTAGTTACTAGATAGGCACATATTTATGTTTATTTCCAGGCACAAATCCAAACTTTTGCTACAGCATGTAGTTTTGTAATCATGTGCATTGACATAAAAATTTGGCATTTATTATCTGAGTGTGTTCAATATTGCATTGACCAAAAAAATAAAAGGTATTTTTTATCTGAGTCTGTTCGATGTTTGGATACTCATTAGTCTTTTTGATGAGAAGTCCTTGGTTCTCCATTTCTTCTCAAGATCTCATTAGATCTCTCAAAGCAGAAGACAAGCAGAACTGCTTGAACAACTGCAGTAATAGGATGGATCAGTTTTATATTCTCTAACATAATTTTCAGATATAATGCATTTGTTCATTCTGCTTGAAATACTTTGTTCAATCTTGTTCATCTGTCAATCCTAGAAAAGAGCTTTCAGGACGTGAAGTTGAATTGACACAATTAAAACTCTCTTTTCTACAACAGACAAAAATGTTTTAATTTTTATGTAGTATTCAGGACAAATTGTATGTGTTGATAGCTCAGTATTTTACTTTGTCTCTAATTGTATTGATTTTTATTTATGTACTTATTTCCTTCTTAATTGTAATGCTGTGAGTATTTCTATTTTCTTTTTAATTTTGGCTAGAGCTTTTCACAGTTCTTCTAGTTTTGTCTTCCCCTATGCTATAACATAGAAAATTGGGAAATTCATCAGTTAACTAGGATTTGCAGTTATGCAGACTTTTTTAATAAAAAGGTTGTCTTCTTTTTTGGTATACTCTGATCCTATATTTGCCTGAACTTTCTTACTTCTCTGAAAGTGTCACTGATGTCATACCTCTGGTTTAAGTGCTACATCTGTGTATAATCTTCAAGCTTACTATAGCAAACTACATTCAAATTGTCCTTTTCCAGGACTTCCCGACTATTCTCTGTTCATTTTATGAAAAACTAACAGATTTTATTCCAGATAGCAAATGATATTTGTACCCCTTATAAGTATTTGTGCTGGTTTGGCTGAGAAAGGGTTTCTCAACCAAAACCAGCGCAGTATTGAAGAAGACACCATTGATATTATTTATACAATAATAATCTGAGAATTTTAACTTTTCCAGCTTAAGTTACTAAATATATGTATAGATATGAGTAACACCATGGAGTTAGGAATGAATACTAGAAAAAAAAGGGTATTTATTTGATGATAATGCATTTTGGTAAGAGAAAAGGATATGGAAATCGTATGCATAATAGTATGGGTAACAGAAAATCGGGAAAGAAGCACAACAGTTATTATCTTTATATTAGTAGATGACATATTGCAAGCAATTACCTCCATCAAATGATTTTCCACATTCTCCTTATTTTTGGAGTGAATTCCTTTTATCTTAAGGTTCTAGGGGATCAACACGAATATAAGGAGAAATGAAGAGTTTAGCCAGTAAACTTTTCCACAATTTCAGATTCAAGTCCACCTGAACACTAGTGGAGGAAAAAATATATTAAAAAAGAAGAAAGATAATTCATAGAACAAAATATTCCAGAAGACATAATGTCTGTATAATGCCTGGAATTTTAACATCTGAACATATTTTACCAAAAATAAATAATTTTTACATTTACAATTAATTATTTCCAATTTATTCTTCAAGAAGAAAACCATTGCAATGGACATTTTTTGAAAATTTTTAATTTAGTAGATAAATTTCTATTTTAAAAAAATCACATTTCCATAGAGGGCGGATTTAAAAAAAGTTGACTGGAAGCAATAAAGTGTTTTCACTGCCTTCTCTTACCTTGGCCCAGTCTTTAAAAGAACATTGTAATCTTTTATTGCTATTTTATCCTCTCTTCTGCACTTTACCTAACTTTTGCCACACACGTGCCAGAGTTCTGTCTTTACCAAGAACCCTGTAATTTAATATTTTATGTAGAACCTTTAGTGTGAGCACTGTTAACTGTGTTAACTAGCATACCATCAGACTTGCTTTTTTTGTGATCCCATGTACCTGATGCAGGTGTTGTTCCTCATTACTACCTCAATTCATACATGCTTAATGGAAAAGCAGAGAAGATACTATGCTGCATTACAAGTATGTAAGATTGTAGTTTTGCTTTGGGAGAAGTATCTGGAACCAAGTTTTGGGGGATTTGGTAGTGTTCAAAGCTTTCAAAACACATCCATTTTAAGCACATTCAGAAGTATTTTATACCTCCTGAATTTCTCTGGATATGGTTTCTTGGTCCTTGATTCCCCAACTTACACAAGTTTCTTTAGAACCAGAAAAAAAACCTCAATGATTTCCCCTCGTAACAGTCAAGCTCCAATTTTCTGTTTCAGAAAAGATGAACTCTAAGTTGAAGATCTTCTGTCAGCTGTTGACTTTCTTCATTTAGGAAATACGTCAGAGAAGCAAACCCTATCAGGACAACTCATACCTACTGACCATGTATTTTCATTCAGCTATGCAGTTGTGCAATATTCCTGGCACTTTGAGAAATCCTTTTGTCTTCTCTATTGCTGTTCTCTCTATTTTGGAGTCCAAAATAATTAAATGCTCTGAGTGGAAAGGTTTTTTTGAGAAAACAGCATTTACCAGCATTAAAAACAATACAAAACCAAGGTGAGATCCAGGCCAAAAAAAAATCTTAAGATCTTTTTCTGTATTTTTCATACAGTAAAATGACTGAGTACAAATGACATTAGTAAAGCTTGCAAATGTGATATTTCAAAAAAATAACTTTACATAACATTCAATGCAACACATAGCATGATTTAAAAATAAACTAAAGAACCAAGATGGTATATAATGTTATTATATCTTTTTATTAATATTTTTTTTCCTTTCTCTTTGATTTCACGTCTCCAGACTTCTATGTGTTTTCACACACTTAATCAAAGAATGTGTGTACCCAAAGTAGTTCTTATCCTATATAATGCACAACATATAAGAAATATAAAATGGGTAATTTTCGCAAATGCAGGTTTGTGGATATGGCTGACTACACCAAATTGTCAGGAATATGATTTATTACACAGTTTTAGTTAGCAATCTAAGATTTATTAATTTATTTGAGACAGATCACAGTATTAGGTTGTATAATTCTTAACAGCATCAGCCAATTTAAAACAGCAGTTTGATGGAATTTATTACAATTACATAGAGACTTTGTTAAAGATTTCAGAATGGCAAGGTTCACTCTATTACTTACACAGAAGAAGTGCACAAAGGAAAATTGAGGTATACTCGAATTAGAATGATTCAGAGGGACTGTGGATGCAGGTGATAAGGAGGACCCTCCTGTTGAGTCACAATGTTCAGAATAGACCCCCTTGCTTTCTAAACTTCTTTCAGAGAGAAGTCTAGGCATGTCTAGGTCCAACCTTAGTCTCAGATTTGGTCAACAGTTTATATGAATAGGAATAATAAACATGTATATATAGTCAAATTGCACACACATACATACCCCCCAGGGTTAACCTGTGAATAAAATTTCACTTTTCGTGAGTTTCATAAATTACTCACTTTTATGTGCTGGCATTCATCAGCGCATGGCCAGCAAACCTCGTGAAATCAGGCCTTTGAGTCCTCACAAAATCAGACGATCCTTCAGTAATCCTTTCTTCTTTTGTTTGTTTCCATATGTGTTTCTACACTTGCTCATGCATTTATCTTTGATATAACTGTGGCAGTCTATTTCAAGCTTAGTTTAGTTAAAATCTTAAATGTATTGGATGATTGATTGGGTTGCTGGACTTAAGTCTACCATGAAAATTGGCATGACCTGATGTTGTAATGGTCTATCTCTCTGACCTGTCATAGCAATTTGAATGAGACCCATATTTTAATAGCCATTTATACTGTTCCCACATGCCAAGCCCAGTCAGCTTGGCTATATCCTTTACAATTATGACTTGCATCGCTTCCTTCTCCTGCTTTTACGCTATGCTATAACCTGATATAGATTTTGCTGCATTTCCTTGCCTTTCAGATTAAGAGTAAGGAAAACACATATCATGTCAAGTATAACTTTATTCTTGTCCTATCCCTCTTCTCCCAGTCTTATACTTTATGGTTTGTTTTTTACACTGTTGGTGTCTGGGCTGGTAGAAAAGTTAAATGTTCCAGATTCTGCCCCTCCCTTTCTTGTGCACAGCACTAAGACAGAGCTTCCATTTCTGCATGGTCTTCCAGAATGGCTTTATACCAAAATGAGTAGCAAGCTGGGAAACGTGTTTCCTTAGCTTTTGGAAGCGCTGAGAAAAGATATCAAACATAAATTTTAATTCTAGTTCCTTCCTATCAAGAAATTCTGTGTTATACGTGAGAAGTTTGAAAAAAAATAATAGTGCCTATAACAATTATTTGTTCCATTAATATATCCTCTTTACAGTGTCTTCCTTCCAGATAGAACCATTTGGATCACCTCTGTGAGAGGCCAGGGGCTGCCTCTTTGCTGGACACAGCTGATTCCATCTGGCTCCAACAAACCCACTGCAGGGCAGAGCTGAGCCCCTCAGCCAAGACAGTGGCACATCGGTGAAAATGTATTTAAGAAAAGGCAGAAAATATCACACAGGCAGAAGAAGATGGAACAAAAATAGTGGGAATCAACAGAGGGAATACCAAAGTCACAGGAGGAGAAGGCAGTTTATAGGAGAGCAGGTATTCCTTGTGGCCTGTTGGACACCAGCACTGGAGCAAGTTTTTCCTGATGCTTACTCCAGCTATCTTTTTAGGAGAAAATACCAACTTGAGTTGACCTAAAGTAGCATAGTAGCCACATATATTGAATGAACAAGATTCAAAAGCATGACAGAGAATGGAAATTTTGTGGGATTTGAATATAACATATTATTAAAAGTGAGTAGTGAAAATCCTGATGATTCCCTGTGCTCACAGCAACAAAAATAACGGAGTGAAATGATAGTATCATACAACCATTATCAGCTCTATGTGGGTGTTGTGCGAAGCTCCAGGAAGCAAGAGCTTTTCTGAAAACTCTAGGCATGCTGAGACAATGTCCACATAACAGGTCCTTTTTGTACAGGGTGAATTAGTTAATCAGCAGATGTCTCATGCACAGAGTGAACAAAGAAGAGAGTCAACTATCCGTATTTCTGAAGAAAACTTATTCTTGAAAATGCTCTCACTATTGGTGTGTAATAATTATGTCTTCCATTTACTGATCTTCTAGGTATTCACATTATGTGTCCTCTGTCTTGTGTTTGAGTTGACACCTGAAAAGAAGGCTGATTATTTGTACCGCTTCTGAATTAGGATAAGTGAAAGTTTGACCTCTACTGAAATAATGCACACATTTGAGTATTCCCTGTTTCCCACTCTACCACAATACAACACTTTGTTTATTTCTCTCCAGGTCACATTAGAATGAAATGTGCTGCCATCAGAAGCCATGAAGTACATCATAAAATGCCACATGTTGACCCTAACAGTGATGGATACAACTCCAGGATTTCAGCAGACATGTCCTTGCTCAGACCAGAGTTGGAATTTAGTGTTTTGAAATGTTAAGAAAAAATGTCTCACATAAAATTAAATCAAAGGGGAAAGCAACAACTTAAAGATAAAATTCAAATGTGAAGGTAAAATAGAAGACAGGGTTCCAGTAAGCCTCTCTGTAATACCTCTGAACTAAGATGTCAATTTCTTGAAAAAATAAAGAAATAGAACTAAAGCACCCAGAAGATACTAGATTTTGTGTTCTGCAGTAAAATTGAATGCAGCTCAGGTGTGTATATGCAACCATAGGTGTGAAAGGAAAGTTTAAGAATTCATAACAAAATAAGACAGAAGATGGGAGATATTTGAAAGTACAAGGCTATTACTAAGGTGCAGGCTGAGAGAGTATAGTCATGGATGTATGAATAAAAATGAGCCACTGGTACAGAAAATATCTAAGTGATGCAATTTAATTAAAATAGTTGATTATCCACTGGAATTATATTAGCTAAAAACTTGGAAATTATTCAAAGAACTTATCTGTGCTTCCAAAATATTTAAGAAAAATACTGAAGCTGCAAAGATTTTTGCAGAATTTATTTCTGTAAAGATGTGATCCCTGGGGATGATTATGACAGAAGCCCTGTTGTCAAGGGTTATGATTTTTATATGTGCCAACACAAATTTAGATCAGTTAACATACATTAAATTAATGTCAACAATAAACCATGTATTGAAGTGGATGGGCATGACAGAGTGTGTTTGCTTGCTTACAGACCAATGCTCAAAAGTTTATTGTAACTGTAATTCTCCAGGAAAAATGGCCAGCTGTTTAGGCTGTTACCTTGGTGTATAAAGTGCAATTGCTTTAGTAGAAGTCCTCCACTAACATGTCAGGATTGTACATAGGTGGCACAAGTTTGCAGGCTGCGGAAAAAAAGGCTGGTTTTGAGAACTGTAGCATGGGCTTTCTTGGCAAGCGTTAGGGAGTGGGAAAAGATCTGAAATGTAGTAGTCACAATTCATTTCATCACAGGACCACTTTCTGGTGTAACATAATCCAATATAATATGGTATGACTCCACTGCTGTCAATTAAGAAATTAGTGCGAATGTTCCACAAGAACTTGGGAAATACTGTTATTAATAAGCTGAATTAAATCTGATAATGAGAATAGCTTCTCTGCTTCCAAAAGTATGATTTGTCATCCAGATCCAAGGACAAACTTTATAGAAACATATGTGATGGGGTTTCTACATAGAATTGTTATCAACAGTATTTTATGAAGCAGGATACTGTCAGGGATCACATTTTATGCTCTTACTTTATAAAAATGGACATTCTGGACAAGTTAATGAATGAATGATTAAAGACACTAATAAAGTAACAAAGCATAGTCATATTTTTAACAGTACTTTTCTTGACCTCTTTATTACATGAGCCTGACAACAAACTTAGATGTAGAAAAGAAGTTTTATTTAATAGAAAAAATGACTTTATTACCAGAAATGTTAACATTTTAGAGGGATAACATCCCTCTTGTTTTACAACCATCATCAAATATTTATGTCTTGACTCTCATATAAATTTTTCTGTTAATGCAAAAGTTTACATTAGAAAGAATACAATTAGAACAGAGTCTTAAAAAGTGTGTTATCTCATTAAGTCCATTACAAAGGTGATAAAATTGTCAGCACTGTACTGCAGTTTACTAGTTTTTAACTAAAAAAGGATAGATTTAGACTAGATATAAAGAAGGCATTTTTTACAATCAGGGCGGTGAAACACTGGCACAGGTTGCCCAGAGAGGTGGTGGATGCCCCATCCCTGGAAACATTCAAGGTCAGGTTGGATGGGGCTCTGAGCAACCTGATCTAGCCAATGTCCCTGCTCGCTGCTGGGGGGTTGGACTAGATGACCTCAAAAGGTCCCTTCCAAACTATTCTGTGATTCTGTGATTCTATTGTATTATACAATTTGTTGTCTAATATGTTAAATTATAAGAGGGATATATGAACAGTGATCACAAATATCAAACTTGATTAAGGTAGGAAGTTCAGTCTATGGCACCCAAAACTATTAAGTTAAAAAAATATGCACTTTAGGTGTCCGAGTTTCCATGGATTTGCATTATGTTTTGCTGGGTTTTCCTTATAATTTTTTTTACTGGAGAGTTCAATATTTGTTCCTGGGAAACTGAAACTGTATTATTTTTGTAGTGATTTATATCTCCCTACAAGTGATGAGTGTTTGCATCTTTATGCCTGGCTTTAAATATGGAGAGATATGATAAAAAAAGCCACTCAGTTACTGACTGACCAATCCTCAGGTGTTTTTTTATTTCTTTTAGTAAGGTAAACCATGTTTTTAGGGATAAAAATAGCTTCTTTTTGATCACTGTTTGAGTTGTTGCCAGATCAAGAATCCCCATTTTGCCCTACAGATGCATTTTACAAATATCAGTGAGATCACTCAGTAGCGTTCCCCAGCAAGACTACAGAGCCACAATATCACTTTTACAAATATAAGCAACATTGCATTTTTACTATTAATTATATATCATAATGAAATTATTATTTTCTGTGTACTACCAAAATCTCTGTCATTAAATAAAACAAAAACAAAACCGAAAAACCCCACTGAATTGTTATGTTTTCCAGTACTCATGATAAGGAGGCTGTTAATCCTTCTTACAACTTACCCAATACTTGCTTGACTCTTCTGAGTTATTCACAGCTGCTGCCTAATAAAATTGTTATACCTCAGGAGAGAGAACAATTGTATACCCTTCAAGTCAATAGAACTGTAGACATTCACTAAGTGTCATTCAATAAGTATGCATGAGAAAGGCACTCCGTTTGTTTATAATACATCTTACAAGCATCACTTCGTTCCTTAAGATAACAGGGTAAATAAAATCCTCCCTAACACTGATTAAAATTAGCACAGACCATAACTTTGTCTTGTATTACCTTCACCTTTATCCACTTGTTCCTCTTCCCCATGTGCTTGTCCCTTGTCAACCTTTTCTGTGCTGTGTCTAATTAGACTCAGAGTTCCTTGGGGCAGAGACATGCTATTGCTAGTAAACATCCATGAGCTGTGTCTACCTATGGTCCTGGGCAAACACAGCAAAGATAACATCTCCAAAAGAAGTCAAAATTCTCCTATAATATATTTGATGGGAAAGGCTTTTGCTATAGGTACAGCAACAATTCAAGCTGGCTGAAAAATCAAGAGCAGGAGAAAAATTACAGTGTAATTATGCTGCTGTGTAAAAAATAGATGGGAAAGTGTATATATAAAAACAGAATAATAACCTATACATACATCTCTGAGAGAAGAAGATAACAGAAAAGCCTCTTCAGCCTCTATATGCACGTCCACATAGTCTCTTTGTGGGACTGCTGACTTGCTGTCACTGACATACTGGTGTCCTCCCTGATGGCAGACAGCTACCACCTCTCTCAAACTGATCACTCGGCACCTGCAGACTGGGCTCACCTGCCCCTGCAGCACAGCCCTGCTGGCGCTGCTCCCTGGCAGTCAGCTTGGACAGAGGCTGGGGGCCCTGTCCATGGGTGCCTTGTGAGGGGGTCCCAGGTGAAGGTGGTCGAGGCAGTTATGGACTGTTGGCACGCTCAGGGACCTGCCACCTGGTAAACCAGGCTATATTTTTCCTGTCCCACATCAGAGGATAAGCAAACCAATGGATGAAATAGCAGATGATAATTCTCCGAAAGGTGAAATGCTGCCTCATCAATAGTCAGTTGCTTCAATACATATGGTGGTGGTCAGGACAGGGTCATCCTCACTACAAACATTTCTCTGAAGGTATCCTTGCTCCTACACCTGGTCTGGCTTAAGAGTACTGATTTGGATACACTTGCCTTCTACACCTAAGCTGGGCATATACAGGAAATGGAAAAAAGATTTAAATAACCTAGAGCAATTAAAAAAAAGAAATTTAAACTCCCCATAAATCTGGAGTCTAAACCACAGTTTCTAATGTAAGTAGAAACCCTGATATAGACATACATACACAAATTCCTTTTGACTGCAGTCAGCTTTGAATGTGACCTGTATCCCACAGATAGCAATATTTCACAATGTATGAACTACAGCAAGTTGAAAATAAATATTTCCACAGAAAATACTTTCTATGAACTGTAATAATAAAAAAGTTTCCTCTGACTTACTATGTAATGAATTGTCCTATCTCAAAACAAAATTGAAATTTAACTGAAGCATTGGCTGTATTAAACATGAGTGATTTTTTTTTTTCCCTCTTTGTCTTAAAGCAGGAGCCCATATTTTAAGATTGTTTTTGTATTGTATTAAGACTTTACCTAGAAGAGCTTAAAAATAGGACATAAGTTTCCCATAATGCTGTTATTTCAGCCTATGTTATAGAAACATAGGGTTTTCTTGTTCTTTGTCAATAAATGTGTTTCTTTAAATGCTATTGTTTAGGATACATACATATATATTTCTGGATAGCAATTATTGTCATCTCACACTTATATTGGAAAATATCAAAGCTATGTGCAACAGCTGAGGGTTTCTTTCCCTTGAAAAGTCTGCATTTCACAACAAATTGCAAATTTTAGAGACATGGGCTTAACACTGAATTATTTTTATTTTAACCCCATCCCTCTCCCTCTCCCCCTGCCAGTACTAATAAATTTGGTCTTTCAGGACATATACTTCTAAAATGCTGTGCACCTTTAAACCCTAGAAAAGTCAATGTCAGACTTTGCAGGTCATTTTAACTTCTCTCTGAATTACAGCATGTGGCTGTGCCTAAGTGAAGCCTTAAACAAAATAACAAACAGCAATGGTAGTATGTGTTTGATTAAATTTACTCTAGTCTCCTTTGTGTCCTTGCTGTTCTCTAGAAGGGCCAGTTTGTTACATGACAGAAAACAGTATTTGCTGACCTGAGAGGTCCTGTCCAGTTCAATATTCTCATCGGTATCATGAACATACCATACAATACTATACTGATTCTTTATTTTTCTTACTGCAGATTAGAGCCATGATAAATTAGTTCCAATTGCTCATCCAGTTGGTATTGCATCATGAGTTTTATAGAAGTAAAAACTGAAGCGTGAACATAACTCTGAACATAGCCTCATGTTCAAAGTGCATTAGACCTTAAATACAATGTCCACTGTGCCTTAGGAACAAAGTAGAATATTACTTCTGGCCTGTATAAACAGCATATTTTGACATTTACTCAAATCATGCCTTCTACAGAAAATTGTCAAGGGAGAAATGTAACATGAAAACAACTTATTCTCAGAGGCTAAGAGTTTTGGTTGATCTTCTTCTGTCTCTACATAGACATCAAATCCAAATGATGTCCTCAGGAAATCTGGTGATGGTAGCATTACATACTTCTAAAATCCATTGCTCAGTTATCTTCTGTTGAAAGATCTGCAAAAAGTGCAAAAGCAAGATAAAGATGTATAATTTTTGCAGTGATTACAATATCATTTTGACAATTGACAAATCCATACTAGAAAATCCTACGTAGCTGCACAATATAAGAGAGTTCTCAATTCTAAGACGTGATGCTGGATAGAATGAGTCTCTGGGAGTGAAAAGAAATGCTCATAATCAGGGAAGAATTTTTCAGAGAAATTACTCTTTTTGACAAATTTTTAAATCAGTCGTACTTTATTGGATTTGAGTTCAAAATGTTCCTGTTTCTAGCTCCAAAAGAGTGAATTGCTGAATACACTGATTTCTTACAACACTACAAATAGGAATGAATACATTCCTTGTGTAAAGGAAGGGAAACAGATCTGGTGTAACAGCTGTCTTTGCATACATCTCACATTAACCTAATTTCATTGACATTCTGAGAAAGTATCTTCTTATTCAATCTCAATCCACAATAATGGTTCTAGATGGTTCATAAATCTCCTTGGGTTTTTTTAACGAGAAAAATTAAAGGTTGAGGACTCACAGCTATAGGATTTTCTACAGACTCTCATGCACATGCAGAAAGAGAGCATATTTACACAAGACATGCCAGTGCCATTTAAAGAGATATCTTTTTATTCAAATGAGCTTCCTAGAAATAAGAAGCTTTGTAAAAACTCTAGGTTGGTGTGGAGCCCAGGCAGAAATGCTCCTGCAGCTGAATATACCTGGGCTTTTGAGCTATTTGCCTGTTGAGGCCAGCTGAGTGTTAAGGTAAAATCAGATTAAGTTTTTGAGTGAAATCTTTCTAAAGATTTCAATAGCAGAAAAGTCCAATATGTTGTGAGCTGTAAAAGCACTACATAGACGTTTAAAACATAGACTATTTAGATCATATATTTGAGCAAAGAGAATTTGTTATGACTGTTTTGTGTACCAAGATCTTTGCAATTCCAGTCTGGTCATAGGATTTCCTTTTTCAGAACCACTTGCTGTTCCTGGTTATTTTGTAAGCTTGTAGGGAAGTGCCTTTTGCTAAAGTGACCTGATTTGCATTGTTCCTATAAATTGCAGCTGAGCAGCATCACCTTAGAGGAGAACAGGGAATGGCATTTTAACACCTCCAGAGTTGTGTATCATCAGGTCAAGGTTGAAGTGTGTGACAGGGAAAATATGTTTGACTGCTGCTTACACTTTGTTTTCTTTGTGACTACATAAAAGGACTTCAGTCTCCAGAGATATAATTACAGCAACTTTCACAGACACTAAATCTGTGCACACAGAGCTGGTATATTGAAGAAAAAGCAAACCTTGGGATTTTGGTCTGAATTCTTGACCCTAGTGGGGACAGCTCCCATTCTCCAAGGCTGGGAAAGAAATTCAGGTTCCGTGTGTTTTTGCTTTGTCAACCATAATTGGCATTTGGAAGGATAGGTGGCACTGTAGTTACAAACCATTTGTCAATAAGTGCATTTATAACCAAAGCTTAAACCATATAGGTCAATAGTTGATATTTATCAAAAACTAGCAAACTAGAATTTGCAGCCTGAGCTGGAATGTTAATCCTTCCCTGTTAAGTTTCCTAGGACTTCCCCACTCTGTGTAATTTCTTAAACTAATATCAAAGTTTTTGAAATGAACACCATAACATTTTAGCAAGCTAAAAGCTTTTTTTCCAACACTCTAAAATATTAAATGTGGAATACTTCATTGAGGGATGTGACTTCCACATCTGAAGACTTAGTAGATTAAAAAGAGAAGCACCAGTGTACATTCACATCATTGCAATAAATGTACAACAAAAAGAGAACGTAGCTCATTAAAAACATGCAGATGCCATTTTAAATGCTTTGAACAATAACAATACGATTCCTGGCATTTTAGCAACTTGAAGACAATGGGTAATCTACTGTGTAATAACAATGCTGAAATGCCATATTTATTATTGTACATTTCACCATGATAAAGCATTCAGAACAAAGACTTCCAGCTAAGAAAAAACAAATCCTCTCAGTGGAGAGCGGATATTGCCTTTTACGTTAAGATTAGTATTACCTTTAAGAGGCAAACAAAATTACAAAGGATCTGCCTTTGATATATGATCCGTCATACACTTTAAAGAACTCATATTCATTATTTAGGGGTTTTATTCTGCTGATGAGAAATATAATTATGCAAAGACGTTGCATAATTAGTTACAACTATCTGCTTTTGTAATGTTCTCTATAATGATAAAACATATATTTGTGGAAAAAATTAGTTAACTGAAAAGTGTCCCTCTGCTTAAAGCATCAACATTAGCAAAACTGACAATAAAAATTATGTTGATTCTAAACTTTTCAAAAGCTGTGTGACCTGCTTTTTTATAGGTAAGAGGGCTGTGACAGCTGTCCAGTGCTATGGTAAGTTAAATAAATAAAAACTAGATAAACTAAAGTAGGTTCTAAGAATGTAATACTGTATATGCTTTCTGGATCACTCAGTTATAGTGTTCTGCCTTCATCAGCAGAGACTACCAGATATAAGAAACACTAAAACCAGAAAATGACAGAAAAATGTGTTTAGAAGGACATTCTCCTCATATCATATTTAATTAGCTATCAGTTTATGCCCTGAGGTATGAAGGCTTGAATTCCTGTTATTTTATCCTACTTAATATTCATGGTTGTAAATATTCTCGGTCTTCATATCAAATTGAATCTTTCTAGTATTTTACTGAGGTAATATGCATCTTTAGCCATCTGCCTTCTGTTGACTATTAGCTTTGGATAATAAGTACCATTGCTGAATTAAGCACGTGGTAACAAAGCATTTTCATTATTGCTTTTAGATGTGGTTTTAGTTTCACTGAATATCCCTTTTTCTTAAATTAAGAAAGGACATGGACAAAGCCAACCTTACTTTCATACATTTATGAAGTTCCTTCTAGCTAATTTGCATCCATGTCTGAATGCAGTAGATTTTAACTTTTTTCCTGTTGGAGAAAATCCTTTTGGATTTTAAGCTTTCTTTTATTTAAGCCTTCCATCAGAGAGCCAATTTCAGTATTTGTGTCTTACCTTTTCAATGTCTGGCATATTTTTTATGAAATCCTAATATTAGAACAGAGTATTCTACAGGAGGATTATCTTTGATTTATTTTGTGATGTTATAAAATTTAAAAGGTTAAACGACATCCCAGTTTTGTGTTTCCAATCTTTTTGTTTTTATCACTGGTAGGGGCTGACAAATCCTGCAGCCTGAAAGAGGCAACACTGCTGCAGCTCCATTCCCCCAGGTCCAACCAGCAGTGAGGCTGACACGTATTCCCTATGGCACACACTCACGTACCCACAACTGGCCACAGAGATTAACACAGAGAGAAAACGCTCAGCGCTCACACAAACATCAACCAACACTAAAAGCCTCATCCTGGTCTCCTTTTCTGGCTGATTAGAATGAAGGATTGTTAGCAGGAAATGTAAGTATAAATATATTATATACAACATAAATGTACGATACGCACAATGACTGCCTTGTAGCTGGTCCCTGGATCCTTGCTATCACCAGTTGTCTCACTTCCAGAGACAAGCACACCTGTACAAATAGGTCTCCCAGTTGTTCCCCCAAGCCCCAGTGTCCCCAGCAGTTTGCCTGGACAACCCCTGATCCTGCCAGTACTGAACTCCTGCTGTCTCTCTGCGAGTGACACACACCCCCTCCTGGCTCTCACGTCGCTTCCCTACTGTCTGGAATAGCCCAGCTTGATATTTGCTGGTGATCACACTCTGGTGCACATACCCTTACCTGCTCCATTTGCTGGCACCGCAGGCACACAGGCCTTACGATGTATGAGTGATTCCGGCTGCTGGCACTCAGACCTCCATACACATAAGCACCAGCAGAAAGAGCCCCTTCACTCAGGAAAACCAACAGAAATGGAGCTTAATGAGAAGACGAGGCAGACGGCTGATCCAGTGCAGGGAATGGACAGATGGGAATAATGATGAGTGCCTGTTTACATTTGACTAGCTCATTTTATCCCTTTATCCCTCTATATTCCTGTGCTTGTTCATACCAAACCACCTAGATCCCTCTCCTTCTCCACCTTTGGTTTGTCCCTCAAACATCCCATAATAAGTCTTGTACAAGGCTCTTCTGGGACAGTCCTGGGGGAAAGCAGAGTAGGTTTCTCTAACTAAGGTATTGGGGTTTCCCCCATCTTTGTGCCCCTGTCCTCTTCTAAGTTTGTGGAAATGGGCTTGTAGATGGTGCTTGTAGAAGCTCTTTGGGTTTCCCCACCCACTCCTTTGTATGTGTAGCGATGACCTTTATATTGCATAACCTACCAATCACTACTTCACATTGACCAGCTGTTTTCATGGACCTGTCAGCAATGATACTCAAGTGTCTTTCCCAAGTTCCTTCCATTATTTACAACATGGCAGTGAGCACAAATAAAGTAGCTAATTTATGAAAATGTGCCAGTCAGAAACGGAGTTACTAATACATACAGATGGAGTTAGGCACAGATTCAAAACAGCTGCTAATAATCAAGACATCTGATAAGTCATCTACTAGATGTACTTGATTCTGCAGTGTATATTTAGCTTTGTGCTAAAACTTTAATTTGTATTAATGTGTATTAGACACCTATGTTTTAGTTCTCCTGCAACACACAGAAAATTTATCCCCAGATATTTCAAAAGAAGATACCATTTCAGTAGGTCTCCTCTAAATCAAGTAACGATACCAAACAAGTTTTCCACATTTTATCTTGTCTTAATCTTACAATAATTGCCTGATGCAATTTCTTCTGACAATTTTATATTTGTTTCAGGTAAATTTTACATTTGTCATTTAATAATTGTTTGGGGTTAATAAACATTTTGAATGTGTAAAGCAGCAGTTGACCTTAATTTGCAAAACTGCAATGGTGAGATCAGTTTCTTTAACTGGCAATCATTATACCCTTCTGGCAACAAAAATTATGTTGGGAAGTTTGGAACATCTGTAAGTACATAAAAATTAATGAAAAAGGAAGCGGAATGTGTAAAGAAAGCCCCAAACAACCCTTTTTCTTTCTTTGTTTATACATTAAGCACACACTGAAAGACAGATCCTTCCTTGTTGCACTTAATCTACTGCAGGTATCAGATATCACACAATAGCCACTGAGTAGCTTAGCTTTTTTCAGTTGATGGTTAGTCCTGTCACAGCTGACTAGTTTCATAAAATGATGGGATTGTCAGAGTCTAAATTTAATTTTCCATGACCTTGAGATGGAATAGCTGTAAGGTTGTGAAAAGAAACAGAAAACCCAATTCAAAGGCTGTGAAACTTTCTTTTTTGTGAAATTACAGATTATTTTCTGGAAAAAAAAGTTTTTCAGAATCAGCTTGGAATGTGACTTTTCCTACATTTCTTTCAAGCAGCTTCCTGTAATTCATCAGTTAATACATTATGTTCCAATTTTACTCTTGATCGTGGCTTGTGGTCATTTTATAAAATCATCAGCCTGGGAGGATTCCACTCTGAGATACAGTTATTGATTAAAAGATTGAGATACCACTACAAGGTAACATTTTTAAATAAGCCAGGACTTTCACTTGCAATACAACACAGTGTCCACAGCAGGCATTTAATTTCTGATTTCTATTTATTTATTTCTAGTCAACAGTTAGCTCTTTTCTTGAGCACATGTAACCACAATAGTGCTGCAGTGCCAACAATCTTTATGTTGGATGATCTTTAAAGACCATAGGGCTTTTTCCTGGAAGACTCCTGAGTAGAAAATTGCATGTAGCAGCATAAAGACGGATGGAGCTTTCAGGACAGACAACAACGGACCATCCAATTTGAACTTTTAAATGTACTTCTTGAAAATGTCTTTTTCCTAGATTCTATTTATTATTAGTAGAGACGTCTCGTACTTGCTTGTTTTCCAAACACAGAAGTTTATCGGCATTTATTATCAAGGGGAATTGTCACATGTTCTGATAAATCTCCTCCCTATTCTGTAACAAATTCAGTCCCCTTCAGGAAAATTATGAGTCTTGTATGCTTCAATATGTAGAAAAAATGTGACTTTTGCCTTGTTCTTTTGTCTGTCATGAGTTTTAAAGAGGTGGTTGTTTGCCTTTGCTCATCATTTACTGTAGAGGATACCTCAGAATGATTCTGTAACTGATTGTTTCACTGAAGTATGTGACTGACTTTTCCAGCTACTAGCATGTAAGTTTTAACGGAGAGAGGGAGGTACCATGCTGGAGTTTAAAATTCTTCAAACTGAAACCTTCAAATGTCATCCACATATGAAAAATGACTGAAATCAATTATGTGAACAAGTTGATTAACGTATTCAGTGACACATTTCTGGATCTCTATATTAATTTTCTCCATCAAAAATATTTTAAAAAATAGTGTAGCAAAACAGACAACAAGCTAGATCATCTCAGATGTTCCTTAGACTTCCTAACATTATTTGTTTTGCTGTTAAAAGAGGTTTGCTCAGGCTTAGAAGACATTACTTGTACAGTTAATGTCAAAGCAAATAAGCTGGAAGAAATACACTGTCTGAAGAGTACTTGAGCGTGTATCTCATCTTTTTCTTCTGCTTTGACACAGCTGTACATACCAGGTGTATTTATTTCCTGTGCTCTGATTTGTTAGATGATGTGTTTGTTCACTTGTCAGGAATGCTGAAAGAAAGTGAAGCAGAAAACTAAAATGATGTGCTAACAGATCAATTGAGATAATGAAGAAGATGACAACAGCAAAGAAAAAGAATTAAGCTGCTATATTATATTTTTATATTATTCTAGGTTCTTTTTTCTACTGAGGTCAGCCTTTCTACCGCTGAATTCCATGGGACATGTTCAGTTGATCTCACTGGGACAAAAGTGAGCCCTTAGCTGCTCAGAACAATGCCTTTGTGGTAGGGATGTAGTGATATTTTTTAATGTTGCATTCTGGAATTTGGCAGTTAGAGTTTAAGGAACAACCAGAAAAGTGTTTTGTAGTACAAAATATGGTGACAATTTGGGAAGAGATGTTCGCAGCAATTCAGAGGTATCTTAAGATGGAGCGAGGAGTCTGTCTGTCTGAGGTCTGCTTTTTCGTAGAAACAGCTTTGTGCACCTATTTGGAAAGAGCAAGACAATTATTCAATAAGAGTTTGAAGCAGAAGTGGAGTGTCTGAAGAACTAAAGATTGCTCTGAGAGTGATGTCACAGGTGGGAGAGTAAAACAACAAAAGAATGCAAAAAGAGAAGTGAGGGTATAGCTATTAAAGACTGAACAAGTATTAACTACAAAGGAAACAAATGGAGCAACAGCAGAAAACAGACAAAAAACATGACAAGAATGGAATAAAACAATGCAATCTAAAGAAGCACAACCATACTGAGATATGTGACAGGTAGACATCCTGAGACGTTTTGGAGGAGCATGGCTCATGGATGCAGTCTGTTTTGTGGCAGACTCTGTACTGTGTAAAGGAGTCAGGGAACACCTTAGGTGCAAGGCAGCAGCTATCCTGCCTCACATGCCAGATCATGACTGGCATATGGAGTCCAGACTCGGAAGGCAGCTGCAGCCCTACTATGCCAGTGTGTGAGAGAGGAGCACCACGGCAGGAGAATGTCAAATATAGACCACTGGGTGAATTTCATGCTCTGGACCTGGGCAGGTGTGAACACTTATGTTGCCAAATACCTATCTCATAGAAGAAATTTTGCATCACGTTTAAGCTGATCATACTTAGCATTTAAGGTAAACATCTGGTAGGACAGCTTGAATGGGGATCTGATATATGTCATGGTTTTAGCTGGGATAGAGTTAATTTTCTTCACTGCAGCTGGCAGAGTGCTGTGCTTTGGACTTAGCATGAAAACAATGTTGATAACACACAGATGTTTTGGTTGTTGTTCGGTAGCGCTTGTACTAGTCAAGGACTCTTCCAGCTTCCCATGCTCTGCCGGGTGCACAAGAGGCCGGGAGGGGAGGGGGCACAGCTAAGAGAGCGGATTCAAACTGACCAAAGGGATACTCCATATCATGTAATGTCATACCCAGTATGTTACCTGGGAGGGGCTGGCTGGGGGATGGGGGGCAATCGCGGCTCGGGGACGGGCAGCGTCGGTCGGCGGGTGGTGAGTGGTTGTATTGTTCGTGTTTCTGGTTTTTTCCCCTTTTTTTCTATTTTATTATATCATCTTTACTGTTATTATTATCATAATCATTATTATTATAATTATTATTTTTATTGTAATTATTAAACTGTTCTTATCTCAACCCACAAATTTGGGTTTTTTTTGTGCTTTCGCTCTTCTGATTCTCTTCCCCGTCCCACAGGGGTGGGGGGAGTGAGTGAGCGGCTGCGTGGTGTTCAGTTGCCAACTGAGGGTGAACCATGACAATATATCTGATCCTTTCATAAGTCAGAGTACCAAACTGTGTCTCCACTGCCTGAGTCCTGGCACTGAACCTGATGATAAAGGCTGTGGTTATTCCATGGCTGTGTTCCCCAGATGGGTGGCTACAGCTAAACTGCCTGTGGGAAACTCTCTTGTGCCAGGAACTCTTGGGACAGTGCTAGCTGGCACGAGTGATGTAGAGGCTGTGTTAACATTTAAGATAGTTGTCAGACCGTGCCCAGGCTCTGGCATTTTGTTTACTTGGGCAAGTCTCTGGTCCCAAGTTTGTTCCAAGCTAGAGCAGGAACAATGTTTATTGCATCATGGTGATACCTCATGTCAGACCCAGAAACCTGTCTAGCGATTCTGGCAGCAGTATTAATGTACTGCTTCTTTAGATGTTATTTATTTGTGATTTTTAAATCTTTGTTTTCAAGTATACTTGGTTTTATTTCACCCTGAATTATAACTGCAAAGATTTTTAGGGAAGATAGACATTATCAGGGAAGAAAATTATACTGAGCCCCAAGGGAGCACAATGAACCTGAGACACAGTAAGGGAAGGATCTGACCAGATGAGAGGGAGCAGTCAGTCCAAGAGAAAGTGCTCTGAGAGCCCAGGCTGGCACTTTATTAATATCTCAGGGAAATCTAGACCGATGTTTCATTTCTTAGCAGTTTTACTCCAACAACTCTTTTCTTGACTCAGAAAGGCTCGTGATACTGAAAATTGTTAACACTTAGCTAGATCAGCTTCTACTTTGCAGGTGTGCCTATGAAAAACTCAGAGCGTACTGAAATATAAATGCTTTTTTAAAGATGTGTTCTTATGTCTTATAAAAGCTGCAAAGTTTAACCTGCAATAAGTGTAAAAGGCCTGAGAACATCCATGCTCCTGCGGGTTTGACCCCTGGGGCCCAGATCCAAGCAGGCACAACTGGCAAAGTGGGGAGAGGCACTGCACCCCAAAGCCAGGGAGACGCCCTCTCTTGCAGCACCCTTACAGTAAGACTGTCATTTCACAAGCCCGTTGATGTGGGCAGTTGTTTTCACCGCCACATCTCTCCCTGCATTGTAGTGTGATGCCCAGAACAGCTTTGCAAATGGCCAGTTATGTACTTCAGGGCAGCAGCTTTTGTGAGATAAGGCCACACACTCTATTGTCCTTCACCACATGTGCAGTTTAGGAGGCCTCTCCTAGTTTGATTTGGTGAACAGTTCTTTCTTTCTTATGTTCTGTGACCCAGAAAGGCACTTTTCAGAATTAAAATTTAAATTTTAAAATTTCCCTGGGGGAATCAACTTTAATAACATCTGAGCCAGAGTCCAGTGGGATTTTTTTTCTCTATCCAAATATTGCTAAAGTTTAAACTTCTTCAAACACAAGTGAAGAAGGGAGTTAAGGGGGCACTTCATGGGAGCATGACCTATGTAGGGACATTTAACCATTTCTGGTACCTGAAAGGTGAAAAGGTTTATAGGATCGGAGATATTTTTACCACAATTCCAAAAATGTAACCTTTACACTGTTTCAGTTTGGTTAAAGTGGTATTTTCCCTTCCATAATGAATAAATGTAAGAAATGACCTTTAGATTTAACTTGATTAACTTGGTTATTCATCATTAAAATGTTGTTTGTCACCCTCCATATGGAAAGTATGTAAATTTTCCCAGAGAGTGGGGATGTGCTGTTCATGTTGCTACAGATAACATTTATATTATTATTGTGTTATTTCCAGGTTTACCTCTACATTGGTTATAAAATAAATTTTCTTTAGGAATTATAATAACATTTTGCAAATCAGTAATCGAGGGTTTCATACTGATATTTACCATCACTGAAATTTTTTTAAGAGGTTCTTGAGCTCATTGAAAGCTAAATGCATGCAAAAATAAAAACTAAAATACAGCTTTGTGTTTTAAATTGGGTAAGTATTCATTATTTCTCATCCATGTCATACTTTGTTCTTACAACACTTGACCTATGGATAGTTATTCCATTAAATTTTTACACAGCAACTAAGAAACTTGAGCAATTTACCTTTAGTCAGGAAAATTCTCATCAGCTGTATACTGTTCCTGACAACACTTCTAAGGTTTTAAAGTTCATTTTTAATCATTCTAGAAAGATTACCCTGGATTTTATTTTTTTGGACCGCCTTGTGGCATTTTAAAATTAAGAGATGTCCTTAATATGTTAAGAGACTAGTAATACATAATGGAGGAATCTAGTTTCACTTTGAAGTTCAGTGGAAAAACAGCTCAATTTAGTGAGGAATAAGTTTGCTCTTGTCGGAAAAATAGGATGTCAGCAGAAGATGGGCACCTGTTCTTCTGCTTCTGGAATGAAACCCAGTAAAAGAGAAAAACTTGCTTCAGGCCATAAAGTGACTGTATAATGAAAACTCAGTGGTAGTTTCTCTACCCAGGTATCTTTGGTAGTGTCGTTATTCCTGCACAGCTTGGAAGGCCAAAGAACTAGAGAATTCGTATTCATTTCAATGGCCACTGTGCTGCCCTTCCACCTGTACCCTCAGACTCTTTGCTCAGATGTGTGGCCCTACAGCTTTCTCCCTCCGCGGCATAGCTCATCTCTCCTCAGAGCACACATCTAAACTGCCTGGAAGTTAGGGGTACAGTAAGTTGTTCCCCATGTTTTAGGATGGAATGAGTTATGTCTCTGTGTCGATTATAGAGGAAATCTGAATGTTGAGATGCCTAACTTGGTGTGCTTTGTCTGCTGATAATATTAGAAGCTGTAAAGGAAGGCTTAGGAGTGTAATTAAGACTACCATAATTATGTCTACAGTCTTGAAATTAGACAGACAATTATTACTTTGTGGTAACGATTGACTTCAGTGGTCCTTTCTCTATGGTACTGTGTTATTAAAATGCTGATATAACTTCAGATATCTTCCAGAAAATGTGCCTAGTATGGGTAATCAGAACAGTAGGAGACCTCAGTTTAATATGTTTATTCACCTGTAGTGAATCTGTGATGTTTTCAGTGGTGTCCATGCAGAAACATGGTTGTGCATCTTTCACAAGGAACCACAGACTGTTTCAGATTGGATTAAAGCGATTATTAGTGACATGATACATTTTGCTGTCAGTAAGTGGTTTATAAAATCTATTGCATGCTAGGTGTCACCTGATTAAATCAGGAGAGTCCTACCAAGCACAGCAGTTTAGAAAGACTCAGTCTAAGAGGACATACCATACAGCAGAACAACATTACCTAAATTTAAATTCCTAGTTAATGGGGAATTTTAAAAAATTTATTTTGAAATATTTATAGCTAGCAGTATATTTGTATGACTTTGAAAAACAAGTACACTGTCATGGTTTAGCCAGCAACTCCGCCCCACACAGCCCCTCGCTCACTCCCCCACCAGTAGATGGGGGAGAGAATCAGACGGGTAACGCTCATGGGTTGGGATAAGAACAGTTTAATAATTAAAAGAAACAACAACAGAAATGCAACGTAAAGGAGAACAACAAGAGGCGCAAAGCCCCGGGGGAGGGGGGAAGGGAGGGGAACGAACCGCCGAAACAAACCACACGCGACGCCCACCGGCCCGACGCCGCGCCGCTCCCGAGCCATGGCCCCACCCCCAATGTACTGGTCATGGTGTCACGTGGTATGGAATGAACCTGACATTGGCCAGTCGGGGTCAGCCGCCCCCACCATGGCCCTGCCCCTCCCAGACCCCCCCCCCCCCCGCCACGTGGCAGAGCGCGGGAAGCTGGGAAGGTAGCCGACCCCCCATGGTGAGGAGAATTAACTCCTCAGCCAAAACCAGCACACACATATGGTTGAATCGTTCCCATTCCCACTGAATGAAGTGAATTCTGTAAAGTAGCTGTCACTAGATACAAGACGTCTCAGCAGGTAAGCATGCATACATAGCTTGATGTAATCCAGTGTTTAATTCCTCTTCTCCTTCATTTTGTTCCCTTCATCAGATTTAATAAGCCTGAACTATTTAACTTCTGCATCTGAAGAGTCTGTGGGCCACTGAAACATGATACATCAGAACATGGGTTGTGAAATGATCCTTCATATCTCCTGGCATCTATATGCAGATGACTCCAGCCTTAACTATTTTTCTAAATTAAAAGATTAGTAACTGTAATAGAATTATGTTTTGTAAAGCAGTAATATTTTGTTTACTTAAGTGTTAATTTATTTTTTTGTCCTCCACTCTTTTTTCCAGGTGGCTTTTATTTGGCACAAATGATGGACTATAGGGTTTTTTTAAGGTTCAAACAGACTTTCAAAAAAGACTTTCAAACAGAAGTGTATCAGGAACTCCAGTTATTTACCAGGCGGCACTTTTCTTTGAGTCCTGCAGAAGAAAGACCAAATTCTTGCTCAGCTCTGCCCTGTAGCTGCATCGTTTTCAGACTACCTGTAAAACAAAGGAATCAATTCCTTGCAGGAGAGGATGCCTAAGGAAAAATAACTGGACAAGTACATATGCTATTTCCCTGAAATTCTTCCCAGCCTTCAGCTATGTTCAGGTCAGAGTAATTAATGAGCCTGATGTGATTTGCCTATTTACTAACTTTTCAGCTGATCTTTCTTTCAAGTTCTTGTTCAGTCTTTCATTGAATCTGTGTACATTTCTTGCACTTAGCATAAATTTTGGCACGCTGTTCCATTGGTCTGATACCTGTTCAGAGAAAAATCCTTTACTTTTGTTTGTTTTGATTTTGATTCCTGCTAGCTTCACATGATGGCCCATAAGTCTTTTGCTGGAAGAGGCAATGAATTGTTGATCCCTATCCACCTTCCCTGCAGCACTCCTGGTTTTGTAGACCTTTATTACATTTGTGTAAGCCACCCCTTGCCCAGGCTGAAGGGTCTCAGCCTAACCCATTTTTCATATGGAATTTTCTGTTCATATGGGAGTTGAGGATACCTTTGATAATCCTTGCTGCCTTTCTCTGAATCTTTTCCTGCTCTAAAATAACATCCCTCTGTTCCTTACTTTACTATTCATTGTTTCAGTGTTCTGTTGCCAATTATTTAATACTATGCTCTGTTAATGTTTTCTTTACAGAAGTTTTGCATCCTTCAACCTTGGTTGATTGGATCAACCTTGATTTATGTGAGGAAGCAGGTGACAGCAATGAAAATGCGGCCGTTTAGGAGGAGGCAACAAGTATGTTCACACTGAAAGATTTCCATGGAGCACTTATTCTCATACTTGAAAGGGATGATAATGGATAACAAAGCCTATTTTCTCATAAGAATTAATGTATTTGAGGGGAGATGAATATAGGGAGTTGAATAGAAGTTTAAATACTTAGTATATATGATCTAGAGGATGGTGTGAGAGAAAGAAGATTGCAGCTGAAGAAGAAGATGGCTTTTCACTTTTTAGAAGTGGTTATTGTTCTAGAAGATCTTGGCCCCTTCAGACAGAAAACATGCAGTGATTGCAAGTGTTCACTCTAATAGATTAAGTTGGAAAAAATATCTCCTGGAGCTGACAATCCTGATTGTTATGCTCCTGTCTCTAGATCCTACACAGACAGCATCGTTAAATTGTGTGCATTTCTTTAGTTCTTGAAAACATCCACCACCTCTGCATGAAATCTTACTATAAAAAGTGATTTTCCATGTATTGACTTACTAACTTTCATTTTCTTCATGAATATGTAGGATATGACTGTGGGATATGGCTCTGTATTTCTCTGAGAGGAGGTGGTCAAAATGCACAGAAAATTCAGTGTGTGAACCATACTATAGGTTTGTGCAACAGCGTAATAATATTTTGTATTTGTCAATAGAATTACAGAATTACAGAACTGTTGCTGTTGGCAGGGACCTCTGGAGGTCATCTGGTCCAATCCTCCTGCTGAAGCAGAATGACTTAGATTCATAGATTCAGGACCATGCCCAGACAGCTTCTGAATATCTCCAAGGATGGAGACTCCACAACCTCCCTGGGAAGTCTGTGCCAGTGCTCAGTCACCCTCACAGTGAAAAAGTGTTTCCTGATGTTCAGAAGGTACCTCATGTGTTTCAGTTTGTGCCCACTGCCTCTGGTCCTGTCACCAGGCACCACTGACAAGAGCCTGCCTCTGCCTTCTTTGCACTCTCCCTTCAGTTATTTATATCCATTGATAAGATCCTCTCTGAACCTTCTCTTCTCTATGTGAAACAGAGAAAAGATGCTCCAGTCCCTTCACCATTTTGTGGTCCTTCATTGGACTCTCTCCAATATGTCCATGTCTCTCTCATACTGGGGAGCCCAGAACTGGACGCGCTACTCCAGGTGTGGCCTTGCCAGCACTGAACAAAGGGGCAGGATCACCTCTCTCAGCCTACTGGCAACACTCCTCCTCATGCAGCTCAGGATACTGTTCGCCTTCCTTGCAGCAAGGGCACATTGCTGGCACATGTTTAACCAGGTGTCCACCAGGACACCGGGGTCTTTCTCTGCCAGGATGCTTTCCAGTTTGCTGGCCCCCAACATATATTGGTGCATGGGGTCGTACCTCCCCAAGCGAAGGACTTTGCACTTCTACTTGTTGAACTTCGTGAAGTGTTACTCTCAGCCAATCTCTCCAGCCTGCTCAGGTCCCTCTGTGTAGCAGCATGACTCTCTGGTATATCAGCCATTCCTTACAGTTTGGTGTCATCTGCAGACTTGCTGAGGGTACATTCTGCCCAATCACCCAGATCATAAACGAAGGACTGGGCTCAGTGTTGATCCCTGGGGTACACTTTTAGTCCCTGGTCTCCAAATAGACTTTCTGCCAAAGACTACCCCTCTCTGGGTCTGGTGAAGTGATCAGTGGCCTTTTCAGACAGTTTTCAGTCCACCTCACTGTCTGCTCATTCAGCTCATTCTTCAACAGCTTCTCTCTGAGGATCTTATGGAAGACAGTATCGAAGGCTTTACTGAAGTCAAAGTAGACAGTATCCATTACTCTCCTCTCATCTACCAAGGCAATCATCTACCAAGGCAATCATTTTATCATAAAAGTTTATCAAGTGGGTCAAGCATTACTTCCCATTGGTGAACTACTCCTGATGACTTTTTTGTCCTTCATGTACCTGAAATGTTCTTTGTTTCTTTACAAATTGTAATATTTGGGTTGTTTCTTTGGCTGCTACCAAGCACTGAGATAACATTTTTAAGGAGTCGCTTAGAACACCATCCTTTGGTGAAGGACTGGTGAGAAACTGTTGAAAACCTGAGCAACTTAAATCAACAGAGTATACACAACTGGATATGTTTGTAAGGGAGGACTTCCCCTTACAAAAAACGTGTCGATTCTTCCCCAGGAGACTATATTTATCTAAGTTTTCACTAATTCCATCTCAACATCTATGAAAAGCTCCTTTTAATGAGGTGATCCAGGCTGCCAATCACCTCTCCACTCACCCAAACCTGCCCTGTTCCCTGGCTGGGGGTGGTAGGACAGACCTGGCTGGTGAGGCTCCTGCCCTGATGCCTGGCACCAAGGAGCCACCAGCCGGTGCTGAGCCAGGACACAACTGTTCTTGGTGATTCTACAAGACACTCTAGAGGGCTTTTGCTGCTGTGGTTTTAGAAAAAAGCTTTGTTGTTAGTTTTCATTCTTTTCATTATTTTCTCCTCAAACTCCTTCTTGGCCTGCACAGTTGTACTTTTTTTATCTAAACTGTCAAAATTTATGAGGCTTTTCATTTTCTTTATTTGTGTACAACAACATTTTGAAAAATACTTTCTGGCTTCTAGTACAATCTTTTACTTTGCTGAACTGCCATGCTGGGTTTATTTTTTCCTTTTTTGAATATTGTTTAGTAGGTGACATGCACTGTTGCTGCATCTGCTGTATAGTATCCTTCAGAAATTTTCATGCTGCTGGGAAGGGTCTAATTCTCTTAGCTATCTCTTCTGGTTGCATTTTAAGACACTTCCTTATTTTTACATAGCTTTTTTCTCTGAAGTAGAGCACAATGATAGTACATCTTTTGGTGTTTGTTGATCCTGTCGTGATGTTGAAACTATATTCAGATCAGTTTTACACAGTGGTACTTCTGCTATAAGATTTCATAAGCTTTGCCCTGTAAGATTTTGAACTACTTTCTGGACATTACTCATTAACAAGATTATTACAGCTTTCAGTTCTTTCTGTAATCCTTTGGGGAGAGAGTATGCTAGTTTGAATCCCCTTAGGTTGGAAAATAACCCTGAACTTAACACTCCAGAGTATGGATGAACTTTCTAACAATCAAGTTGTTGTATAAAGACATGTAGCAATTCCCTCTCTGGATGTCTATAAAATGGAAAGAATGATCTTTGTTGCATCCTTTTGAAAAAAAAAAAGTAAGACATCCCTTCCAGGAAAGGACTGTGTGTGGAGTGTACCGGGGAAAAAGATGCTTTTGTGAAGCCCTGACCTAGCACCTAAAGTGTGAAAGGTAACTGTGTTTCGTACACATCTCTGTGCTCATTGTTTCCTCACAGTTTGTTCTAAGTGGCTTCCTGCCAGTTGCACTAGCTATTTCAAATAGCCTTACAGGTAGCTATTTAAATAGCCAACTGCCACTTCAAATAGCCATTCCTACCTTTCTCAGTACACCGAACAGACATTTTAATATGGGCATTGAGCTCTGGGTTCCGTGAAATCACACAGACAGCAAAAAATCAGGCATTTTTGCATGAGTTTTAAACAGCTAAGCCTTATGGGGTTTAGCTTTTAACTTTAAACTCCAGTTTAGTCAAGCAGTAACTGAAGGATGTTCTTGTACCCCAGGCAAACATAACTCATCTCCATTAAGAACATTTTAGATGAGTTTTCACACTCAGATTTTTTCATTTATGGAATGTGACTGCTAGAACATTTGAATCAGAATGATAACAGTAAGTATTTTCTACCTTTACGTACCTGAATGTTGTGATATATTCAGCATTTCTAATGACAACAGTTAGATAAAAAAATATGATTCTAGGATCTCAGAAATTCATACTAGGCTGTATAAACTGGCTTTCATTTCCTGTCAAGCATTTAGTCATAATATTTCAGGGAAATCTAGATCAACAACACAAAAGTGCTGCTGCAATGGTATGATCATACTATGAAACAATTTTACCTAGAAGGATCCACCTGTGGCAATCTAGTGATTTTGATTTGAGTTAGTGACCTCATGGACATAGTCCAAAGTCAAGGCTGGTGAGTTTAAGTTTTAAATGCTGGTGGCCTTATGTAAAAATCTAAATTAATTTTGCATGTACAAAGCTGTTAATGTAACTATGAAACCAACTACAAACTTTCCTTAGTCCTGGACAACCGCATTTTTGAATCAAAGTGTGAAGTATGCATTTACTAGAAAAGAGGTTTGAGGGGTGACCTCATTGCTCTCTGCAGCTTCCTGAGGAGGGAAATGGAGAGGGAGGTGCTGGCTTCTTCTCCCTGGTATCCAGTGGTAGGACACATGGGAATGGCTCAAAGCTGTGTCAGGGGAGGTTTAGACTGGACATTAGGAACCATTTCTTTACTGAGAGGGTGGTCAAACACTGCAACAGGCTTCCTAGAGAGGAGTTTGGTGCCCCAAGCCTGCCAGTGTTTTAGAGGCATTTGGACAATGCCCTTAATAACATGCTTCAACTTGGGCAGCCCCAAAGTTGGATCATTGTAGGTCCCTTCCAGCTAAAATTATCTAGTTCTGTTCTATTCTATTCTATTCTATTCACCCAAAAGCAATAAGACTTTTTCTCCTACACCCAGTATGCCTAACTGTGAAATGCAGAATTAAAATATGAAAGGAATTCCTGACATTAAAGAGCCTGACAGAAAGGTGATGTGATTTAAAAGTTTATGAAATATGTTCTCATTAATAGGTCCCTGAAGTTATTTACTGTAATTTAGTGTACACCAAATTTTGGATAAAGCTATAGTTGAGGGTAGAATCTTCAATAAAATGTTTAACAGCTTTTGGATTTCAGGGAGTACAGGAGAGTAATATTTACTTACTCTCATACTGTTTTTAACTTCAGTGGCTTCTTTCAGTCTGATCACCACCATAAAAATTCATACCTGTCACTATCTATTTAAGCCTTTGTTTATTGATATCTTTCCCTTTTCAAATTCTCTTGGGTATTTTATTTTCATCTAAGCAAAAGTTTTTCTGGAAGCAGTTATGGGATACAGTGCTCTGAACAGTGAAACAATATTTTTATTTCTTCATTTGTTTTATGCTGATGTATTTGGTTACTTTGAATACTAGAGCCCTTTTTGCAACATTCTAAAATCTGTAAAAATACAATGTTCTATTTAATTCAAAATATATTAATGTCTTTCATTTCAAAGATCAGCACAGAAAATTTTGTAATGAACTGAGTCCACTTCTTTGCAACTGAAGTAATCCACACTGTCTAAGCAAGAACAATATCTCCACTATCAAATAACTCAGCCTCAAACACTTTACAAAGAACGAACGACAGATTCCTCTGCTCTCTTTATGTTTCATAGTCTGTAGTATTCTCAACCTGTAAATAAAGTAGTGCTTGAAATGGAGATAAACAGAACATGATGTTTAGTAAATATTATCCCTCTAAGAACAGTGAAAATGAAGTGCAGATGATCTGAAGGAACTGCGCCAAACCATGTGAAGTCAGCTGTACAGTATGCAAAGTAAAAGACTGGGCACACTTTTAGATATCAGATAAGAACTGCAAACTATTCTGATTGAGTAATACTCATTTTATGATTATGCAAGGGTGAAACAGATGTTGCAAACTTGCCAAATGTAGGAAATCGGCAGTAATAAAATTGCAGGTTTATCAGTCAAATCTCTCAAATACACTCTCACTACCACCCTGGTATTTCCTTCATTGTAACAGTGCAAGGGCATTACCAAATTCTGTGATGAATGTGTAATAAGCCTTTATGAACATGGATTAAAATTTAGATGGAAAATACCTGGAATTTAATAATCCAGCAATGGAAACGTTGCACAGCGCAGGCAGGAAAAGTGGCTGACAAGGAAGAGAGGTTATTTTGCCTGCAGAAAGTAATGACACATAGTAGACATGACACACGTAGATGAGCTACTACCATCAAGACAGCTTTGAGCACAGTGAAAGATAAAAGAAAGGTATAATCAGAGAAAAGAACTATAATTTTCCAGAACAAGATGGGGAGATTGAGAAAAGACTATTTAACAAGACAAAGGATCACTCCATTTCAGTGTCTGGCACACACATTCATGTACAGACATTACTTCCTCGGGAGGGGGCTCCTCCTGGCAGGTGGGGAAGGGAAGGAGCCATCCTGTGACAGAGCAGACTTGCAGCTCCCGTGCCACTGCTCAGCTTTGGGCAATGCCCACACTCAGGAGAGCACACCCATTGCTTGTCTCCTCACTCCTTCCCACAGACTCTTCCCTCGGAAGCATGAAGATCCTTCCATTATTTCAGCACAAGGTCTCACTGTCTCCTGGTTTGGCAGACTTATCCCTCCCTATGCTGCTAAGCTATAAGCAGCCCTGCCAAGGCTCCTGGCCCCAGAAATATCATGCCTAACCCATCTTCCTACTGGCCACCCACTCACTCTCTTTCTCCCTCTGGCATCTTCCATGCTGCTTAAAGACGTGGGCTGCTGCACCCTTTGCTTCCATCAGTGTGAAAATAGGTATAGATGGTGATTTTAGGGAAGCCAGTATGATTATGTAGAAGTTTCTTCCAGATTCTCCTTCAGAGCCCTTTAAGTGTACCATTAAATTTACTAAGTGACAGCCTGTGGTGAGATGGCTTGTCAGCTTCATTCTGATGCGTTTCTTTTACCGGGACTAACATGGGGATTAAGATTGTCTTGCATGTTTTAGTAGCCCATAAAGGAACAGGAATGCACACATGATGACAGACCCTTTAGAATAGGCTGGAGCATAGATTAAATAAAATTTCCAGCACTGACCCTGACTACCACAATAGTGATAGAATTATAAGGGAGTTACTATTTATGAAAACTGTTACCAAACCAGAGCTCTTTGCATTTACATAGTGGTTCCTAATGTGAACAAGAATAGCAAAAGATAGGGATTGAAGATGAGACAAAACGTAGTACATCAGAGGTGCTCTGTGAATATTTTTGATGGGAAAAATTCATTTTTTGATACTAAGTTAATCTTAGCTAGCAAAATGGGGTGAATTTTCAGATAAGAAGTAAGCTATAGGACTCTGAAAATGAACATTTGAAAAAGCAGATCCACGTTTAAATGTATAGAGTGGTCCTGTACAAGATCTTTTTCAAAAGTCAAAGGGGAGGAACGCAGTCTGAAGAGGGTGGAAGCCTGAGTAAAGTCAACCAAATTGTAACAGTTTATGAGCTTGTCTTGTATTACCTCATTCTATTATCATACATTTTTCATCCTATTTAAAAAGTAGATCATACCTGTGATTATAAATGGATGATTTCTGTTTTGCTGTTTGGGTAAGTAAAAAATACCAGAGTGGTCTGTTAGTGTGGCTCTTGGATGCGATGAATTTGTTGAAATATCTTTTCAGTTTGTCTGTCTGTAACGAAGGATTTCCATCTTCAAATTGTGGCCTCTCTTTTGCTTTGAAAGGATTACATCATTCTCCTCTCAAGGCTTGTTACTGTCATTCTTTCTTAATCCTAGTTGGAATGATTGTTATATAATATCCCAGTTTCTCAGTCGAGTTGCGTGTCAGCATAGTTAGTACTTCTGTCTTCTTTTTTTTCACATTTGGCAGAAAGAAAAAGGAGTCTTGATTAACTGATACCTGACGCTGGCTTCAAAAGAGCATACGGCCTCCTCTAATTGGAGCAACATAGCTACGTTTTGAAATACTTGGAATACTTTATGAATAAGATAGTCTTAGAACTTGCTATATGTGTTTAAATAGAAGGGAGTCTGGAGACACTGTATGCTTGAATAGAATAAATAAGGAAGGTGTGCTAGAATAAGCTAGTTTAGTATCAGTAAGAATTGTGTAACCAAGCCAAAAAAGAACTGAGCATTCCTAGAGATGGAGTTCAACCAGTGGACATGGTGAGGAAGACTATTGATGACCACCAGAGGACTCTGGAAGACCACCAATGAACATGAAAGTGCATGCATTAAGGACATTTTCATATGTCAATGAGTTCCAAGAACAGTATGAATATAGTAATTATTTCCTAGAAATTCAATGAATATATATATTTTGATTGCATATAACCCCTGTAGTAGAGCAACTCGGTGCACACACTAGGTGGAGTGATCCCGTGTGCCCAGCGCTGCAATAACGAATGTGTGCTTTCTAAAAGTACAAATTGAGTTTTAGAGGGTTCTTATATTTTCTGACTTACGGTATCATAACTACATTCAAAGTTCCTTATAAACACATTTTTCTGCATTTCCCCCTATAGTAACACCAAAATATTTTCCTGTCAAATTACTTGCCAAGGAATATCTAATTAAGTCTAGATTCTAGAGAGAAATTCAGCACTTTTTCTTGGTAGTGTGATTGCATAATGCTGTAATTTTTCATTCCTTACTCTGGGATAAGGTGTAGATTGTTCCCCTTAGATATAGCTAGATCTCAAAAAAATCTGTTGAACAACTTGGCTAATGACGATGCAGTGCAATACTTATTCAATGTTCCCTGTGCTATAGTAAGTTTTACAAATGCAATCTTTGGAAGGCCCAGATGAATCAGACTGACAAAAAGTGCATTGAATTGATCTGTTAAAAAAAATTAAACACCCAGTACTGTGTGTACAGTGCACCTCAAATAGCTGGTTCCCAAAAATAACTGTTAGGTCTTCTATGAGCAGACGGTTTTTATGCCCCTATTTCTATCATTTCATATCTCACTACTTCTGCTTTTTACGTGGACAGCTGGTTGAAAGTGGGAAGCAGGAGGATAAGGGTGATATGAGAAGCTTGAGTGATAACAATTTTGAAGAGAAATTATATTGGTACACTAAACTCTGCCATGATCTTCTTGTACAGAATTGAAAAATGTCCTAGCACTTTAGGATGAGAAGCAGAGGTTAGTTTCTGGTAGATCCAGCTCTCTGCAATACAGTTGCCCCTTTTAGTCCTCCAACTAGCAATCACCTCCAGAATCCTGTTCCACCTGGCTCTTACTCACTGGTTACCTGCAGTATCCTTGAACCATTAGATGTGCCAATAAACCACATTTTCTTTCAATGAAATTTTCCCCTATGTCCGGAACCTAACCCATGCCCATCTCAAGCTTGGACACTTTCATTCTCATATTGAGCATTGAAAGATGCTTTATTCCTTCTCTGAAACCTTTCCTTCTGCACTACAATCACTCTGTGACCTGCCTGTCTCAGACAGCCGTCTATCTGGCTTCCCTGGAGGAGGCTGAAAATCTTTTTTCTCCCTCAGGTTACACTCTCTGCTTAACTCATTGACACTGTATTTATTGCAAGGTCAGAGACAGCAGCAACAACCTGGAAAAGACAGCAGCTTGCAGGGAACTCAATATTCAGCTTCTCTGGGATTAATGTACAGGAGTTCCACAGAAGCCACCTTCTTGCCACAGTCTACATGTCTTGCAGAAATGTGTGGAGGCATTGAAATATTCTGAGACTGGTCTGGTAAAATCACACCAAATCACTTGCTGGCACAGGGGATCCTTCAAGTTGTTGTACATCAGTCACATTGCCTTGTGTTTGCAGTGCACCTGACTTAGCAGAGTTATGAACAACAGTAAGCCTCACTTGCTCTTTGTCCTTAGTCCTTGCCTATAATTGCTGGTGACTGTATCAAATGACCTAATCTTTTTTTTTAAATCTGGTGAACTAAACAAGTGCCTATCTTCTCCTACAGGTGGCTAACAACACATTTATACCTTTTCTTGCCTTGCATTCTCCCAAATGGCACAAAGTCCTCAAGGGGCATGCAAATGCAAAATCTGGGTATGGTGCAAAGCAAATATTCTGTCATTAGATTAAAAAACATGGATAAGCAATCAAAATGTGGGCAAATGTAAACCAAATTCAAATGTAGCCTTTAGATTTCTGTTCCTATGTAGAAATTCAAGGAATTAATTTCATTCTGCAAGGTAGCTGTTTTTTAAAAACTGTCCCAAATGAATCTTTAATGTAATGTGAATTCTACTGAATTTAATACTTTGATTAGAAGGACATAGTCTCATGTTCAGAATTATTTTAGGATGGCTGTTATTCTTCCAGAACTATATGCTGTCTAATGCGTTATTGCACTGTTGAGATACTACTTTTTTTAAGTACTCATTTTCATATAAGTACTCATTTTCATGCTCTGACATCTCTGTTGCACAATACATATTCCAGTGTTAGCTTAAGACCTAACTATATTTACCATAATTCCTTGACTTGCCTTAAAATCTTGTTTCCAAATACAGTCTCTGCTTGTGTCACTGCTTGCTCTGATCAAGTGTGAGGCTTGATTCCTCACTCACCTTGATGAACACTTACGCATGTGAGTAGCTTCACTGGCACGAGTGTAAGGGCACAGAAGTTGCAAAATACTGAATGTTTTCAGGGATTAATGTTCTAATAAAACCTGTCTTTTTCTTCAAAACATTTTCTAGTTGTAAAATTAATGATTAACTTTATGATGAGTTATAAATAAAGCTATGAGTAGCTGAGGATGCAGTTCATACCTGTAAAAAGGTACTGCAGACATCAGCCAAGCCAAATATATTCACAATTACTATATATGGAGGAAAAATGAGAGACATATATGATGTTTGTCACGTACATAGCTAAGAAATCCATTTTATATTTTTATCATTTTCCACCCCCATCCCCTTGTGGCTTTTAATGCTATATAAGAAAGTGACTTTAAAATTTTATCTATTAGAAATTGGAGTTTTGGTGAAATCAAAGTATTTGGAAAATAAATGTCAATTAAAATAATTTTCATTGAAAGATGCTGAAACAAATGCTAAGACTTTTTTTCAGCAGTGTCGGAACCTTTGTGGTCAGATTGATATATCTAAATGTACATATCTGAAGTGTAGATGTCGACATAGATGTATCTCTTGCTGTGGTCAGATTTTCATTGTAAAGTAGCCATCTAATGTAGAGCAGATCCACTGTGTCCTAAACATGCCTGTTTTTCCTCAGCTGATGATAAGTGGTGCTGAGGGACTCAGTTGCTCAAACAAAGGCAGCTAGTGCCATTCCAGATGCTTGAAATGTAGCTGACCTCCAGCTGCTACTCCAAAGGGCATGGACCTCTTACACCATATCTCCTAGCTCTGTGAGGATGTCTTGGTTATCATGCAGTGTCTAAAATGGTGCCATATATCTGTGCTTAGGTAGCTGAATATCTCTCAAAGTTTATTTTTTCACTTTGTTTCATTTTCACTTTGAGGTTTGTTGCATTTTCTCTTGATGCTCTCAGGGTTCAAGTTTTCTTTCCATCATCTTGGTATATGCCAAACGAACTTCTTAATTGTTACTGGCCACTGAAAACTATTTCTCTCTCTGTACTATTTGCTGCAAAAGCAGTCCTTAAGTTACTTTATGCTCCTTCTGTGGAAAAATAGCTTCCTTAATAGAACGAAACAAGAATATGTCTGTTGCTTGCCAAATCAGTTAAAGTCTGCTTTATCACTAGTTTTAGGTATGAAATAATGCATTTATTTAAAGCCAGAATCTGTAAATTTGTAACAGTAGAACACAGCTGAAAAAAATATGCACTGTTAATGTTATACTTAATGTCATACTCTTCTCAGTTACTTCAGTATCTCCTGTGTCTTCTACATCTTTTTTATAGGTGAAACTGAAATCTTATATTGATTTTCTGTGATGGTTGTTTTTCTGTTATTTATGATGACTGTTATGAACTCTTTCCCCATAGTGCTCAACAGAAGGTGAGTGTCATAGATTAAAAGCTATAACCTGCCTATATTGTGTCAAGTTACAATGCCCCATCTTGCATAATTTCCTCTTATGAAAGCTTCCACCTGCATTTACTGTAGTTCTGTAATGAGACATCACAGGGCGACATGAAGGATGAACCTTCTATTCTTTTCTTAAGGTCTTTTCAGTAATATTTTGATTGTATATTATATTAGAATATTCCTCTCTAAGACTCTTTTCATACCTTTTTCTCTGCTAAAGGCATTTTCAGACATATGTTGATAAAATGAGTTACATCTTATGTAACTCTTAGTTATGAAAAATGTGGGATATATAGTCTTCCTACTAGGGGCATGAGGAGTCTTTCCATATGAATGTAATATAATGATTATATGATTCCACACAAAATATAACTGAGAGGAAAGCGCTGAAAGTGAAAAGCATTCTTCACTGATTGTACCCAAACCTGTGGTGTTCTCTCATCATTAAGTTTTACCCTTTATACTATACTGTAGTACTTGGGCGTTACTGAAATCACATTTCCACAGGAAGACAGTCCCCTTTTGAAGTGTCTCTGGGATGTGGGAGATACTTGGAGTTTGGCCTGGAATTAAGCTGAAAAGTTAATACTAGTAAATATTATTGTTACCTGTATTATCAAACTTGAAGTATTCCAGAATGAATGAAGGGTGTAGATGGGAATCCATGCATACATTAAAAACAAACAAACAAAAACAAGCAAGCAAACAGACAAAAACCACAAACCCTGTCTGACCTATTTGTTCTTTCAGAGGAAATTATATGGCGCGTACTTCCTATCACCGGGCTTTTCAGAGTTCATTTATAAAGCTCCACAAGGAAAGTTGGAAATTCTTCCTTGTCTAAATAGGAAATCAGTGGCTGCCACTTTTAGATTTCTTTCAACTTAAGTGCACAGCAGCAAACATCTCTCTTGCTTGGTGTTAATTTTCAGTACCAAGAAATAAGGAAACTGGTTTTCAAACAGCACGTTAATACTTCTCAGTCACAATTCATCCATGAATATAAAAGGTGGGTTTTTTTGTCCGTGTTCCAAAAATAAGGAGGATTCAGTGAAGGTATTCTGATTTTTTTTCCCTCAATTGATTAATCAATTTTAGTTCATGTGTTTTCTCATTGATAGAGGCTTTGCTGTGAAAGTTCTGGTTTTACTTTCCATTAGAGTATATCTTGTCATCTAGTATAAAATGTACTAAAACCTCACTTTGACATTAGTTCAAATGTGGTATTCTTTGAACACACTTAATCTTCTAAATTCTCTGATATTGATCTGCAGAAAGAGGCGCTTATGCCTTTGATGGAGGTTTATTTCTTTAGTCCAAATTGATGATGACCCTCATTCTATCATATTGTTAACCAATTTTCCCCCCTACTTTGAGGGATAGTACAACATCTTGATAATTTTTGCATTATTAAGCTTCAAAATAAACTTTTCCATTTGAAAGCACTGATTCTTGCTAGTATGGCAGCATCTATAGCTTCCAGTTATTAAAAAATAATATATAGATTAAATGTTTCTGTTCACAGACCAAGATTTAGTGCTGTTTTCAAAAGTTGCTAACAAATCTCTTGATAAATATTTACCTACCATGAGTCCCTTCACTTTGCACACTGGAACAAAACGTTTGCTTCAGTTAAAAAACACAAGGGGGCAGTTTAGGATAATAAACGAAAAATAGTAAAAGATACCCAAAAGTTGAGTTTTAGAAAAGTAGCTTTTCTGACTCTTCAAATTAGTGTTGCATAGATGCAGAGATTACCCTTAGCACCCGGAGACTTCTGGTCCAGACTTACAGACAAGACATATAATAACACAATTTATTCTAATATAGAACAGCCCTTTAGTCAATGAAGGGAAAAGAGGGAAGAAACAGCTCATACCAGCTAAGTGTGTTCAAAGGATATTTCTCAAACATGTTTTCCTTTTGTTCAAGAATTTACATGCATCAATTACCAGACCAGATAAGAAAATGTTTCAGTTCTCAGCTTTATTGTGATAAAGGTTAGTGCGTCCAGCTGCACCATACCACTGAGTTCAAATGGATTTGTTTAAAATTTACCTTGTTTCCTGTAGAAAGTCTACACCAAGCTTTTGCAACATAGACTGAACTGCTGTACTGTAGGAGCATCGTGAATAAAGGCTGGGCTAAGAATTACTAGATGTGTCAGTTGAAACTTTTATCTTGCCATGAATACAATGCAAACAACTTCTCCTTTTCTATGGAAAGCTCTTAACATTTTTATTGCTGCCTATTCTAACTGCTTTACTACAATACAGTATCAATTTCCATAACACCACTTAGCCAGGAGCAGCCCAGATGCTTCAATATTCAGTAAAAGCTTGCAGATACCTTAGAGTGTGCCTTTGCTTTGTATTAATTTCAAGGATACAGGAAAGGTAAACCTACAGGAAGGCGAGGGTTTTCTTCATGATAGGATGACTCTTGGGAAATTGAGATAGGAGATGGGACAGTTAACATATCAAAGTATGTCCCAAGGCCTGCCTTATGTCCCTTTCACCCTCCAGTGTGTGGGAAGAATTAAAGGAAGCAAGAATCCCCAGGAGGAGTTTGAGCTGACTTGATCAGTAGTCATTTCAGCATCTCCTGTTGCAGTACTTAAGGAGCAGGCAACTATAACACCACAGGAGAACCTACAGAACTTCTGTGCCCCCAAGCCATGCTAGCTTCAGCTCTGGGGCTTTCACTGAACCGTTCTGTACTGCCAGCCACTGGTCAGAATCTGGGGCATGTGCAAAATCTGGAGCCTGAACTCTTTGGCTGCTTAATGGGTGGCCCTTGCATAGTGGGGCATGGGGGAGGTGAAATCCTTAACTAACTTCAGGCATGACTGTGTGCTATCAAGTTAGGAGACTGGCTAAAGGTGGAAAACTTGAATATTACATTCTTTCCAATCATCTGAAAAATGGTTGCTGCAATTGATTTACCCTTCTGTAGCAGGAATCTTCTCCTTTCTGATGAGGGTGGCTAAATACATTGGGTTTTGCATGAGGCAAGGAAGCTGATGGTACATGCAGGTAGCTCTTTGCTTGAACTCATCACAGTGTGACTGCATCTTTTGGAACATTTTCTGTGGTTCTCTGATGGCTTTTAGAACTATTTAGAAGAGAAAACACTTTTGTATCATAATCATGGGATTTTTTACTGAGATTTTTCTCCTGTGTTGATTACAGAATGTGCAGAGCACTCTGCACATATGCACAGTGGACCAACCCCATTCTTAAACCTTTTATTGAATCAGAGGTGGCACTAGATAGAATCAAACCAGGATTCTTTCCTCACAGTTCTGAAGTCTAGGTTGCTGCCTGATGATTTAGTCAAGGACTCATTTAGTAGGAATCTGTGGAGCAGCGTCACTGTTATGCAGTAAAAGCTCTTAAAGTGAATTTTCAGATTGGCATTAGATTCAGATTAGATTAGAATCTTCAGCAGCAATATATAGGGATATGATTTCCATACACTATGAACTTCTGTCAATTTTAATGGTCATAGGGTCCTCAATCTCTCATATTTATTTCCAGAAAATAATTTAGTCTAATCAGCTTTTCCTTTTGGAAAGCTGAATTGTCTCTTTATGGTATCTTGCAAAACAGGATTAGTATCTGTCAAATGAATGAATACAACAACAACAACAACAACAACAAAAAAGAACACGATATCCAGGAGCAGCTGGTAGTTGTTGTCAATGACAGGGTACTTTCACTGCACTTGGATTATTTTATTTTATTATTCCTAAGAATGGGAGGAATATTAAAAAGGTTCAGTTTGGCAGTTTTTGCATTTCTTCCAAAGCAATAAGTCCTCTTCAGATCTGCTACCGCCTACTCATGGCTTATTCCCTATCTGACACTTGAGGAATGGTTATAAACCATTTCCATCTGTGATTTGCTTTGTGTTTCCCATTGCAGGTGACAGATAATGTATCTTATCTGCTGCTATGAAATAATAATAAAAAAAAGGTCTGAAAATACTAAGTATAAACACTTGCAAAGCTGGGGGCAAGAAAAAAAAGCTTTTATATTTTCAAAATTAATGTGCTTTGATAATCTCTCAGCCCACAATGTAATCAGTGTTAGGATGCCTAAAGTATCTTCTTTCCAGAAAAATGCAATTGAGGATAGGATAAGACTACATAAGAATTTTTATTTCCATGGTAAATTCCTTCAACTACAAAAGTGATATAGTATAGACAGAAATCAAAATTTGGCATTACAGATTTCCACAGACTTTCTAAGCTTACTCTGAATTTTGCTTCAGGTTTCTGAACGGAAATCTACTGACATCAGAAGAATTATATCATAAGTTGTTTCTTCTAAGGTGAACAACAGAACTTTAAACTAATAAAAGTTGATCACCACTGGAAGGACAAAGATATAACAAAAAATGCTAGGGTGGGTAGTGTTAATTCTGAAGACATCTGTTGACTAGAACTTTGCATCTGGAAGTGGTAGAGATCTGGAGGTCATACACCTAGCTCAGAGAGAGGACAAAATATTGAGCAACTATGCTATCTTTGAGAAAATCACATGCTATTGCTGAGTTTTATGCCTCCATAAAATATGCAAGTGTCATCTTCATTTCTAAATGTGCTGTCTTTGAAAGAAGATGAAATATCTATGCAACTGCTTCACTTTCCCAGTGCTGACAGTTTGGTAATATTAAGAATGAATTTTACCTATCCTTCAGCCAGTTAATTAGATGCATTTTTAAGTGCAAAGGACATTTTTAATTTCACCATGACAGCTTCAAATGCACAGAAAAAAGGTACAGCTCACTCATAGCTTGGTACACTAATAATCACTGTAGTCCAAATCAGTGACTGGCAAACTGTGTGCTACAACAGAAGAAAACACAGTGGTTGCAGTTTTGACAGATAATGTCAAAATGAAACTGTGTTGTAAGAACATAGTTTCAGATGGTGATGACACAGGGAGTGCCTAGTGTACCTGCAGGTGATATGAGTGTACATGAGAATTGTCTAAACTGATCCGTAGTACAGTATTTATTATATTGATATCAAGCTTTTAGGTGCACCTAGTTTAATCAAAATCTTATGAAAAGAATTTTTGATGGAAAGTCCTTAGCTCTATACACCTTTAAATGGTTTTTTAATGCACTTGAACACTCCGCAGCTTGCAATAAATTATCTTCCCTTTAAGAACAAATATATCATTTTCAGCCTTGCCAAACTCATGCTGTCTTTCTTAAGTCACTTTCTTAGAATTGTAGAATCATAGAATGCTTTGGGCTGGAAGGGACCTTTTGAGGTCATCTGGTCCAACCCCCCTGCAATGAGCAGGGACATCTTCAACTAGATCAGGTTGCTCAGGGCCCCGTCCAGCCTGACCTTGGATGTTTCTCGGGGTGGGGTCTTTACAACCTCTCTGGGCAACCTGTCCCAGCACTTCACCACCCTCATTGTAAAACATTTTTTCCTTATACCCAGTCTAAATCTACCCTCCTTTAGTTTAAAGCCATTACCCCTTCTCCTATCACAACAGGCCTTGCTAAAGAGGTTGCCCCCATCTTTCCTATAGTCCCCCTTTAAGTACTGAAAGGCCACAATAAGGTCTCCCTGCAGCCTTGTCTTCTCCAGGCTGAACAACCCCAGCTCTCTCAGCCTGTCCTCATAGGAGAGGTGCTCCGGTCCTCGGATCATTTTTGTGGCCCTTCCTCTGGACCCACTCCAACAGGTCCGTGTCCTCCTTGTGTTGAGGGCTCCAGAGCTTGACACAGTACTGGAGGTGGGGTCTCACTAGAGTGGAGTAGAGGGGCAGAATCACCTCCCTCAACCTACTGGCCACGCTTCATTTGATGCAGCCCAGGATACAGTTGGCCTTCTGGGCTGCGAGTGCACATTGTTGGCTCATGCCAGCTTTTTGTTCACCAGCACCTCCAAGCCCTTCTCTGCAAGGCTGCTCTCTATCCCTTCATCCCCCAGCCTGTACTGATATCAGGGGTTGCCCTGACCCAGGTTCAGGACCTTGTACTTGGCCTTGTTGAACCTCATGAGGTTCTGGCAGGCCCACCTCTCCAGGTGTCTAGGTCTCTTTGGATGACATCCTGTCCTTCTGGTGTGTTGACTGCACCGCTCAGCTTGGTGTCATCTGCAAACTTGCTGAGGATACACTCGATGCCACTGTCTATGTCACTGATGAAAATATTAAATAGTACTCGTCCCAGTATAGACCCCTGAGGGACACCACTCATGGCCGGTCTCTGTCTGGACATTGAGCCATTGACCATTACCCTCTGGATGTGACCATCAAACTAATTCCTTATCCACCAAACAGTCCACCCATCAAATCTATATCTCACCAGTTTAGAGAGGATGCTGTGGGAGACCATGTCAAAGGCGTTGCCGAAGTCCAGATAGATGACATCCCTAGCTCTTCCCTTGTTCACTGGTGCAGTCACTCCATCACAGAAGGCCTCTAGGTCGGTCAGGCAGGACTTCCCCTTGGTGAAGCCACACTGGCTGCCTTGGATCACCTCCCTGTCCTCCATGTGCCTTAGCATAACTTCTAGGAGGATCTGTTCCATGATGTTCCCAGGCACAGAGGTGAGGCTGACAGGTCGGTAGTTCTCAGGATCCTCCTTTCTACCCTTTTAAAAAATGGGCACAATGTTTCCCTTCTTCCAGTCCCCAGGGACTTCACCTGCATGACATGACTTCTCAAATATCATGGAGAGCAGCTTGGCAACTACATCAGCCAATTCCCTCAGGACTCTGGGATGTATCTCATCAGGTCCCATAGACTTGTGTATATCCAGGTTCCTCAGGTGTTCATGAACCTGATCTTCCTGTACAGTGGGATGGGCTTTATGCCCCTGGTCTCCATCCATTGACTCAGGAGGGGTGAGGAGAGAGGTTAACAGTGAAGGCTGAGGCAAAAAAGGTTGTTGAGTACCTCAGCCTTCTCCTCATCTGTTGTTATTAGCCACCATTCTTGTTCATCAAGGGGTTACACTTTCTTTAACTTTCCTTTTCTAGTTGACATACCTGTAAAAGCCTTTCTTGTTATTATTTGCATCCCTTGCCATGTTCAGCCCCAGCCACGCCTCGGCCCTCCTGACCCCATCCCTACACAACCGGGCAGCATTCCTATACTCTTCCCAGGATACCTGTCCCTGCTTCCACTGCCTGTGCATTTCCTTTCTGCCCTTTAGTTTGATCAGCATTTCTCAACTCATTCATGCCAGTTTCTTCCCTTCCTTGCCTGATTTCTTACACCTGGGAACTGAGAGCTCTTGTGCTGTATGGAAAGCATCCTTAAAGATCTGCCAGCTCTGTTCTGTTCCCTTGGCCCTAAGGACCATTTCCCAGGGGGTCCTGCTGACTCCTTGAAGAGCTGGAATTTTGCTTTCCTAAAATTTAGAGTCTTGACTATACTCCTCACTTTTCCCATATCCCTCAGGAGTGTGAACTCCACCAATGCATGATCACTGCAGCCCAGGCTGCGTCAAATCTTGACATTGCAGATGAGCTCACTTGAATTGGTGACCATCAGGTCTAGTATTTCATCCCCTTGGGTAGGGCTGTCTGTTACCTGGCTCAAGAATTTATGCTCAACGCATTCTAGGAATCTCCTGGATTGCCTACAGCTCACCATGCTACTTTTCTAGCAGATGTCAGGGTAACTGAAGTCCCCCAGTAGGACGAGAGCCTGTGAGTGCGAAGCCTCCTGGAGTTGGAGGAAGAAGACTTTGTCAGTAGGCTGCCCTTGATCAGGCGGCTTGTAGTAAACACCAACCACAGGGTTCCTTTTGTTGCCTCTGTCTCTGATTCTTACCCATAAGCTTTCGATCTGCTTGTGGTTATTCTTCAGGGACAGCTCTTCACACTGTATTGATTTTTTGATGTAGCAAGCAATGCCTCCGCCCCTCCTTCCTCACCTCTCCCTTCTGAACAGCCTGTAGCCATTGATAGCCACATTCCAGTCATGGTATTCATCCCACCAAGTTTCAATGATGGCAACTAGGTCATAGCTTTCTAGCAGCATGGCATTTTCCAGATTCTCCTGTTTGTTTCCCATGCTGCATGCGTTAATGAAGAGGCTCTTCCTTCCTCCCTTCCATTGCCTTCCATTCCCTTCCCTCCCCTCCCCTCCCCTCCCCACCCCTCCCCTCCCCTCTCCTCCCCTCTCCTTCCCTTCCCTTTCCTTTCCTTCCCTTCCCTTTCCTCCCCTTTCCTCCCCTTTCCTCCCCTTTCTTCCCCTTTCCTTCCCTTTCCTTTCCCCTTTCCTTTCCCCTTTCCTTTCCCCTTTCCTTTCCCCTTTCCTTTCCTTTCCATAGATGTGGTGCTTAGGGGCTTGGTTTAGTGGTGGACTTGGCTAGGTTAACCATTGGACTTGATGATCTTAAAGGTCTTTTCCAACCTAAACAATATATGATTCTATAATTCTATCCGTTTATATATATTATAGATAATTTCAGATTATGTAGCTTATTGCAGATAAGTTTAATGAATGTGAAATTGTGGTTTAGTTCTGTTTTTGTGAGGGAGACTTATTAAATGCTTTGTCAAGTCAAACGTCACTGGAAAGTCTGTAGAAAAGGCTGGTGAAAATAATAAAAAGACTATGCACATAACTCACTAGGCATAGAGTGTCTTTATGTCCTAGGACTTAATCCTACTAGATACTGCTGGGCAGTTCGCATAGACATTGAACGGAATTTAGGGCGTTTAACATGTCACAGTTGGTCCATAGCATCTGTGTAGCTTTTGCCCTAACTTTCATTTTTCAGTGATGTGCTTAGACTTAACATTTGCTCATCATTTCATCCCTTCCATCTCAGATTTTCAGCATTCTTCAGTCATATTGTGGTACTCCCTCAGTTTGATGAATAACTCAATTTCTGCCAACCTGACCATGCGGTAATAAATAAAACTGCCCAAATTCTTTCATAGCAGTTCATGTCTGGAATGCAGAATGTTCTCCTAGTATTGTCCAGATGTCCTCTAACAAGATAAAATTTGCTGTGCAGCCTTCCATGTCTTGGATATACCATTATGTCTTCAGCAGCTGGACTTCTCCATGGCTCTCCTTAATACCTTTTGCCAACATTCATACATGAGAAGAGTGAAAATGAGAAGGTCTTTCCAGTAAGACTGAAAAGTGATGCCCTATTTCTCATTCTATAAGATCTTGTAGGTAAAAGTAATTTTGAAAAGAAAGCATTTTAAAGCTGTATTTATCCCAGTTTCTGTTTCATTTTAGAACAATAACAGAATGGGACACATATACATTCTATAAATATAAATATTTGTCTTTTCCTTCTATTTTTTTTCAGTACATTTATGTTATTTATTTTGTAAGTAGCTTTAAAGAAGTGTGTTGCTTACTTTGGAGGTTTGGCCTCATAAATCATAGCAATTTTTCTTTAATTTTGGAGGTGTTTATGTGAGAGGTGGAGTAAGGCTGCTTTCCTGGAGTATGTTTCAACCATTATTTAAAAGATATAGTAGAGAGTATTACACCTTTGAGATATCCAAAACAAGCAGCTGCTCAGTCACTAGAATGACAAAGTGATGGTGCTCTAGCTGAGATGCTCTCCAGCCTGCAGCTAAAGAGCCATAAAACACTGTAAAGAAAGATCTGGTTTAAGTACCACATTCATACACAGTTCTAACAGAATGAAGGGAGCTTACAGGACTTGTTAAAAAACAGAAGTAAAATTAGGACACAACATCATTTCTGTACTACTTGCCATTAAAAAAGTTCCTTCATTTATTCAGTGTTATGGAAATTAAAGCATATGCTGCACTTTAATAACTTTGTCTCATTTAAGGAAGCCCCCATCACTGTGCTGCAATATGCCTATTTGCAATACATTGTCAGACATTAGCTGTAAAGAGGCAACTTCCAGTTAGGTAGTAACAAATGGTTGAGATTCCTTAGTCCTAGTTAGATCTGCATATCTCTCTACATCACATTCTGTCATTATTTCCATTTTGTAGAAGCTTAATATAAGTTAAAATATTCAGTGATTTGCACATGGTACTTTATTCAAATCACCAGAAAAGTATCTCCTATCTTTATCAATGTCTTAAAACTACAACACTACAAACTATTACCCACATATCTCTTTCTTACCTCATTGTTAATTCATGGACAAAATGAAGTATAGCTGAAACTGAAATATAAAACAAAGATTACCACACTTTAACAGCCCAGGTGTCCTATTTCCAGCACCTACCTGGTGTTTAGAGGAAGTGGTAAGTGTAATCAACTCTGTATGTTGATTACTGTGAAGTAACGGGCCCATAGGATTTTTTCATAAAGTCCATTAAGCCAAGATTTATCCTGAATTTATTTCTCTGACTTTCCCAGTTGTGGAGAGATTGTTATTGTTCCCTAGGTTCTTGTGACATTAGTTTAGTTAGGCCTTTTAAAGTCACAGGAAACAGGTATAAGGAAAGACCAAAAGACCTCTGAAAACATCAATTTATGTGTTTAGCACATCAAACTTTGGTGCATAGTCTTGGAATGCTCTATTTAATTTTTGGAATGTATCTGAAATGACTAGGAGTCCTCAGAGTTAGGAATTTGATCGTTCTAGGTTTCTTACAGTTGAGAGAGAGGAGAGAGAGGTACTTTCAGAAGATGAATTAGTCCACCTGTGCTCTGTATATATTCTTGTAAATGTGAATCTCTTTCCACTGACCCAATGACACTTCATTCCTAACTTAGACCCCTAAATCAAGTATCTAAAAGTTAGGTAGGATAAATCTTCTGCCCCATATGGTATGTGCCACACTTCTTCCCTGGTACATAAACAGATTTCATCTGGTCTTTGCCAAAGCAAATTCTTGCTGATGTTCCATTAAGTACCTAAAATTAGGAGATATGAATCCTTTTTGGAAGTGTAGTTGTTCTGATTATTCTTAAATAATACCCTTGGGGTAGTTTTTCTTCATCCTGTTTAGAGCACGTATCCCTCATTCATATATAGTGGTGAAAAAAAGGTTAGTAACAGAATTTTCTTTCAAGTAAGGCTGAGAATGCACTTCTTATAAACTATTTAAACACTACCCCTTAAAATGAGGGAGTCCTCCAAAAATGCAAAGCTGATGAAGCTGACCCTCCATTCCAGTTCTGACCCTGGCAGGATTTATCCTTTAATAAAGTTAGCAATATATTAATTGATCCTTAGTCAACAAAACAACGCACATAAGCGGTAATGAACAATAGCCTCAGCACCGGGGTTCACCAGACATAATGTATTTCAAACTAAGTAAATATTTTGGCTGTGTCTAGGATATATCGGTACAGCAGTGCCTCAAACCAACATCAGAAAAGAATATGAAAGCAAACATTCTGTAAGCACAGAACACAGGAGGAATATGCTCATTAAAGACTCCAACTTTTTATAGTAGCATGGCATTTACAAAACAAAAGTGAAGCTGAAGAAAAGACAAAAAGTCAAAGGACCAAAGTGAATGGGAAACTATTAATTGAGAAAGATATCTGCGAAGTGTAAGCAGCTCAATTAAAATATTTAGGGGTGATTAGGGCAATATTTCTGTAACAGTAGCAGATTATCAAAAATTAACACTGTATGGCTATGCAATAGAACGACACATTAGAAAATGTCTCATTAGCTGTAAAGATTTTGCTTGAGATGAAAGGATATCTGCTTGCTGATCTTTCATAGGACTTAGAAAAGAAAAATATATATAGAGATTGCGTCTCTGCTTCTCTGTTCTTTTTTTTCTAAAATTCTTGCTGTTCTGAGGGATGGGGAAGGCACTGAAAGGAAACAATCTTGAAACAGACTTAAAGGTAAAAAAGTGTAATTTTTTGATTGCAGTGAAGTTCCACAAATAATACCTAAAGTTTTTCTGATTATTTAATGAAGTTTTGCTAATCCTGTGAAACAAGAAGCTTTGCCTCAGAAAGAGTCCTGTGGCATACTGCACTACAGATCCCTCCGGTTCTAGAGAATCTCTGTGAGAATTTCATTTTACCATGTCTACACTCAAGTGGTTCGTGTTCTTCAGGTCCACTGGTCAAGAAGGACTGTTCTTTTCAGTAAGCATTTAGTAATTGTTGTTAGTACTCTGGGATATTTTTGTTCCCAACTGATTGGCAACTAAAGGAAAAATTTCTTTCCCACAGGTTGTCAAAGAAGACAGTTTCCAGTGTTGGCTTCCCTTAATATGCCATGTTACAAACTGTGGTAGTTCAGTGAGTTTCATGAATCATATTTGCAACAAGGTTCTTCTGAAACAGAAATGGGCTATACTGGGAGCAGGAAACATGGTACCTAACTCAAGTCAGGCTATGTCCACTTAACAGTCTTGCATAATAATGCCTTTAGGGTTTTTTTTCTTTTTGATTAACCTCTAAAATTTATGTGAAAACAAGCAACTATATTTTCATTTCCAACTTAATTTAATTTTATATTACTTTGTGTCAGCAAACTCCTTGGGTCTGCAGCTATTCTGCATCATCACTTGCTGCTGACTCAGTTTACTTATACAGCTGTGTCAGCTGTATGTCTGTAGTCTTTAGCAAGTGGCTCTGGAACCATGTAGCTCTGTAGCGGATGGCTTCCTGCCATGGGTGAAAAACATGCAGCCTCCCTGGGCTGTCATGGCACTGTACTAAGCCTTTTCCAGGCTTACAAAACTGTAATCAAGTACACAGCATCCAGCAGGTTTGGGTCAGCACTCTGTCCCCTGCATGGAGTGTGAAATGGAGCTTGAGAGTAGCCTAAGAGAAATTGGACCACTTTTAAAATGGACTAGGACACAAAAAAAATTGCACTTATATTAGGCCAGAAGAAGCTATATACAATTTTTAAGTCTTCCAATGCAGTCTTGGGATGGTTGTTGTTTACTTTTCTACTTCCTAGTCTTTGTCTGCCTAAAAATTTTTATTAGTTATGTTCTTTTTAGAAGAGTTAAGGAATTATTGTTCCCTGATATTCTCAGTTCCTCCCTCACAATGTTTGTGGAGTAAAACAGAATGAAACTCAATTAAAAAAATATAATTCAAATAATTACTTATTACAGCTAAACTTACAATTTTGGCTCAAATCAGGATCTGGAAAAAGGCCACACACCTCTTGCTCTGACATTTTTGTATGAGGACTTGAGTTATAGCTATGTATTTCAAAGTTTGTTGTGTATACTCAGAGAAATTCTCTTGAACAGACTCAATAGTATATTTTAGGTGTCTTGTCAATGGAGGGAGCTGAAAACAGCAATATATTCAGCTATGATTTTTATCAGCCTCAGTGTTGTACTTTGATTTCCCAAAAGCCACAACATTTAGCTTACTTCATGACTGAAGCATTTAACAGAATGTCAGGCAGATGATACTTTTATGTCTTAGCAGTGTGAAAGGAGTTAATTACAGTTTGGTTTGATGTTTCTTAGATGGATCATACTATCATGAAATGTAACTTTCATTGCTAATAAATATTTGCAGTTCTGGTATCATGATGGCTCACACATTATCTTCTCTCTTGACTGTGTGGCATCAACATTTTATGTCCAGGAGTATTTAAAAGGTTATATGTAATACTACTATTACATATAGTACTGTGTCCAGTTTTGGGCCCCCCAGTTCCAGAAGGACAGGGAACAGCTTGAGCAAGTCCAGCAGATAGCTACCAAGATGATCAGGGGGCTGGAGCATCTCCCTTATGAGGGAAAGGCTGAGAGACCTGGGTTTGTTCAGCCTGGAGGAGACTGTGGGGGAATTTCATCAATACCTATAAATATATAAAGGGTGGGTGTCAGGATGGTGGGACTAGGCTCTTTTCCATAGTGCCCAATGACAGGGTACAAGTAGGAACACAGGAAGTTCCAGCTGAATATGAGGAAAAACTTATTTCCTGTGAGGGTGGCAGAGCAGTGGAACAGGCTGCCCAGGGAGGCTGTGGGGTCCCTTCCCTGGAGACATTCAAAACTGGATGCATTCCTGTGCCCCTGCTCTGGGTGTGCCTGCTCAAGCAGTGGGGTTGGACAAGATGATCTCCAGAGGTCCCTTCCAACCCCTATCATTCTGTGAGTCTGTCAATATATGTATTGGAAATATGGCCTCATCCCACAGAGCAGGATATTGCACTTTTAAATACCTACACATCACAATAATTGTATCTTGCCCCGAATATTTTCCTGTACCCAGGCATTTGATACCTGCTTGAATTCACAAGTGTGATAATGGTCTTGTCCCAGCTCCCCATGACCTACACTTAACAATACTTGATCACTGTATCTACTGCATTGTTACTGAATATCACTGAGATGGCTCTTTTAAAAGTCACAAACTTATCGGTTTCCCTATATGCTCTTGTTAGAAGCTATTAGTGAATGACATTTCTGCTTTTTCAGGTCATAGTTTATTTATGAGAACAATTGATTTAGCAATACACAGCAGCATCAAACTTTAAACAGATTGCACGGTCCATGCTTCATAAATCACATTGGTCACACATTCTTAACTTTTACAGTAAGCTCAACTGTTCTAATATTTTCCATTAACAACAGTGGATGCCCCTCTAATAATTACATTAAAAACCAATTACTTAGTTTTTGTAGATTATCTACAGACAGATTTTAAATGTGAATTTTTCTTTAGAAAATCTTCTTTTCCCTAAACGTTCTTGGAATTAAGTATATCAACAGCATTTCACACTAGGAAACACTACTATTTTTATATCAGTATTGCTTTCATAACAGTACTATGTATTCTGCAAAGTGTTTGTGTTCTTTACATATTATCTGTTGTGCATGATGTACTGAAAATGATATGTTATGTATTTATTCACACTTCATTTGGGGGCTGACAATTGCAGCATATACTTCCCTTCTCATACTTCACCAATTACCTTAACCCTGACCTGCATGACTGTAATTTTCTGCATTAATGAGAAGTAGCTGTCTCTGTGAAGAGCCTGAACTGAGTAAACACTGTCAGCTGTGTCAAATGATAGTGACAAACAGCTTTCACTATTTATTTATGGCTGCTGGTGCTGATAGAAGAATTCACAACTATTTAAATGTCTGTTTATTTGTAAGCAAAGGACTACTGTGAAGTCCTGAACATTGAGAGAACATGTGTTCTAAAAACAATTTCAGATTGGGGTTCTACTGTGATGTAGTTATATTAATTTTGTATTGTAGGAAGCTTGCAGCTGTTATGCTGCAGTTTTTGGTTCTGACTGGGCATTGTAGAACAATAACAACTCTGGAAGAACAAACCTGAGCTTGACAAACATCTGAAGCTGTACTTAATTCAAAAATTAGAACTAGCCAATACTTGAACCTTCTGTACCAATTCTGTTTTCAAAATTTTCGTTGAAAACCTAAAAATGATTAGAACTCCTCACAGAACAGAAAATCTGATACTGTTTCCCATTAATAGGTGTTTAAAATTTGAGAGGAATAGTATCTGAAGAAAAGGAGACGTTGGCTGTGATGAGCCCCAAGGAGTTCTCTGTGCTTCTGCAAACTCCCAGGAACCTGTGCACTTCAATGAGAGCAATCTACAACCGAAAGTGTGCATAACCTGTGTGAGAACCAGACACATCAGTTTAAAATAGATAGAAGAAAGTACTGACTGGCTGGTTAATTTATGGAATGTGGTGTGAAGGCAGACAACATTAGATGCTTTAAAAAGACAGATTCATGGGTGGTATGTGCATAAATGTATAGTGGGAAGAGTCTAATGTCAAGGATGTAATTTCTAACATCCGTAACATGAAGAATATGGGGAATGGAGCACAGAAAGGGGTCAGGCTCATATGCTGTATCTGAATGTGACAGTCCTACTGTCACTTTCAAAGGCAGAATATTAGTCTAGGTGGACCATCAGTATGCAACAGGGCATTACTTGATGCAATTAATAATAAAATTTATTTAATTCTACCAGTTCCTTATTTTGAGGACTGAGAGTTGTGTAAATTACTAAAACAAGAAGCATTATGCCTATTCAAGGATAGAAAGGAAGAAAAAACCAATGCAGTAAGAGACAATAGTCATTGAAAATCATGTTTGAACATTGCTTGAATGACCTGTAAAAGAAGATTCAACATGATGGTGTATGCACCCACAAACCATTGCAGAAAAATAACTGATAACAGAAATACTGATTCATGGCATGGATGCCCAATTGGGCAGGAGTTTTGTTATGTTATCTATTCATATTACTTTATGTTGGGCATACCAGCCCAAGTCTATGTAAACTCCATAGAATGTTATGTAAAAAATTCTTAGTTGTACTTGCATATTAAAGTTGCTAGCCAGTGTAGGATTTGTCCAAAGTCTACTGAAATACTTTGAAATTCTCCTACTGATCAGGCCTCACACAGGACAGCTAAATTCCTTGCTAGCAAAACAGGCCAAGTTGAATTTGGGCAGCAAGTGTACTGAGGTATTGGAACTGCATTCTCACGCACGTTCCTATGCAAAAAATTTTCAGGAAAACATTGACTAAAAAGAAGCTGTTCTGAGAAATCAACAAAAACCTGTCCAATGTTTTGGCTGAAAAGGCAAAAAGAAATGTATCTAGCCTGACAAAACAGCTTGAATATTTATGTCAATTTCTTTTTTTCAAATATCTGGAGAAAATGGATAAAGGAAACAGTATTTGGAGATTCTAAGTTTAGTGTTTTTCCAGTTGGCCTCCTGTTCCCACTACTTGATTAAAAATTCAGCTTCAAAACTGCCCTATTACTTTTCTAATTTGGATGCAGAGACTTAGCTTCAGTGGAAAAGGTAGGAGTTTCTCCCAGCCAGGCTACTTTGGTGATGATGCCACCTCTGCTTGAAAAATAGGAGCTGTGACTTTGAATTTCTCTAGTCCAAAGTGGGAATTGACCTGAGGCATTTTTTATTTCTTTGACATTCTACAGTAAGTTATAGATAGACAAACAGCAGCTCCACCTCAGTATCTACTGACACTGGCATTATTTTGAAAAGTACCTAAATATGAAATTATTAGATTTCTGAAGATGGCAGAAATACTTATGCACCAGGAAGGAGTAGAAGTTCAGACTTGTTTTGGTGCTGAGTGTTTTATTGGCTATCTTTTTGTGCCCTTTGCTTTGTGATGAGAACTCTGACCTGCCTCTGGGAATCCTGCCACTCACCTTTAACTGGATGGACTAGGAGGCTTATGCAGCCTCTCTGGGGCTGTATTAATGGAGGAAGGGTAGCTGGATGATGCTTGGAAAGAGGATTATCTTTAAAAATCAGGCTTTTAAAATCTTCTTTCTGACATCCTCATTAGTTAGTTAATATTTAAGGCATCTGCCTTTACATCCCAGTTAGATATAGAGCTCTCACTTGTAGCCAGTGGTGGTTCTGTAGCTTATGACTCACAATGACTGAAACTTGTGGGTTGCCTGTTTAGCTTGCGTGTCTAAAGAAGGTATATTATACTAACATTCAAAACCCTTGGAAATGTTTTAAACAAATGTATAATTATTGTTAGCTTTGCCTCTAATCTTTTCGCTCTGTTAAGCTTCTGAAATACCTTGACTTAGACTTGGTTACTTAACGAATCTAAAGCAGCAGGCAGATGGCTTTTCATCTATTGTAAAATTTAAAGGGCTTACTAGTGCTAATTATTTTGAAATGGATTCCTACAGTATTATGCATTATTTCAATGAATAATGTAGGACTGGCAATTTATTGGCAGAACATTCACAGGAGTGCCATAAATCTAGAAATAACATAAAAGCAGAATGGATACATATTTTAAAAGCACAGCTTCAGGAATCACATTAGTGCAACCCTATAAACCTTCTTATAAGGGCGCATATTTTTAAATACGATCAAATAAAGAGATTTTTGGTGAGAGGCTGGGGTTTATTCTACATGTTATTATGACAGCTAGGGGACTTAGTTCTTGAAATTGAAACTTGTGTACTAGATTCTGTGCAAACTCAGGAGGAAAAAAAGACAATCTGTACTCTCAGGAACATGCAAACCAAACCTAAGCCGAAATGCACCACATGGATACAGTCACTCACAGGTGAGCAAGTGAGGAGTAAGCAGAAGACATTTGCAGCTAATGTTATAGGCCATATTCTCCAGGCAGCAGCAGGCTGCATTTTTTTTTGTAAGCACGTCTTCAAAGGCGGGTGTAAGAAGAAAAATGGCAACAGCTAATGAAATAGCTTTGCAGTTGTTTGAAGTGAGCCTTTTCCGAGCTTGAAGAGCAGTTAGAGACCTGAACAACAGAGAAATCCCCTAGTAAATACAAAGAAAGAGAGTAAAATGTAAAAAGCTTTTTATTATTTTATTTAGAATAAAATATGGGTTTATAAAAACATTTCAGTCTACAGATGCTGACCCTCATGAAAATACAGCTGCATATTTTTTTTGGGTTTAAACCTCTGCCAAATTAAAGCAGCATCAGCTCTATCGCATATGCACCACATTTGATTGCATTGTAGGGCACAGGGATTTAGACAATTATTTTTACAGATGAAATAACATTTAAAGACTTTAAAATTATCTGATATTAACCACTACTGGGGGCAGGGTACTAATCTGGGTAAACCTTTACTGTGCTGCAGCATGACTGCTTTTGTGTCCTTTCCGTTAGATTTGGCTGTAGTATTGATATAAATCTTTTTAGAACTGATTCTTGACAACTTTTAGTGTTAGACAAATCCCATAATACAACAAGAAATATATACAATGGGAAGTACTTCTTAAAATGATGACGTTACAGAGCAAATAAAAATGGCAACATAACAAAGAAATCCTTGATATGTATAACAAAGGAATCTAGTTAGTTTTAGTTCTAGAAATGTACTGAAAATTTTAGACAATAAATTGAATATCCTATAGCTAATTTAAGGAAGTGAGCCACTACATTCTTTTGCAATTACTGACTCCTATACTATTTTATATACTTAAGAAATTCAATGTAAGGTTCACAGTACCTTTCAGCACTTGAATTTATATGTAGATCCCCTAGAGCTGCAATGTATAGTAGCAGCTCAATCAGATGAACAATTTATAAATCAAAGGGCGTGCAAGTAGGACTTTACATTACAGACATTATTTGAAACCAGTACTAGCTCAAAAGTAAAGAAAGAACATTTAAAATACACTGGCATATACAAGCTCAATATATTAAAGCACATAAGTTTAAGTATGTGCATAGTATATAGCAGGTATAATGTAAATCACAAGTAGTACAAAAGTAAGTATATACAAGTATTTGCTGTTATAGCTTTGTGAACACTTCTATATAACAAAGGCTTATATTCTTAGGTACAAAAACTTTATTTATGTTTTAATTATGTTACAAATGTACTGATAAATCAGCCTGAGAGGCAAGCCCAATCCTCGCTTCCTTGCTGAAATAGATACATTTCTAGAAATGAAGTAAATATAAGAAATCATGTACCCAAGGTCACTCTGTGGAAAGGCTGTTAAGTTAGTATTATGAGACTCCTAAATTAGCATTTGGTAAAAAAGAATCCAATAATATTTTATTTTATTATCATCATACATCTGACAGTGTAAAGAATCTTTTGCACTTATGCCTAGGGGCCTCAGCCAAGAACATGGGTCAGTGTCAGAAGCAGTTTATATGCTTTATGCATATAAGCTTCTACCATAAAGCAACTGAAATATGTAGACACCAGGTTTTAGAAAGTAAGGAGTGTTATCACTTTCACCTTGAGCAGATCAAGGGAACTGTGTTCAAATTTTAGAATACATTAAGGATCCTAAATTCATTTTTAAGCAGTAAAATAAGTAGACTGTTTTTTTAACACACCAAAGACCCATTCAGCCCTGTTTGTTTGTTCTGGAATCGTACGAGTAGTTTTTATGTTAACCATTATGTAGATGATGAACATGACAAGTATGCTGAGGAGATGTGATTCCAGCACTGCCAGATAAGATATGATTTTCCACATTCCTTTTGATAGAAATGTTAGACTGTAAGAAAATAAGTGATAGATTACATCAGGGTAGTAATTAAAGTAATCTAAAATTTTAACCCTGTGAAAATGAAGAGAAAATCATAAAGCTCATAAAATTGAAGCACCAAAGTCATTCATGAAGTATCTATGCTGCTCTCATTGGATCTTTTCTGAGGATTAACTTGGTTTAAATGATTCATAGAAAGCCATATTATGAGCTGATTTTATTTAATTGTCTTAAATTTTTAGGAGAAATAATTGTAGCTCCACCTACAAAGATACTCAAACTAACCTGATAATTTGCCTGATACGTGCAGGGCAAGTAGGTATTTTTTCTGTTGTTGTTGCAATAAATTTAAACTATAAAGTTCCTTAAACAATAGACAAGACTCTCAGTAGTGTAACCAATTGAAATCAGTGTACTGAAAAATATCATTTGAAGAAGAGTGTTCAAAATTTTCCACACAATAGCACAAGGCCTATGGCCTCTCCAAGGAATAAAACAGTAATTAGTGAGGCAGAATTTTATCAAAGTAAGGTAGCAGCGATGACTATATGACATTATAAAGGTATTTTATTTTTATTAAGTATTAAAGTATTCATGCATGGTTGATGCCAATTTACAGAATGCAAATAGCTGAACATTTAGTGCATCTGATTTTAATTAGCTGAACTATACAGTATGCACACCAGTAAATGGAAACTGGTTGAGAAAATATTTGACAGAAAATTCTATTTTTATTTTTCTTAATTTTGTATAGGTTTTGCTTTTCTGTGAATAACTTTGTTCAGTGCCAAATACGCTACACTTCAGGATGGAGTATTTTTAATGGATGTTTATATTCAGGACTATTACTTTACCCTGATCTACTCAGATTTTATGTAGAGATGCATATGCGAGGTGCTATTAGAAAAAGCTAACATGATCAGTTACCCTGAGTTTTCCTGGTGTCTAGTAAGGCCGAGTTTTTTTGGGGGTAATTGTTGCAAGTATTTCAAAAGCAGTTTTGAGACTGACAGGCATAAGACTTTGTCAGTTGTTAGGTTTGGGCAACTCCTTCCAGCTGGTAAAGAAGAGATTTTTGCAGGGTTGCTGCATTTGTCTTCAGGAGGAAGATGAGGGAGAATATGCACTAGAGTATTCCTCCATTCTTAAGGTGTCTTAAAGGCTAGATTGTATAATGATCACTCAGTCGTCCACTTATAAAGAGCTAAATTATTAATCCTGGTGTCAGTTGCACTTCCAAATTAACCACATCCACTCTGAATGAGTTACACTGTGAAACAAACAAGTTTTGAGCTCTGTTGATCAGTTTATAATTTATTATTTAGTTACTCTCCTGAACTTATATATGGATAGACAAGATTTCTTTACTTAAAATATAAAGAAAAAGATCTGATTGAATTCTTAGAATTTATATTTCCATAACTTTCTCTGAAACTCACTTTTACTCTAGTGCTTTTTCTTGATCTGTTTCTTTTTCTTTCAGTTCAGTTTCTTTGTAGGCCTGACTGTTTAAAGCTTCCTGGAAAGCCTGCCGTGCTCTGCACGTCCTTATTCAGCACACAGGATAGGGACTGTCATGACCATGATTCTAATAAGACAGTCATAGTGTCTGTGTCAACATTCTGACACCACTATCTTTTGAGGTGTCTCCAGCCTCTGGAGGCACCACCTAATCTAGGCACATGTGTGTACAAAATTCACATATAAAAGAACTGGCTGGTTAGATTTATATGTATAATCAAAATGGTGAGGTACAGAGTTGGAAGTACAATTTTTCAGCTTGAGGTGAAAAGCCAAGTTCAGTAGCTGGCAACTAACAAGACATCCATGTCTCCGGCAGTCCAGCAGGTTGAGCCCTTTTTTTTTTTCCAGCAGTGGAAAATGGAGAACCACTGGAACTGAAACTGTCTCAAGACTTTCAGTGAAATTCCAGGAGCCAATAAGAGCTTGGGTAGAGTCCCAACAAGGCAAGCTGCCTCCAGCCTGACACAAAGCCTGGGACCTGGGAGAGGACGACAGTCTGTCTCCCAGGTGCTTGGTTTCTCAGCATCCTAGGTTTACAGGGACAGAACATCCCAGTATTTCAGACAGCATGTAGCATCATCTAGCTTCTCAGGTCCCCAGCAACCTGCAGACAGGCTGCTGAGGTGCCAATGCTTTATGTTGTCAGAAGCTCACCGGTTGGTGAGACTAAAGCACTGTAGACTTGCTGCTTTTTTGGAAGCCAACATGATGAGCTATCCAGCACCCTTGGCTTGTGCTTTCATTACCAGTTCATACCTAATTGTCACTCTGCCTTCTCTTAAATGAATTCCTCCATGAACCCTTACTTTGCCAACATTCTGGTGTTAGTCCAGAGGTTTCTTTCCTCTTGAAGTCTGTGAAAAGGGAGATTTAGTAGAAACAGTCTTGTAAACTCTTGAACTGCAGCATTTGCTTTCTTAAGAAATGTTAAGAATTGGGAGTTTGCTTCCAGTCAAGACACGATAAAAATATCAGACACTCGATGTTTCCCAGAGATGGTTCAAGGTAGTTCTGCTACCAGATAGATGTTGTGGATCACCTAAAAAGTAGCACAGTAAAATACACAGTGCTAATCACAAAAATATGAGCGCTACAGCACTTCACATCCCATAAGACCTTCTATGT